>NC_029775.3:44646565-44655934 GCF_000817695.3 Arachis duranensis | reverse complement strand
TTTGCTTGTAGAACGGAAGTGGTTGTCAGGCACGCGTTCATAAGTGAGAATGATGATGAGCGTCACATAATCATCACATTCCTCAAGTTCTCGAGTGCGAATGAATATCTTGGAACAAGAATAAGCTGAATTGAATAGAAGAACAATAGTAATTGCATTAATACTCGAGGTACAGCAGAGCTCCACACATTAATCTATGGTGTGTAGAAACTCCAACGTTGAAAATACATAAGAACAAGGTCTAGGCATGGCCGTGAGGCCAGCCTCCCATAATCTAAGAACTAGACGTCCAAAGATGATCCTAATATCTAAAGTGATCAAAAGATTCCAGGATGTCAAATACAATAGTAAAAGGTCCTATTTGTAGATAACTAGTAGCTTAGGGTTTACAAAAATGAGTAAATGACATAAAAATCCACTTCCGGACCCACTTGGTGTGTGCTTGGGCTGAGCATTAAAGCTTTCATGTGTAGAGACTTTTCTTGGAGTTCAACGCCAGCTTTTGTGCCAGTTTGGGCGTTTAACTCCCATTCTTGTGCCAGTTCCGGCGTTTAACGCCGGGCAGTCTTGAGCTGATTTGAAACGCCAGTTTGGGCCATCAAATCTCGGGCAAAGTATAGACTATTATATATTGATGGAAAGCTCAGGAGATCTACTTTTCAACGCAATTCGGAGCGCGCCAATTGGGCTTCGTTAGCTCCAAAAAATCCACTTCGAGTGCAGGGAGGTCAGAATCCAACAGCATCTGCAGTCCTTTTCAGCCTCTGAATTGGATTTTTGCTCAGGTCCCTCAATTTCAGTCAGAAAATACCTGAAATCACAGAAAAACATAAAAACTCATAGTAAAGTCCAGAAAAGTGAATTTTAACTAAAAACTAATAAAAATATAATAAAAACTAACTAAAATATACTAAAAGCGTACTAAAAATAATGCCAAAAAGCGTATAAATTATCCGCTCATCAGTGTTGTTCTTATGTTTTGTTGTAGATTATTCATAATAAATGTGTTTCTTTTGATTGTTGTTGTTAATTCATTTCAATAATTGTTGTTAGATTCTATTCTTGTTATCAATTTACTATGCTTTCCTTTTGTGCCTTCCAAGTGTTTGATAAAATGCTTGGTTGGATTTTAGAGTAGGGTTTTATGTTCTTGGTTTGGAAAGGTAACTTAGAAAATCTTGAGTTGCTATTGTCCAAGTAATTGATGATTGGGATCCATTGACTCTAGTTCTCACTAATTGAATTAGTGGAGAGTTAGGACTTATGGACTAGGATTGATATAGCTCATTTAACTTTCCTTTACTACTAGTTAGAGGATGATTTTAGTGAGATTAATCCTTTCCAATTCTCAAATTGTGGTTAGTGATTAGGATAGAGATCTTTGACCACCAACCCTTGCCAAGACCTTTTTAGGCCTTAGTTTACTTTCTTGCCATTTATCTTTCATGTTTCTTATTAAAACCCCAAAAATAACTCACAACCAATAACAAAACACTTCATTACAATTCCTAGGGAGAACGACCCGAGGTTTAATACTTCGGTTTATAAATTTTAGGGGTTTGTACTAGTGACAAACAACGTTTTGTATGAAAGGATTATTGATTGGTTTAGAAACTATACTTGCAACGAGAATTCATTTGTGAAATTCTATACCATCAAAAATCCAATCATCAAATATTTAATTAAAAATAATATTTTAATAAAAATAATAAAATAATGTGAAAAAGACAGTTTTCTGTAAAAGCTTTAGAAAGACAACTTTTAGCGCAGAATCTCATGATTACCTTCATAAAACACATAGGGAGTGGTAATAACATATTAGTAAGGCAAAGACAAAGGAAAGATAAAAAGTTAAAGAAAAGATAAAAACCAAAGAAAAGTGTGTAAAGTTTTAAAGAAAGAAAAACAGAGAGAGACTAGTGAACGAACTAGGGCAACATAGTTAGTTCTTGAGTTACGCCTAAGGTTAGATACTATATGAAAAGTTAAACTGTTTCAGTATAGACTTAATGAACCTATACTTGGGACAGGCTAACTATTCATAGCGAAATTTACATAAGCTTTAAATACATATATTAAACAAAGGAAAAGAGTGACCACAACAGAGTAAAGTGTTACAAGGAAAAGAGTAACTAGAGGAGAGTAAAAAGATACACAGAAAAGAGTAATAAGAACAGAGTAAATAGACAAAGAGAAAAGAGTAATATGATAAAGAGTTAAGCCTTGTGGCATGATATTCTATTATATGTTCATCTGCTACTTTTTTGTTGGCCCTAGAGGTCCTGTAGGCCCATGTTCACCTACAGTGAGTTGTTATTCCTGTAGGCCAAAGTTTATCTGCAGTGAATATCAATTGTATATCTCAGGGTGTTGCTCTTGTAGCCCGAAGTTCACCTACAGAGAGTTGTGATACCTGTAAGGCGAAGTTCACTTACAGGGGTGCTATTTCTGTAAGCCGAAGTTCACTTATAGAGGTGCTATTTCTGTAGGCCAAAGTTCACCTACAGAAAGTTGTTATGCTCTGATTAAACTCTCTTTGTAAGTGAATTTCACTTACATAGGTGTTATTTCTATAGGCCGAAGTTCACCTATAGAAAGTTGTTGTGTTGTGACTTGACTATATTCCTGTAAGCCAAAGTTCACTTATGGGAGTGCTATTTCTGTAGGTCGAAGTTCACCTACAGAGAATAAGCCATATCTAGGACTAGTTCCTAGGTAATGTCGGGCTGCAGGGTGTAAACCGACATGTGAGCTCATGGCCTGCATAAGACAGACATGCATCATATTTGGTTGTGCATTTCCTCTGTTATGATTGTTGTATGAATGTATGCTTTCCTTGTTTGTATTCTTTTCTCTGTGTTTGTGTTTTACTTTCTTATATTCTTCTGTTCGTGATCTGCTTTCAGTTTACTCTATTTTCTCTATTCATTTGTCTTCTGTTTACTACGTCTCTATATTCTGCCATATGTTTGCTAAGCGACACAGATTAATGAATTTAACTAATAACCCTGACCCTACTAAGAACTCCCCAATTCTTACCCCTTCTCTCTCCCTTCCCCCTTCAGATGGAAGCATGAGTACCATTCTGTAGTTCACTGATGACCGTTCGTAAAAAGGATTCCACTCTAGGTAATCTTCTGAGTCTAGGGTGAATCTCATTCTCTGTTTATATGTATATACTGTGAGACCAGCCAATGTCTGCACCCCGTTTGTATGTGAACTTTAACCTAAATCCTGTGTACGAGACTCTTGTTGTGTGGCTACTTGATGAGGTACTAGAGAGATATCATATGGCAATGTCTAATCGTGCAGAGGAGTAGCAGATGATGTTCTACCTTTTGATGACGTTCCACCTGACTTGAGTTTTGAAGACTTAGAATGTACTTTCTCTCGCTTTAGTAGTTTAGAGGGACTAGGTGAGTATAGAGTCTAGGCTAGCTTGGGCGCCAGCTTAGGAACTTCTTGAACAGGTCAGGGCCTGGGATGTTGTATGTATATATATATGTATATAGATATTATCTAGCTATATCTAGGAGTGTTCTAATTAATAGTTTGTACTCTAATACAAGTTGGATCACAGAATGTTATCAACTGCTTGAGATGTATTTATGTGTGGTATTTATAACTATTTTATTTGTTATTATTTGTAAATTGATTATGAATGATTAACTTTATTAACCCAAACGTTTCAAAAAAAAATGTACCTTGTAAATTAACTACATTTTTAACAACGAATTTGGCTTATATAATAAATAATAGATAATAATTAGGAAGGTAAGTTGGGTCGTTACAATTTGGTATCAAAGCAGTTCCTTCCCAGTAGAGCCTGGGGACTAGACTGACTATGCTTCATTGCATATTCTGCTTGTGTGTCTCATGCTGTTAGGGTATCTTTAAGATACGTTTGGCATGAATGTCTATGAGTGCTCATTTTGGAAATGTTTGTGCCTTACTTGAGATATTAAGACTGATCACCTTAATGATGATTGTTTGGTGTGGATAAGACCTCAATGACTGTGAATAGGCATGGTTTAATCGAGTTCCGGATGACAAATCGATGCGAGGCACAATTATCTTCATAGCTGTTATGATCCTCATTGCTATGGCTATATGAGATTTGGATGCTATAAGGAACAGACCGATCTCTTCGTCAGGATGGCTTGACAGAAATAGACCGCTTAAAGATGGATTTCTTGCATGTGGCTGACATTTTGAGGGCAAAATTTTCTTTAAGGAGGGTAGAATGTAACAACCCCATTTTTCGAGTACGTGAGATCTTTTCTGAAGGAACGAATTTTTGTGGAAGATCAGTAAAGGGAACATCTCTTCTGTATCATCAAGCATCGAAATCCTCATTGTCATTATGTCATCCTTAAGCTAGAACCTCTTTTGAGGCAAGCTCGATAACACAATCATGAAGAACCTAGTTTTTAAACTGTATCGGTTATGAGTTCTTATTCTAGTTTTAGAAAATGGTCTCTGTTTGACGAACCGGACTCGATTCATGAGATAAGAGAGATAATAGTATAATGTTATTATTATATTAGTATTAGAAGCTACTTGAATGATATTATAAGGTTACCTGATCAGTTTTAGTTAAAAATAGAAAATTGGTTTAACCGGGTTCACAGTTTGCTGGTGCAGCTTAGCACCAGCAATCTTTGATGACTTTAGCAATGTTAATGCCTTATCATACATGTTCCATTATCATATTAAATATGTTACTAGTTTCATTTATGCTAGTAGCTCAGAAAATAATTTTTAGAGATGTTTTTACAAGTGTTCCAATACATCCAGTTTTAGTAGTTATACACCCAAGCCAACCAATCACAACTCACCCTACACCCCCAAGACACGCCAAGACTGGTCATTTACTCCCTTTGGCCGAAAATGAGAAGAGAGAAAAGAGAGAAACTTTCATGACACTTGAATCTTCAAAGCTTAATTTCTTTTGAACTAAAACTCAAATAAAAACTCCGATTTCACCAAAATAATTCCCTCTTGTTCCTCTACATAACTATATAACATATTAAGGCTAGAAATAAGGTGAGATGGCTGTCTCCCTCCCTCTTCAATTCAGTTTTTGAGGAAACATGCTTAAACATGTGTTTTCTTGATGTTCTTCCTTAGGAATCATGCTTAACTTGACTTGAGGGCCAAGAAACGTTAATTTCCAGCAACTCAATGGTGAGAAATGCATTCCTAATGTGCTGAGTGGGATTTGGTCAGTTGAGGGCTTTTGGATTTAAAGTTGTTCTTGATGTAATTTAGGAGGAAAAAGTGCTTAAGGACCACGTGAAAGTATAACCGAATTTGGAGCAGCAAAACCAGGTAGGGTGTGAAAAAATTAATTTTTATCATTTGTGTTTGTGTTGTGTGAATGTTGTATGATTTGGCTGTGCTAAAAATTGGTTGCATATATGATTGATTCTTGGTGAAATTTTGGTGAAATTTTGATTAAATTTGATGAAATTCAAGCTTTGAGTTCATGTTCTTGAAGCTGCTGGAAAAAATGAAACCCTAGGCCTAAATTGGGGTTCAATTTTTGTTAAAATCATGTGGAAAAGATGGGGTTTTAGTGGCTCGGAATTTATTATGAATTATGATAAAAATTGGTTGCTAAAAAGACTGAAAAATGGGTAAAAACAGAGAAAGAATCTAAAGAATTTACGAAGAACATGAAGAACACTTTGAGTGTGATGAAGGACATTGAAGAACACCTTTTAGATCTTAAAAAGGGCAAGGTTGTAATTATTTTGGTGTTTGAGAGGTTATTTTGTAATTTTCAAAAGTTAGGGTGGTTAAAGTAAAAATATAAAAAGTTACGGGTGATAAAAACTGATGTTTAAAGCTTAAAAGTTAAAGTGGGGTAATTTTCTAAAATTTAATGATAAAATAATAAATAATAATAAAATATTAAATAATAATATTTAATTAAAAATAATATTTTAATAAAAATAATAAAATAATGCGAAAAAGCCAATTTTCTGTAAAAGCTTTAGAAAGAAAACTTTAAGCGCATAATCTCATGATTACCTTGATAAAACACTAAGGGAGTGGTAATAACATATTAGTGAGGCAAAGACAAAGGAAAGATAAAAAGTTAAAGAAAAGATGAAAACCAAAGAAAAGTCTGTAAAGTTTTAATGAAAGAAAAACAGATAGAGACTAGTGAACGAACTAGGGCAACATAGTTAGTTCTTGAGTTATGCGTAAGGTTAGGTATTATATTAAAAGTTAAACTATTTCAGTATAGACTTAATGAACCTATACTTGGGACAGGCTAAATATTCATACCAAAATTTACATAAGCTTTAAATAAAGGAAAAGAGTAACCAGAGCAGAGTAAAGAGTTACAAGGAACAGAGTAACCCGAGCAGAGTAAAGAGATACACAGAAAAGAGTAATAAGAACAGAGTAAATAGACAAAGAGAAAAGAGTAATATGATAAAGAGTTAAGCCTTGTGGCATGATATTCTATTATATATTCATCTACTGCTTTTCTGTTGGCCCTAGAGGTCCTGTAGGCCCAAGTTCACCTACAGTGAGTTATTATTCCTGTAGGCCGAAGTTCACCTGCAGTGAATATCAATTGTGTATCTCAGGGTGTTGCTCCTGTAGGCCAAAGTTCACCTACAGAGAGTTGTGATACCTGTAAACCGAAGTTCACTTACAGGGGCGCTATTTCTGTAAGCCGAAATTCACTTACAGAGGTGCTATTTCTGTAGGTCAAAGTTCAACTACAAAAAGTTGTTGTGCTTGTGATTAGACTATTTCTGTAAGTCGAAGTTCACTTACAGAGGTGTTATATCTGTAGGCCGAAGTTCACCTATAGAAAGTTGTTGTGTTGTGATTTAACTATTCTTGTAAGCCGAAGTTCACTTACGGGAGTGCTATTTCTGTAGGCCAAAATTCACCTACAGAGAATAAGCCATATCTAGGACTAGTTCCTAGGTAATGTCGGGCTGCAGGGTGTAAACCGACACATGAGCTCATGGCCTGCATAGGACAGACATGCATCATATTTGGTTGTGCATTTCCTCTGTTATGATTGTTGTATGAATGTATGCTTTCCTTGTTTGTATTATATTCTTTGTGTTTGTGTTTTACTTTCTTATATTCTTCTGTTCGTGATCTGCTTTCAGTTTACTCTATATTCTCTATTCATTTGTCTTCTGTTTACTGCGTCTCTATATTTTGCCATATGTTTGCTAAGCGACACAGATTAATGAACTTAACTAATAACCCCGGCCCTACTAAGAACTCCCCAGTTCTTAGCCCATCTCTCTCCCTTCCCCCTTCAGATGGAAGCATGAGTACCCTTCTTAGTTCAGTGACAACCATTCGTAAAAAGGATTCTACTATAGGTAGTCTTCTGAGTCTAGGGTGAATCTCATTCTGTGTTTACATGTATATACTGGGAGACCAACCAATGTCTGTACCCCGTTTGTACGTGAACTTTAACCTAAATCCTATGTACGAGACTTCTATTGTGTGGCTACTTGATGAGGTACCAGAGAGACGTCATATGGCAATATCTAATCATGTAGAGGAGTAGCAGATGATGTTCTACCTTTTGATGACGTTCCACCTGACTTGAGTTTTGCAGACTTAGAATGTACTTTCCATCGCTTTAGTAGTTTAGAGGGACTAGGTAAGTATAGAGTCTAGGCTAGCATGGGAGCCAACTTACGGACTTCTTGAACAGGCCATGGCCTGGGATGTTGTATGTATATATATGTATATAGATATTATCTAGATATATCTAGGCATATTCTAATTAATAGTCTATACTCTAATAGAAGTTGGATCACAGAATGTTATCAACTACTTGAGATGCATTTATGCGTGGTTATTTATAACTATTTTATTTGTTATTATTTGTAAATTGATTATGAATGATTCTCTTTATTAACCCAAACGTTTTCAAAAAAAATGTACCTCGCAAATTAACTACGTTTTTAACAACGAATCAGGCTCATATAATAAATAATAGATAATAATTAGGAAGGCTTGTTGGTAGCGCTGAGTTTCTAGTATGATCATGACATACCAGAAATTGGGTTGTTACACCTAATGGCTCCATGTTCTCCTATTCACTACAAGCTTTAGTTGATCCTCCACATTCCTTAAGAGGGATGCCTTGATCGGATGAGTGTATGTGGAATAAGTGGGTTACCGCTTCGCCTATAGCAGCCATGAAGTGCCCTTGTGTCCTTCGGAATCCTTCTTGCTCTTGGAAAAATGCTTGAAGGTCTTGATGGTCTTGGGTCAAGGGTGGAAAAGTTTCACATTGGTGTGAAAGGGAAGGTTCATTGGTAGGGAAGAAGGTTGTATATGTGGGAGGTAGTTCATGTTGATAGGCATCTTGAGGTGGTGTATAAGGAGGTGGATGGTGGTATTGATGTAGTGTTTGAAAATATGGGGATTGAGGGTTGTGTTGAGGGCAGGGGTCATAGGCATATGGTGGTGGAAGTTTACAGTCAAAGTGGAATCCACTATATCCTTGGTTTGGGTATGCATGTTGGGGAGGGTATGGTTCATTGTAATATGGAGGAGGTTGCTCCTCCTAAAATTGATGCTATAATCCCATGATGCAATCCAAAATTGAAGTTACCAAACCCTACAAAATGATCATAACCAAACTCCAAACCAAGAGGGTGATAACTCATAGAGAAATTTGAAAATAAAAACTAAGGACATCAAGTGACAAAAGAAATAAAATCCTAATTATCAACAAAAGCAAACAAACAACCAAGCAGCATGTATTCAAACTATGGACATATTTACAATAACCAAAACATAGCACTCATGACTCTAGCTCTCGGACAACGGCGCCAAAAACTTGATGCAAGCAAAACCGTTGGTTAAGAGTTCCTTCTCGATAAAGGAGAGTGGTGGACGAAATTGTGATTTATACTTTCACACAACTCGAATAATCCCCAGTAATGGCTCCAAAAACTTGGTGCACAATACCATGGCTTACATACATTCTTCACAACTTCGCACAACTAACCAGCAAGTGCACTGGGTCATCCAAGTAATACCTTACGTGAGTAAGGGTCGATCCCACGGAGATTGTTGGTATGAAGCAAGCTATGGTCATCTTGTAAATCCCAGTCAGGAGGATAAAATTATGGAATTTAGAAAATCAAATATGATTAATAGAAAATAAAAGGGATAGAAATACTTATGTAAATCAATAGTGGGAATTTCAGATAAGTGTATGGAGATGATGTGCTCCTCTTGAATCTCTACTTTCCTATTACAGTCATCCAATTCTTCCTACTCCTTTCCATGGCAAGCTGTATGTAGGGCATCACTGTTGTCAATGGCTACATCCCATCCTCTCAGTGAAAACGTTCCTAT
>NC_029775.3:44643432-44646461 GCF_000817695.3 Arachis duranensis | reverse complement strand
ATCACATTCATCAAAGT
This sequence comes from Arachis duranensis, assembly GCF_000817695.3. NCBI lineage: Eukaryota > Viridiplantae > Streptophyta > Magnoliopsida > Fabales > Fabaceae > Arachis > Arachis duranensis. The sequence goes on along the minus strand of NC_029775.3, from coordinate 44,646,444 downwards.
GTTGTGCAACGTATATCTTGGAATAAGAATAAAAGAGAATTGAATAGAAAGTAATAGTGATTGTATTGAAACTTGAGGTACAGCAAAGCTCCACACCCTTAATCTATGGTGTGCAGAAACTCCACTGTTGAAAATACATAAGTAAAAGGTTCAGGCATGGCCGAATGGCCAGCCCCCATGGTCTAAGGACTAGGCGTCCAGAGATGTCTAATACACTAGTAAAAAGTTCTATTTATAATAAACTAGCTCCTAGGGTTTACAAGAGTAAGTAATTGATGCATAAATCCACTTCCGGGGCCCACTTGGTGTATGTTTGGGCTGAGCTTGATCTATCCACGAGCTGAGGCTTTTCTTGGAGTTGAACTCCAAGTTATGACGTGTTTTGGGCGTTCAACTCCGGATCATGACGTTTTTCTGGTGTTTAACTCCAGACAACAGCATGTACTTGGCGTTCAATGCCAAGTTACGTCGTCAATTTCTGAATAAAGTATGGACTATTATATATTGCTGGAAAGCTCTGGATGTCTACTTTTCCAACGCCATTGAGAGCGCGCCATTTGGAGTTCTGTAGCTCCAGAAAATCCATTTTGAGTGCAGGGAGGTCAGAATCCAACAGCATCAGCAGTCCTTTTGTCAGCCTTTTTTAGAGTTTTGCTCAAGTCCCTCAATTTCAGCCAGAAATTACCTGAAATCACAGAAAAACACACAAACTCATAGTAAAGTCCAGAAATGTGAATTTAATATAAAAACTAATGAAAACATCCCTAAAAGTAGCTTAAACTTACTAAAAACTACCTAAAAACAATGCCAAAAAGCGTATAAATTATCCGCTCATCAGAGAGATAACTTCGTTGCAAGTATTGCTCTCAATCAACAAGTAATGCCCGATCAAAGTTTGAAATTTCTAAATAAGCGAGAGTAATCAAACCTCAGGTCGTCTTCCCTAGGAACTAATGCCAACAAGTGCAAAATTTTGGTTGCAAGAACAAAGGGGGTTCAATGATGAAAGCAAACAATAAAGAGGTAAAAGAACAAGACAAAATTGCAATTAACAAGCAATAAAGGAATAAAAGAACCATGTATGCAATATAAACAAGTAAGACTATAAAGTGATGAAAATGGGATTTAAAAAATAAATAAAACCTTGACTTGGGATGAGTTATGAAATCCCTTCCTTGCCATAACCACAACTACGATAATTATAATGGATTAATCTTACTAAGTCAACCCTTAACATCGAAGGATAAGTTAAGTGAGCATAATCGTTATTAATCCACAAGTCCTAGCTAACTTACCAAATTAAATGGTAAAAGGCTAGCGTTAGTGGAAATAATAACAACTAACAACCCAAAAATTATCACTAAATATTGGACATTATGGCTCTAGCAATCCATACACTCATTTTTCCCAAGCCAAGGGGTGGAAATTACCCCAAAACGAAGATTGGCATTTCATCAAACACCTAATGGGCATAATCTTAAAACATGACAAAATTGGTAAATTAATGAAAGTTATGAACCATAAATGATCAAAAGCAATAAAAGCAACTCAACAAACATGTAAGAGCCATCAAACATCAAATTAAACAACTAGAAATCCAAAATTGAAAAGCAAAGTAAATATTGACAAGAGAAATGGAAATATAAGGAAGTATAGAACAAGTAATGTAATTGAAAGAGACAATTAAAGAAATACCTACAATGTAAATTGCAAAATCCAAAAGCAAGTCTTGAAGTATAAAATGCTACAAACCCTAACTTAAACCCTACGAGAGAATTCCCTAATCTACACTACTCCTACTCCTACTATGTGTTTTTCCTAGTCTAAGATGGCTCTCTTTGTTATGGCATGAAGTTCCCTTCATACAGCACTTGGTTTCAGCCTTGAGCCTTCAAAAATAGGGCCAAAGGCCCCCAAAATCGCGCAGCACATGTTTCATTAACAAAATCACGTACAGGGACCTGTGCGGACTCACAGATGTGTGCGTCCACACACTTAGCTGAAAATCCTCCTGTGCGTACGCACAGGCACTTTTGCGCACGCACACGTCGCAGTGTGTGCTTTTCCTTGTTTTCTTCATATGTTCTCCCTTGTACATGCTTTCTTCCACTTTTGGCCATCCATTCTTGCCTCTAGGACCTGAAATCACTCAACAAACATATCACAGCATCAAATGGAATAAAAGTGGGATTAAATTGCTTAATTTAAGCACAAAAAATGCATGTTTTCACATTTAGGTTCAATTTAGGGATCAAACACAAAAGTATGATATTTTAAGGAATAAGTGTGAGTTTATGTGATGAAATCCATCCAATTCAAGCTAAAATATATCGTCAAATATGGACTCATCAACCTTCCTCTAGTTGTCGCATGATTCCGTGGGTTAGTGCCCTACCACCTTGCAATCAGAGAGAAATCACATTTTCAGGAGGAATAATTCCGAGAGATAAGTGCCCTACCACCTTCTCCTTTCAGAGGGAAATATTCTGTGGGAGAGTGCCCTACCACCTTCCTTTGGTTGCAAAAAGTATGAGTGAGAAGCCCAGTGATGAGCGGATATTTTATACGCTTTTTTGGGGTAATTTCATGTAGATTTTAGTATATTTTAATTAGTTTTTAGTAGAATATTATTAGTTTTTAGGCAAAAATCATATTTCTGGACTTTACTATGAGTGTGTGTATTTTTTTGTGATTTCAGGTATTTTCTGGCTGAAATTGAGGGAGTTGAGCAAAAATCTGACTTAGGCTGAAAAAGGACTGCTGATGCTGTTGAATCCTGACCTCCCTGCACTCGGAATGGAGTTTTTGGAGCTACAGGAGTCCAATTGGCGCGCTCTCAACGGCGTTGGAAAGTAGACATCCAGGGCTTTCCAGCAATATATAATAGTCCATACTTTGCGCGAAGATAGACGACGTAACTTGGCGTTGAACGCCAAGTTCATGCTGCTGTCTGGAGTTAAACGCCAGAAAAACGTCATGATCCGGAGTTGAACGCCCAAAACACGTCATAAC
>NC_029775.3:44639652-44640518 GCF_000817695.3 Arachis duranensis | reverse complement strand
CTCCAAAACGGATGACACAGCTAAGGCTAAGCATCCAAGGCTTCAAACAATGAGATAATGAATCCCTTTATGATGCCTGGGAGAGATACAGAGAGATGCTAAGAAAATGCCCCTCTGAAATGTTTTCAGAATGGGTGCAATTAGACATCTTTTACTATGGGCTTACAGAAAAAGCTCAGATTTCTCTAGACCACTCAGCTGGTGGATCTATACATATGAGAAAAACAATTGAAGAAGCTCAAGAGCTTATTGATACAGTTGCCAGAAATCAGCATCTGTATCTAAGCAGTGAATCTTCCATGAAAGAAGAAGCTAAAACAGTAACTGCAGAACTCAGTCCGGTGGATCAGGATAATGAATTTAATCAGCAATTAGACTCTCTAACTCGGCAGCTAGCCGAATTCAAGGAAATATTACAGGAAACAAGAATGGCTAACAGAAATATGGAAGTGCAATTAAAGCAGACAGAAAAGCAACTGTCAAAACAAATAGCAGAAGAATGCTAAGCAGTTCAATTAAGAAGTGGGAAAACATTAAATACCTCACTTCAAAGCAGCAGGAAGCCAAGAAATGAACCGAAGTCTACTCAAAATCCCTCTGAGGACAATCAGAGACCAGAGAGGAATGATGCTGGCGCTGAACGCCCAGACCATGCTCATTCCTGGCGTTCAACGCCAGAAACAAGCATGAATCCGGCGTTGAACGCCCAAAGGGAACATGGTTCTTGAGTTCAAACGCCAGTAACAAACAAGGAGGTGGCGTATAACGCCACTCCAGCTTCCACCCATGGCATTCAAATGCCAGTGGGGGATCAGTCACATACAAGTGCTGATGACAACCCTTCTAAAAAGGCTTCCCAACCCACT
>NC_029775.3:44585205-44634319 GCF_000817695.3 Arachis duranensis | reverse complement strand
GCGGCATTCATGAGAATCCGGAAAGTCTAAACCTTGTCCGTGGTATTCCGAGTAGGATTCTGGGATTGAATGACTGTGACGAGCTTCAAACTCCTGAAGGCTGGGCGTTAGTGACAGACGCAAAAGAATCAATGGATTCTATTCCAACCTGATTGAGAACCGACAGATGATTAGCCGTGCTGTGACAGAGCATAGGAACGTTTTCACTGAGATGATGGGAAGTAGCCATTGACAACGGTGACACCCTACATACAGCTTGCCATGGAGGAACTTTGCACTTTTCCATTGATGGAATATTACATTACAGGAATAAATCAGACAAAGCATCTCCAAAACTCCAACACATTCTCCATTACTGCATAACAAGTATTTATTTTATGCCCTTTTTCCTTTCTTCACTGAACTTGAAAAACACTGTTGTTAGTATCCTAACTAAGAATAATAAGATAAACATAGCTTGCTTCAAACCAACAATCTCCGTGGGATTCGACCCTTACTCACGTAAGGTATTACTTGGACGACCCAGTGCACTTGCTGGTTAGTTATGCGGATTGCAAATTCGTGCACCACCCAGCTTCAACTCTCACATCCGAACGTAGGCGGAATTCTGCCACAGCCCCTACGACGGAGAACAATGCATAGTATAATTACATATTCAATCTCAGAGGCCACTCTTCATAACACACTTCTACTCATACTCATTTCATCAAATATAGCCATTCACCATTTCCATTCCAAGCTCATTAGTTCCTTAGTTTCTCAATTCATCATCAGCAATCACCAAGTTCACTACTCTTCCTTCTCTCTCAACCAATCCCGACGACAATACATCAGAAACTGTTCATACCCTGGGTCGAGCTGTCCGATCCGGGATGTTCTACAGACAAAGCGACCGACCTCTTCAGGTCAGGTCAACCCGACCTCTTTTCAAAGAGCTCGGCCAAGCTACCAAGAAGGCCCAAAGAAGGCCCCTAACAGGAGAACCGTGCACCAAAGCCCAAGGCAACCCAAGCCTACAGGGAGAAGGGCGGTTCCTTTGAAGATAAGATGATCTCACTCAAAAGATAAAGATAAGATAAGATATCTAACTGATCTTATCTAAGAAGGTCACTCTACACTATTATAAATACACTGGAGCACCCAGGTATAACTCATACTCTGATTCTACTCAATACCTACTTAATACCCTTGCTAACCTAAGCATCGGAGTCCCTTGCAGGTACCCCCACCCTCCGGGGATAAAGAAATCAGCACCACCATCAAGTCCAACAAATCGGATACAACTGTTCCGACCAGCACAGAAGATCTCATCCGAGATCGACCTACAGTTTCAGGTAACCCTCGTAACATTGGCGCCATTGCCGGGGAACCCTGAAGTCATCCCATCACCATGGCAGACGACCACACCTCAGATCTAGAGGAAAGAACGCCGCATAAAAATGTGGACACTACCCCAAAAGATACTTCCCAAAACAACAACAAGAAGAACTCCCCAAACGAGGGAGCCATGGATGCATTTCAAGACTGGTTAAAACAACTTGAGGAAAAAGCCCTACGCCAACAAGAGGCCGAGAAGGACCTACAAAGGGAAATAAGGCGACGCCGAAAATTGGAGAACAAACTCCAAAAACTTGAAGCCGATGTCAAGATGAAAGCCAGCCAATCCACTCCTTAAGATAGCAACCGCAAGGAGCAAGACCCATTCACCAAGGAGATCATGAAGACAAAAATCCCAAAGGACTTTAAACTCCCAGACATGACCTTATGCGACAGCACTACAGATCCCGGCCATCATCTTAGTAACTTCAGAAGCAGAATGTATCTCACCGATGCCTCAGATGCCGTTCGTTGCAAAGCCTTTCCAACTACTTTAACAAAAACAGCAATTAGATGGTTTGACAACCTCCCTCCTAGGTCCATCTCAAGTTTCAACGACATGGCTAAGAAATTCCTGGCCAGATTCTCCATCCAAAAGGACAAAGCTAAACATGCTCCGAGGTTACTGGGAATCAGGTAAGGAGAATGGGAAACCCTGCGTAACTACATAGAAAGATTCAACAAAACATGCATGGATATACAGAACCTGCCAACAGAAGCCGCTATTGTGGGCCTCATTAATGGCTTACGAGAAGGGCCCTTTAGTCAATCTATATCAAAAAACTACCCCACATATCTTAACGAGGTGCAGGAACGAGCAGAAAAGTACATCAACATGGAGGAAAACTCCCGACTAGGAGAGACCTCGAAGGCCGGGTTCACCCCACGGGATAGGGATAAAGATTCCAGAAAGAAGGAAGACCGACAGGGAGAGAAGATTAAAAAATACCATAATTACACCCCTCTACGAGTGTCTCTTGTGGACGTATACAGAGAGGTTTGCAACACGGAAAAAATACCACCAGCTCGACTACTCAAAGGCAAAAAAGGAGGAGGAAACCGGGCTGAATATTGTGAATACCATTGAATCCGTGGGCACTCCACCAATGAGTGTTTCGATTTAAAAAATGTCATAGAAAAGCTCGTACGAGAAGGAAAGCTAGATCGATATCTGGCCACCCATGATGACGAACAAAGAAAAAGAAGAAGAGTAGAAGATGTCGGACCAACTGCGCGATCATCTCGAACGCCAGAAAGACATGTCCACATGATACACGGTGGATTTGATGGGGGAAGAATCTCCAAATCATCTCGTAAAAGACATCTCAAAGATGTATATCACGTCGCAAGAAAGGAGGAAACACCCGACATCCCGCAATCACCTTTACAAAGGAAGACGCATCCTGTGTCGCATCAGGGCATGACGATCCCATGGTCATCACCATTATACTGGCAAACGCAAATCTTCACCGCACACTGATAGACCAGGGGAGTTCTGCTGACATATAATTCAAAACGGCTTTCAACGAACTCGGCCTAGAAGAAAAAGAACTCAGAGCGTATCCAGACAGCCTCTTCGGGCTAGGTGATACCCCAGTTCAACCAATGAGATACATCTCAGTCCACACAACTTTCGGAAAAGGAAGTCAGTCGAGAACACTCAAAATAGATTACATTATAGTCGACGTAAGTTCAGCCTACAACGCCCTAATAGGTCAGACAACGCATCTATACATGAAGTTCCCAACTGTAGGAGGAATAGCTACGATAAAAGTAGATCAGAGGATGGCGCGCCGCTGTTACAATGAAAGTCTAAACCTCAGAGGCAGAGGAGAAGTATTCCACACAATTGAGCTGGGTGGAGTTCAGAGGCGGGAAGAGCTTCGCCCACAACTTGAAGGAGAAATAGAGAAAATCCAGATCAGGGATACCCCAGACCAAACAACCAATATCGGCACACTCCTAAAAGGATACATCAAAGAATCACTCAGACAGTTTCTACGCGACAACGCCGACCTCTTTGCATGGAAGGCCGGACATGGTAGGCATAGATCCCACACTAATGGGCCACAAGCTAGCAGTCTCCCCGGGATCTCGGCCGGTACAACAAAAGCATAGAAAGCTAGGACCAGAACGCTCTCAAGCTGTAGAAGAATATGTACGAGCTCTACTGGAGGCAGGTTTCATAAGAGAAGTCAAACACCCTCTATGGCTTGCTAATGTCGTATTGCTAAAAAAGTCAAACGGGAAGTGGAGAATGTGTACTAACTACAATGATCTCAAGAAAGCCTGCCCAAAATATCCTTACCCGCTCCCAAACATCGAAGCTCTGGTAGTGATGACATGTCACCATGTCATGTTTTTCTATGCTTTTTCATACAATAAATTGATGATTAGTGCTTAAATATTGCATTCTTTTGTGCTTAATTGGAATATTTCCTTGATCTTTTAATTTTATAAATCTTGTAGGAAATAAGAAGAAAATGAAGCAAAGAAGCACAAAATAAGCTAAAAAGGAGAAAAAAAGAGCTTTGGGGCACACTTTGAAGTTGGAGCACACTTTGGAGCCTTACGCCACGCTTTTAAAAGCGTGGCCCATGACCTAATCAAATGAGGAAGCATGGCACAATGAAGGAGGGAAGCCACAATGCTCTCCCCAAGAGCTCAGTGCTCTCCAAAGGAGCACAACAATGAACCAAGGAAGCAACATTTCAATGCTCTGCTCCCCTTGAGAGCTGAGCACAATTTGAGAAACAAGAAACAAGGAAAGGAGAAACAATGCTCAGCTCACCAAGGGAGCATTATCGGGCTCTCACAAGAAATAAATAAAAGGAAATAAATTGCCAATGCTTGCTCCAAGGTTTGAACCCATGACCTTAGGGAAGGAGGGGAGCGCTACTCACGAGGAAAACAAGCCAATAATTGGCCAAATGCATCCCCCAAGGTTCGAACTCAACACCTTGAGGAAGCAAGGATCAAGGGCGATACAAGGAACCCAAGGAAATTGCACCAGCGTGCATTCCTCAAGTGTCGAACCAAGGACCTTCCCTTGGAAGCTCCAATGCTCAGCTCACTTGGAGAGCTGAGCGCTACTCATGGTGCACCACACAAATGCTTGACATGGACCAAGGAAGGAGCGCGCAACACTTGACAAAGCCAGGGAGCAAGACATGCACACAAGGCCTCAATGCTCAGCTCAACTTGTGAGCAGAGCATTCCCCTGGAGCTTCTCCCAGCAAGGCACGCAACAAGGATCCCCACACTAAGCCTGAATGCTCTGCTCCCCACTTGAGCTGAGCATCCTCCTGGAAGCAAATTGTCACTCATGGGCCAAAATTCAACCAAAATTCTATTTAAATTCAATTCATCACCAAATTGAATCAAGGCCAAGCAAACCCATTTCTCCTCAAATCCAAAGCAAGCAAAGCCCACATCATCACTCAAAGGCACATGGATCAATTAGATTAGGATTTTCATTTTAATTGCAATTTGTTTTAATTTCATTCTCATATTCACTTTGTAAAGCCTATATAAAGGCATCAATTCCATCTTATTGAGAAGGCTAGCTCCACTAGGGAGCATTAGGAGTAGTAGTAGAGAGCTCTCTCTTTTAGTTTTCCTTTTTGATTTTGAATTGTGGATTGAGAATTGAAGGAATTCTGTTTCACTATTGATCTACAATTTCTCTTTGTCCTGGTTCTGCATAATTTCTAAAAATTGAAAGTTGAATCTGTGTTTTCCTTTACTGCTTCCATCTTCATTTCATCTTCAATTTGTTTGCTGTTGGATCAAGGAAGGAATTGAGATCTATATTTGTTTTCTAGTCTCTTGACCCCTGAGAACTTTACTCTTTTGGTGAGAGTCTGCAATTTAAGTTTGGTTTATCTGCTGTTTGCTTCTTGAAGCAATTTTGCTCTGCTGTTTAGATCTGCTACATTTTATTCCATCTACTACTTCTCTGATTGAATGCATCCTGAATTTTCTTGTTTAACTTTGGATCCCAGCACCAAATTTACTTTCCTGGACTTTAGTTCCTCTGCACTTTACATTTGAGCTACTGTGATATGAATTTAATTTTCCTGCACTTTAATTTCCCTGTCACTTGTTCTCAAGATCTCTTTGATTACTTGATTCATTGCTTTCTTTAATTTCCATCACCCAGCCCCCCTCTACTTCTCAGGCAATTTACTTTTCTTGCAATTTAAGTTTCAGTTATTTTACTTTCTTGCACTTTAAGTTTCTATAATTTTACTTTCTGCACTTTGATTTTCCTTTCTATTTTACTTTCTGTTGGCTACATTTTATCCAATTTCACTTCAATGTTAGCTGGACTAAACTAATCACCCACTAAAGTTGCTTGATCCATCAATCCCTGTGGGATCGACCTCACTCTTGTGAGTTATTACTACTTGATGCGACCCGGTACACTTGCCGGTTAGATTTGTGTGTTGGAAATTCATTTTCCACAAAAACACCATCAAGTAGATGCCTCCTCCGGGTATAAATACCTCTCCTTCATGGATGCATACTCAGGATATAACCAAATCCCAATGTACCCACCCGACCAAAAATACGGGAGCCACTTACCAAAGATTAATGAACAAGGTTTTTTCGGATCACATCGGAAAGGTCATGGAAGTCTACGTGGATGACATGCTAGTAAAGATACAAAACAAAGAGATGTTATTATCCAATCTAACACAAGTATTCAATACCGTAAGACGACACGGCATGCGACTCAATCCCACAAAATGCACCTTCGTAGTAGAAGCTGGTAAATTCTTGGGTTTTATGATCACACAGAGAGGAATCGAGGCAAACCCAGATAAGTGCAGGGCCATACTCGACATGAAAAGTCCAACTTGTGTTAAAGAGGTACAATAACTCAACGGGAGGTTGGCAGCCTTGTCTAGCTTTCTGGTCAGATCAGCAATAAGATCTCTCCCCTTCTACGCCACCCTAAGGAAGGGAAAGGAGTTTGAGTGGACAACGGAATGCGAGCAAACCTTCCAAGGCTTCAAAAGATTCCTGGGACGACCACCTATACTAAGTCAGCCACGGGAAGGAGAACCATTCATATTGTACCTCGCGGTGGGAAATCGGGCAATAGCCTCAGCACTAGTCCGAGAAGACAACAACGGACAACAACCCATATACTTTATCAGCAAAGCATTGCAAGGATCCGAGCTGAACTACCAGAAAATAGAAAAAGTTCACTTACGCTCTTATACTAACATAACGACGACTTCGCCCATACTTCCAGTCTCACAGCATTAAAGTTCGGACCAACCAGTCCATAAAAGGGATCCTACAGAAAATAGACTTGGCAGGCAGAATCTTGCAATGGGCAGTAGAGTTGTTTGAATTCGACCTTCAATATGAAGCTCGGACGGCTATCAAATCTCAATATCTGGCTGATTTCATTGCTGAATTTACGGACACACTGGAAACCCCCACATAATGGAATCTATATGTGGATGGTTCCTCAAATAAAACAGGAAGTGCCGTGGGCGTAATAATTGAAAGTGACTAGGGAACCCAAATTGAACTCTCCCTCAAATTCGGGTTCCCTGCCTCAAACAATCAAGCGGAATATGAGGTACTACTAGCTGGTTTGAAGCTGGCCAGGGAGGTTGGAGCTCAAAAACTTATCATCTTCAGCGACTCACAGGTAGTTACTTCACAAATAACAGGAAACTACCAAGCCAAAGATCCCACTATGAAAAAGTACTTGGACAAAACCAGGGAACAGCTTGAACAACTCAGAAGGTATGAGATTCGTCACATACCCTGAGAACAGAATGCCCGGGCCGACGCACACTCAAAACTAGCCAGCACCAAACCAGGAGGCAATAATAGAAGCCTTATCCAAGAAATGCTACAGAATCCATCAATCTCAGAAGAAGAAAAAGTCCTAGCCATAACAGGTCACGATCAGGGATGGATGACTCCCATAAATAACTACCTCAGAACAAAAGCCCTCCCTACAGATGAGAAAAAGGCAAAGAGGTTAAAACGGGAAGCACAATACTATACCATCATAAATAATACTCTATACAAAAGAGGGATTTCAATACCATTGCTAAAATGCATACCGACTTCCAACACAAAAGATGTCCTAGAAGAAGTACACAGTGGCATTTGTGGCAATCACCTCAGAGCGCAGGCACTCGCCAAAAAAGTACTTCGGGCAGAATTTTATTGGCTAACTCTACAAAAAGAAGCCACAGAATTTGTAAGGACATGTCCACCATGTCAGAAACATGCCAACTTTCACACCGCCCTACCAGAGGAACTCATCAGCGTAACCTCACCTTGGCCATTCGCAAAATGGGGACTCGATCTCCTCATACCTTTCCCTCAAGGATCGGGACAAGTCAAATTCCTCATAGTATGAATAGATTACTTCACAAAATGGATCAAGGCAGAACCCCTAGCCAATGCCACGGCTCAAAGAAGTCAAAAATTTTGATATAGAAACATCGTCACAAGGTTCAGAGTTCCATACTCCATCACTTCAGACAATGGTACCCAGTTCACAGACGCTGGCTTTAGAAAACTAGGGGCCGACTTGAATATAAAACAATAATTCACCTCTGTTGAGCACCCCCAAGCTAATGGGCAAGCTGAAGCTGCTAACAAAGTTATATTAGCAGGGTTAAAACAAAGATTACAAGATGCAAAGGGAGCCTGGGCTGAGGAGCTCCCGCAAGTCCTATGGGCATATCAAACGAATCCACATTCCACGACAAAGAACTCACCTTTCCGATTAGCTTACGGAATGGAAGCAATGATCCCAGCGGATGTTGAAGAAGGGACACCCAGAGTAATCCATTTTAGCGAAAAAGCCAATTCCCAACTTCAAAGGGAAGAGCTCGACATACTACCGGAATTCTGAGAAAGAGCTCGGATAAGGGAAGAGGCGTTGAAACGACGAATGGCCTCCAGATACCTAATCCAAAATGGCATAGGAACAACTCGACCTGGAGAATGAAAGCTGGCAGCAAACTGGAAAGGACCCTTCCGAGTCATAGAAGTACTGGGAAAGGGCTACTACAAGCTTTCCGAACTCGACGGGTGAGAGCTTCCTAGGTCATGGCACGCCTGCAACCTAAGAAGGTACTATAGCTAGGGATGATAAAAGATCTTAAACAAGGTGCACTCTTTTTCCTGAAAATAGGTTTTTTAACAAGGCGTCCCGCCAAGACCTACAAATCACCGGACTTAGGAAATTAACTCCTCATGTATATTTGCATTCTCTTTTAATAAAATTTTTTCAGATTCTCTATAAACGCTCAAGTCGTATTATTCTGAAAACATTCATCGCCCGATTATAAAGCTACAGATCGACAGAAAGGGAAAACCAAATTCACTGCGCGATCACGATAAAAAAGAGGGTTAAAACCCAAATTTTACAAAATCGGCAAAGATGAAAATAGAATAATGCAAGAAGTTATAGAAAGTGATCCATAGAAAGGACCTGACGAGGTCCTAATAAAATGGATTGCTATAAAATAACTTAAAGACTGGCCGGCACAAAAAGTCGGACCAGCCACAATAACTCAAGTTATAAGTAAAGCCCTAGAAAGAGGTTTGGCCAACCCTATAAAAGAGGATTACTATAACTTCGAAGAGCCCGACAAGATGAAGTCGGACTCCTACAAAAATTTACAAAGATAATCCCTAAAAGAGACCTAAACAAGGTCCAAGAAAGAGGATTATCAAGTAACTCGACAGGGCCTGACGTGACGAACTTAGCCCAGAAAGATGTAAAGCTACAAAAAGTAATTCCCAAAAGAGACCTGAACAAGGTCCAAGAAAAAGGATTACCAAGTAACTCGACAGGACTCGATATGACGAAGTCGGGCCCAGGACACAAATTACAAAAATAGTCCCCAAAAAAGACCTAAATGAGGTCCAAAAAAGAGGATTACAAACAAAACCAAACCAAAGAATCAAGCTGATCATGCCAGGTCAAAATTCGAGCCTACGAAGGTACCAATACGAGTGCAAGCAGACATGATATAAAAACTACTAAGTTATGATAATAGCAAGCTTCAGAGGCCACCAAAATCAACCCCGGAAGCTCGGAAACTACTTTGTTTTTCCAAATAAAAGTTGCTAAACAAGCAACCAAAAAAAAAGAGTATCAAAAGCCAGCAAAAAAACCATTTACAAAGAAGTTCAAAAGCCCACAAGTCGGGCTATCTACATTAAACAGGAAGAAAACTCAGTCAACATTAGAAGACTTCTTAGCAGTATCAACTCGGGGTGAAGGAGGACAAGTCTGAAGAGCCACCGCATCTACCGTCCCATCATCTCGGTTCAAGATTTGGCAATCTGGTTCCCCTTCTGGACGACTGATCCCAGTAGTAGAAGTCGGAGAAGTCGGCACAGCAGAAGTCTTCGTAGCAGGCAGTGAGGGACGACCATCATCATCATCATCATCGGGATCGTCAGGAACAATCTTACCATCCCTAACAAGGGAAAGGTCGAGATCTGGCGCAAGAACTTGGAATTGCTCTTTCAGATTCTCATAAGCCGCAGTAACACTACCTAAAAGATGACTTTGAAGTTCGGAGTAATCGGCCTGAACAGATTCCAACCTACCCCTAAGCTCCATCACCTCTCTATAAGTAGTAACATAGCTATCCTTATGTTTTTGAGCCGTATCCTCGGCTAGTTGCGCGGCAGCCGCCAGACCAGCAGTCTGGGCCTTTTCCCCCTTCAGCTCCTTTCTTAGCTCGGCCACTTCCACCTCGAGCTCCTCCTTCAAACCCTTAATTCGGTCAAATTCTGATTTTTCCTCCTCCATAAAAGCCTTGGTAGCATGGATAGGAAGATCTTGAGCAGTTTGGTATAAAGCCACTCCCATGTGTGCCAGTGTAATACCACTCCGAGTAATAAAGTCTAAATGACAAAGAATGGATACATCATCAGTAGACATGACACCATAGGGTGCAATCTGTTGGTCCACAAACCCAACTACATCAAAGTCTGGAGCACCAAGATTAAACGGCTCGACAGTCCAAGGTCTTTTTGGAGGGGGAGCGACTAGAGGAACAGAGGTACCAACTGAAGTCTGAGGCGGGTCAACGAAACGAACCCGGGGAATCGGGATCATCCTCCTCGGCCCAGGAGAGCTCGGGACAGACGGCTTAGACAAAACCTGGGAGGACCCTTCCCCGACCACCTTGGCCGGGACATTTTGAGCCGTGGTAGCCTTCCTCACCTTCTTAAAGGCCTTTAGTGAGTCATTATTCTTCGACATCTCTGAAAAACAAGAAAAATACAACGACTTATGAATATTCAGAAAGGAAAATAGAAAACAAAAGATATGGGAACTTAATTTATAAAATACCCAGCACAGCACGAATCAAGGATGGATCCCCCAGAAATTTCTTGGTCTCAAGATGAGGAGGTTCCCCCGAAATATCATCCAAAGCAGCGACAAAGGCCTACTCGACCTCGTCTAACATCTCCCAGGTATACCTAGACACAACTACATTCCTCTGCCACTCTAAAGGAAAACGAGGCTCGACATTCTCATCCAGGAAGAAAGGACGAGCTCCTTCACCAGCTCGGATCTTGAAAAAGTAATTCTTAGAATTGCGGAAAGACTCATCATACATGGAGAAGACTTTATGTCCCTGGGCCGACCTAAAAGAAATCCAAGAAGCTTTCTTTTTGGTAGTTCCAGGCTTGGTCAACACAAACAGATACAGAAAAAGGGTTAAAGAAGGCTTAACACCGAATTCATGGCAAACCAGCTAAAAAATCTTAATAAAACCCCAAGAATTCAGATGAAGCTGAGATGGGGCCACGTTACAAGACCACAACGGGTCGGTCTCAAAGGAAGTAAAAGGAAGGGTAATATCCATCTGGCTAAAGAAGAAATCGTATGCATAAAAGAAAGGACGCTTCCCCTGGGTCGGAACAGGAAAGCAGACTCTGTCATCAGAATCGGGTGCCCCCAGCTCATAATTGCATTCTTGATTCTCACTACTACATATCTGATGGTGTTTTCTAAGCTCCGCACAGAACTCATCTAGAGACACAAATAGCAACACAAGGGAGTCCAACCAGTCAGACATCCCCTCAGGAACCTTAGAGGACGCCTTGACAATATTTTTGTGAGACAACATGGCCAACTAATCCTACAAACAAAAGGAAATGGGTTACTAACCCAAAAAAAAATTCGGGCAATATGGAAGCAACTCGGACAACGCGACCTCAAGCACACAAACAGTAAAAGGAAAACCCCAAGATGCACAACGAGGTCCAGGGGCATCCTTTGAAGGCAATGACAGAGTAAGGTTTCAGAAAAAGCTACAAAAACAAAACTCTCTCCCAAGTAAACAACATCCCGAGGAGAAAAAGGCGAAACTCAAAGAAAACTCATCAACAAAAACAAAATCATCAATGGAGCAAATAAAAGTTATCAAAGGAGCAACCTTTTTTCAAAACAGTAGTATAGAAATCAACGAATAACACACGAAGCCCTAAAAAAAGCCAAAACCAGGAAAATCACCCAAAGCATACATAAGGACGAAAGAAGACCAGGAAACAAACGTCACAGCAATAAACCAAGCACAAAAACAAGAAAAAGGTTCAAGCTTTCCAACGTACAAAAATTAGAGCATCATCGAAAAATAAAAAACGAAGCAACAGAAATAAACAGTGAAGAGAAATCAAAAACCAACCTGGAAGAAGAAAGAAATCTTTGAAAAGGAGCAGCAAAGGATCGACCACGAAGCGGAAGCACCAAGCAAATACCAAAGCATCACAGAAAAAAAACGAAAATACAGGATGAAAGCAACGAAAAAGAGGGGAAGTTACAGGAAAAGAAAAACCGTCTCTTGGATATAAAATTCAAATAAAAGAACCAAGAGAAATGGGGCATTAAAAGCCCATTAATGATGGTGTTAAAACCCTCGCACGTTTCCAAAGCTAGAGCGCTAATGCAAGAGCACGCGCTTTTAAAGAAAAAAAATGTTCCGCATTCAAGGAGAACTCTACAAAAAAGGAATCGACAAAATGCTCGAGTTCGGCTTCTCCAAAGAAGGATCGAAGTCCTAAAACTAAAGACTCGACCTCAAAAAAGAAGACCGAGCTCGAGCAGGGGCACTGTTCATACCCTGGGTCGAGCTGTTCGACCCGGGATGTTATACAGACAAAGCAATCGATCTCTTCAGGTCAGGACAACCCGACCTCTTCTCAAAGAGCTCGGCCAAGCCACCAAGAAGGCCCAAAGAAGGGCCCTAACAGGAGAACCGCGCCCCAAAGCCCAAGGCAACCCAAGCCTACAGGGAGAAGGGCGGTTCCTTTGAAGATAAGATGACCTCACTCAAAAGATAAAGATAAGATAAGATAACTAACTTATCTTATCTAAGAAGGTCACCCTACACTATTATAAATACACTGGAGCACCCAGGTATAACTCATACTCTGATTCTACTCAATACCTGCTTAATACCCTTGATAACTTAAGCATCGGAGTCCCTTGCAGGTACCCCCACCCTCCGGGGACGAAGAAATCAGCACCACCATCAAGTCCAACAAATCGGATACAACCGTTCCGACCAGCACAGAAGATCTCATCCGAAATCGACCTACAGTTTCAGGTAACCCTCAAAACAGAAACCTAAACCTCCGTTCTCCAACTTTTCAATATAATCATCAACTAAAACCCTTAGTCTATTTTCCTTATTTCCATATTCAAATCTAAGCCCGAAAGCCTTAAAATGGTGTTATGGAAGCTTACAACCTTGTTGGGACAAAGTTATGATCAAAGTTTGAGAACCGAGGCAAAAGTTATGATCGGACAAAGTTCACCAAAAATCCATTTTTACCAAAGGCCTGAAAACTCCAATTTTTCCAAAGCTCACAATTCAAAACCAAACCAACCACACCCCAAACATTACCAAAATAACATAAAAGCCCATACCCTTCCTTTTCCAACTCAACCATCTATAATCCCAATTACACTACTAAATACCATCAAACTCCTTACTCATCAACATCCAAAACCATCATAAATAATCTTTAACCAACATCGAACATCAACAACTACTTCAAATACTCATCACTATCCTCAACATATTCAATCATTATCCATATTCATATTACCACACTCAACATACACACTCACCAACATCAACCAACATCACAATTTATAATTAGCACCAACAACATCATTATTCATCAACGGTCCTTAAATACCAACAACCTCATCAACAACACTAATCACAATACTCATTAACCCCACAATTCCCAATAATCCCCATCAACCATAATAATCAATATCAATCATCAATTAACATAAATCCTACTTCAACATATACAATCCCTTAAATCCCTATCAACATGCATACACCACAATATTAATTCAAACAACCATACATCCAATTCAATCTTATCCTATGGTCCCCTAGCCAAAGTGTCCATGAACATTACATATTACATAAAAAAAACAAAACCATACCTTGGCCAATTTTCAACCGCACCAAACACCAAAACGAAGCCACCAAGCTTGATTCAAAGCCTCAACCAACTCCAACAAACACCAAAACTCAATCTAATATCACATATATATACCAACATCAAAAGCTAATATACACAAAACAACTAAACACAAGGGCTTAGAGAAACCTTACCTTACCCAACATGATTAGAGGTAAAATCCAATATTTACCGGCTACTAGAGATCACCTAAACAAACAAAACCACAAAATCTACTCAAAAACCAAACTTAAAAATGCAGAACTGCTAGGGCTGTAAAGTGGGGTGAGAGCTTCGGGTTCTTACCTGATTTTCTTGAATAAAAACTTAGAGCTCGACAAGAGCTTTGCGTGGCCGCAAACGGCTCGTCAATCGGAGCTCCGGATCAAAAGTTATAGCTCCCGGAAGGTGGAGGTGAATAGTAACCACCCCCTTCTTCCTCTCTTCTCTCATAACCGCGCCCCTCTCCTTCAAATGAGGGTGGAATGAGCTAAAAACCTCACTAAATGAGAGTTATATATGTTGGCCTTATGCCCACTTGGGCCCGGTCCAACCCGCTAAGTGTTTTTGGTCCGTTTGGCCCACTTTGGGCCAAAACCTTTAAGATTAGTGTCCGGTTTTCAAATCTAAATTATTTTCACCCTTCCAAAACAATAAATAAATTTTCAAAATCTTATTTTCAAAAATCTGCGATACTAGACAGACTAGAGCCGGTACTGCTAGCTTAAGCGCCAGTACGCATTTTTACAAAAACCTTTAATAAAAGATACATTTTTCTAACTCAGAAAAATTCATTAAATTCAAATTTCACATTTTTATTTTCAAATTAAAAATAATAAATTTTGAATCTATTTCAGGCATTAAAATTATTTTATTAAAACAGTTTTACGTGAAAACGCAGGTTCTTACAAAACTCATCGGATTTAGGATACCATAAGCCAAAATCAGATATGCCATTCATATATCTAACAAACCTCTTACTGGATGAAAGATGGAATTGTTAAGGGTGTGATTGGAATCTTAAAAAAACTCCAACACTTTGAGCTATGTCTAGTCTAGAGGAAGTGAGGTACATAAGTGAACCAATCACTCCTATAAATCTAGTTTCATCCACATTTTTGCCATTTTCATCCTTTTCTAGTCTGAAATTTGGATGCACTAGTATACTCATATACTTAGCATTTTCCAAACCAAATTTTTTATTAACTCTTTGGCATATTTTCCTTGGTTCACAAGGGTGCCATTAGGAGTTTGTTTAATTTAGAGTAAAAGAAAGAATATGAGTTCTCCTATCATACTCATATCAAACTCCATAGTCATTAATTTGCTAAATTCAGCACACAAGGATGCATTTGCCGACCCAAAGACAATATCATCTACACAGACTTAAATTAGAATAAAATGGTCATTAGATTCTTTGATAAATATAGTTGTATCTGCAGTACCTCTTGGAAAACCATTTTTCTTTGATAAAGTACTTTTGAGAGTTTAAAAACATAGTTTGGGAAAACTTTATTTTCAAAAATAGGAGGTTGAGTCACCTATACTTCTCTATCATTGATACCATTTAAGAAGACACATTTAACATCCATTTGAAAATGTTTAAACCCATGGTGAGCGGCATAGGCAAGTAACAATGATATGGCCCCCATTCTTGATCATATCATTGAGCCACAGGTCTTGCTTTGTTCCTTACTATGCTACCATCCTTTCCCAACATGTTTCGCAAAATCCACTTTGTTCCCATTACCTTTTTCCCGTTGAAGCTTGGCACTAATATCCATACTTCATTTTTCTCAAATTGAATCAGCTCTTCTTCCATTGCTTTGACCCATGATAGATCTTTAAGAGCTTTATTCACATTTTGTGATTTGAATTGAGAAATGAAGGCAAGATTATTTTGTTCCATCCTCCTTCTATTCAGGATCTAGTGGTGACACCTTGTGACAGATCTCCAATGATGAACCCTTGTGGATAACTTTTCAAGAATTTCCATTCTCTTGGTCTGGGAGTCTTAGTATCGGATTCAAATGGAGTTTGATTTGATTAGCTATCCTTTCCAGGATTTTCTGCAGTAACAGAAGATAAAACGAGCTTGTCTCCTGTAGAGTGGTCTACAATATCAAAATCAGTGACAGCTTGCATGGATTCCAATTTATCTTGAATTTTGGCTTCATTTTGGTTCTTTTCAACTTGATTTCTTGCATCATTATCTTCAACACTTTAAACAGAATTAGAATCATAGAAAGTAACGTGTATGATTTCCTCAATAGTCCTAGAGTCTTTAAGGTATACTTTATATGCCTTGCTAGAGGTTGAATACTCCACAAAAAGTACATTCATGTGACTTTGGATCAAACTTTCCAAGATTATTTTTTATATTCAAAATAAAATATTTACATCCATATACATAGAAGTATTCAAGATTTGGAGGAGTTTCCTTTCATAGATCATAACGAGTTTTCTTTAAAAACTTTATAGCGATTGTTCTATTTGAAATATAGCAAGTTGTATTTACAGCTTCAGCCCAAAGGAATTTAGGTACTTCATTTTTACAAAGCATGGCTCTAACCATTTCTTGAAGGTTTATATTTCTCCTTTCTATAACACCATTATGTTGAGGTGTTTTAGGAGAGGAGAAATTGTGTGAAATACCTGATTCATTACAAAATGATTCAAAATTTTGGTTTTTAAATTCTTTTTCATGATCACTTCTAATAAAAGCAATTTTTAAGTCTTTTTTATTTTGAATATTTTTCCACAAAATACTGAAGGCTGAAAAAGCATCATTCTTGTGAGTTAGGAAGAGAATCCAACCAAATCTAGTATAGTCACCAATCACAACTAAGCCATTGTATTTACCTCCTAGGCTTTGAGTTCTAGCAGCACCTAAAAGAATAATGTGTAGCAACTCCAAAAGTCTTTAGTTGAAACGTCTTCTTTTGATTTAAAAGAACTTTTGTTTTGTTTACTCATTTGGCAAGCATCACAATTGATGTCTTTGTCAACTTTAATTTTAGGAATAATTCTAACTAAGTCCTTTTTTATTAGCTTAAAGATATGAAACATGCTTGCATGTCCCAACCTCTTGTGCCATAACCATTTTTCTGAATCTATAGAGGTGAACCATGCTACATTTTGTTCTCTAAATTCCTCTAAAGTGAGACTATACACATTATTACACATTCTTGCAACAAACAAAATATCACCAAAATTTTCATTTACAACTAAGCATTCCAACCTTTTGAAAGTAACTCAATAACCCAAATCACAAAGTTGACTAATACTTAGAAGGTTGTGCTTTAATCCATCAACCAAGAATACATTATTTATGAAAGATGAAAAATCCTTACCCACATGCAATGATCTTGCCCTTTCCATCATCATCAAAAGTTACGAATCCCCATCGTACTTGTTGAGTTTGAAAAAGAATGTAGATTATCCGGTCCTGTGCCTTGAGCATCTACTATCCAAGTACCGCATATCCTTTTCTTCTTGTATGCAAGGCAAATATGCACAATACTTTAGGTAACCTTAAGTATCCAAATCAATTTGGATCCTTTGATGTTAAACCATTTTAGTTGTCCAAGAGCATTAAAATTGCTAACAACCTTGTACACTTTATTTCCAACTTTTCTTAATAAAGCATTTGAAGAGATGAATGGTAATTTTTTTGCAAGTTTGACAATGATTCCTCTTTAATGATTTTTTCAAGTGATAAGAGGTTTGAACTCTTATGGTTTTAGAGGTTGAAGCTTCAGTTTCAGCATAAGGTTTTTCAAAAACAGCTTTATTTTTGTCAAAATAACCCAATCTAGATTTTTCAAAAGGAGGATTTTGACTACCTAGTAATTTCTCTAAGTTTCTAGAACTTTGAGCAAATTTTGTTATGTCTTGGTTCAAGAAATTAATCACTTTATGTAACCTTGCATATTCATCAATTCAGTCTATTAAAGCAATAACCGGGTGCTTCCCTTTGAATTATTTATTTTTAATTTAAGATGTTTATTTTTTCAAATAACTCAATAGAACTTTCAATTTCCTTTAGTTTTTCTTTAAGGAATGCATTTTCAGCATTTAGGGAATCGATTTGAGCCTCACATTTATAGCATCTATGAAAAAGATTTCTAACATGTGCAGTTAAATCATCAATCATTTAATATAATTCTTTATTATTTAGGATAGGATAGTTTACCTCTTCCACTTGATCTTGATCAGCCATGAAATAGTCATTTTCCAAGTCTTTCTATGACGCCATCAACACCTTCTTCTTGTCTTTCCTCATCTTGTCCTCCTTTTTGAGCTTGGGACTGTCACACTTGAAATGACCAACTTCCTTGCAATGATAGCATATGACCTTGCTAAAATTCCTCTTGTGTTCCTTTGAGCTTGAGCCTTTGTTCTTTTCTTTGGTTTTCATGAGTCTTCTCAACCTTCTAGCGAAAAACACAATTTTGCCATCCGAAAAACTATTGTTTGAATCTTCTTCCAATGAATCAATATTGGATTTAAAGGTCCCTCCTTTCCTTTTTGTCTCATACTTCATGTGGGTGGTTTCATAGGCAAGTAGTTTGTCTCAACTCATTATATGAAATTTTGTTCAGATTGCTACTCTAAGAGATGACAGTTGCTTTTGTTTTCCAAGCTATTGATGATGATTGAGAATCTTTCAAGCATCTCATCGATGGTTTCTCCTTCCTTCAATGTGAACAATTCATATTCCTTTTTTAGCATATCAATCCTTTTTTTCTTGACTTGTTTGGTGCCCTCATGAGTAACTTAGAGTTTATCCCAAATCTCTTTTGCTATTTTGCACCTTGATACCTTCCAGTATTCTTCAAAGTTAATTGAGTAATGCATCATATTGATTGCCTTTGTATTCAGCTCCACTTTCTTTTTTTCTTCATCGTTCCATTTGGCCTCTTCTTTGGTAGTCAATACCCCTTTAGCACATGTTTTTTTGGACTTGCAAACTGTTCATAATGATCTTCCAAATGCTGTAAACAATGAACTGCACAAATATCCTCATTCTCTCCTTCCAATAGGTGTAGTTCTTACCATTGAAGAATGAAGGTCTATTGTTAGGTTGACTTTTAGTGAGTGTGTAAGACATAATGTTCAAATCCATGTTGTTGGCCATTGGATCTTTGTTCCAAGCTGTGAAACTTGATTCCTTGAAACTGGGCTCGGATACCAATTGAAGGTTATCAATGGTCTAGGGAAGAAAGGTTAAATTTATGGCCTCATTTAAATTTGTTCACTTTAACTTGAAATTTGATTTTACAAAGTGTTGCTATTAAGTCTACAACATTAATTATGCAGGAGACAATTTTGTTTAGTCTCTTAACTATTGATAATGAAAAAAGCAAACATGTTACTTTTGAGTGTACTGAGTTGCTGTGACTTCTGCTAAGTTGATTTTGTTGGAGACAATTTCATTTTGTCTCTTCTAGAAAGAAACCAGAAAAAAAGAGAAAATGACACAAACCTATATCTTGGTTCAACCACCTTGTGTATTGAGGCCTAAAATAGTGGTGAAATTTTCACTATCTTTCACAAATATTACAATCACCAATACGTTAGGATTCTATACAATCCTATTTGAGATAAACCAAACATCTACCTGTTCATACCATGGGTTGAGTTAGGCGAGCCATGTTGGATGAAGACAAAAACGACCGAACTCTTATAAAGGTTGGTCGACACCGACCTCCTCCCAAAGAGCTTAGTCAAATTGCTATAAGGGCCCAAGTAGGCGCAAAGCAGAAGATCATAGCCCACCCAAAGGTGGCTGACAAAAGATAAGGGAACTCACCCACAAAAGATAAGATAAGATAGCAAACTTATCTCAAAGGAAGGTGGTGCACGAAATTGTGATCTCTAACAATGGCATTCAACTTGGTATGCGCATCTACTAACTCAGCACTTTCTTCACAACTCCACACAACTAATCAGCAAGTGCACTGGGTCATCCAAGTAATAATCCTTACGTGAGTAACAGTCGATCCCACAGAGATTGTTGGTATGAAGCAAGCTATGGTCATCTTGTAAATCTCATTTAGGCGGATAATAAATGGTTATGGAATTTTCGAATAATAATAATAAATAAACAAAAAATAAAGATAGAAATACTTATGTAAATCATTGGTGAGAATTTCAAATAACTGTATGGAGATGCTTTGTCCATGTTGGATCTTTACAACATACTGCTCTCTTACTTTCAATCCTTCTTACTCCTTTCCATGGCAAGCTGTATGTAAGGCATCACCGTTGTCAATGGCTACATCCCATCCTCTCAGTGAAAAAGCTCCAAATGCTCTTATCACACCACGGTTAATCATCTGTTGGTTCTCGATCATGTCGGAATAGAATCCATTGATTCTTTTGTGTTTGTCATCACACCCAATAATCGCGAGTTTGAAGCTCGTCACAGTCATTCAATCCCTGAATCCTACTCGGAATACCACATACAAGGTTTAGACTTTCCGGATTCTCATGAATGCCGCCATCAATTCTAGCTTATACCATGAAGATTCTAATTAAGGAATCCCAGAGATATGCGTTCTGTCTATGGTAGAACAGAAGTGGTTGTCAGTCACGCATTCATAAGTGAGAATGATGATGAGTGTCACGGATCATGACATTCATCATGGTGAAGTGCAACGAATATCTTAGAACAGGAATAAACTGAATTGAATAGAAAATAGTAGTAATTGGATTAAAACTCGAGGTACAGCAGAGCTCCACATCCTTAATCTATGGTGTGCAGAAACTCCACCGTTGAAAATACATAAGTGATATTGGTCCAGGCATGGCCAAATGGCCAGCCCACAAAATATGATATGAAATTCGAAATTAGGGAGAAGGACCAAAGATGTGGTAAAAAAGAGACGTCTAAAACAATAATAAAAATTTCTATTTATACTAAACTAGCTACTAGGGTTTACAGAAATAAGTAATTGATGCAGAAATCCACTTTCGGGGCCTACTTGGTGTGTACTTGGGCTGAGTTTGAGCTTTACACGTGCAGAGGCTTCTTTTCGCCAAGTTGTAACGTGTTTTTGGCGTTTAACTCTGGTTCGTGACGTGTTTCTGGCGTTTGACTCCAGAATGCAGCATGGAACTGGCGTTGAGCACCAGTTTGTGTCATCTAATCTCGAATAAAGTATAGACTATTATATATTGCTGGAAAGCTCTGGATGTCTAAATTCCAACGCCGTTAAGAGCGCGCTATTTTGAGTTCTGTAGCTCCAGAAAATCCATTTCGAGTGCAGAGAGGTCAGAATCCAACAGCATCAGCAGTCCTCTGTCAGCCTTCTATCAGAGTTTTGCTCAGGTTCCTCAATTTCAGCCAGAAAATACCTGAAATCATAGAAAAACACACAAACTCATAGTAAAGTCCAGAAATATGAATTTATCATAAAAACTAATGAAAACATCCCTAAAAGTAGCTAGATCCTACTAAAAACTACCTAAAAACAATGCCAAAAAGCGTATAAATTATCCGCTCATCACAACACCTCGAGCAAGAGAAGAAAGACGAAATTGTGATTTATGCTTGAATTGTTGTTCGAAATTAATTCCCCAGTAATGGCTCCAAAAAACTTGGTGCTCAATACCATGGTCTAAATATAACCTCACAACTTCACTCAACTAACCAGCAAGTGTACTGGGTCGTCCAAGTAATACCTTACGTGAGTAAGGGTCGATCCCACAAAGATTGTTGGTATGAAGCAAGCTATGGTCATCTTGTAAATCTCAGTCAAGCAGATAATAATTGATTATTGGGTTTTCAAAAATATAAAGAGATAATTAATTTATTAATAAAGGATAGAAATACTTATGTAATTTCATTGGTAGGAATTTCAGATAAGTGTATGGAGATACTGTATTCCTTTTGAATCTCTACTTTCCTACTGCATCTATCCAATCCTTCTTACTCCTTTTCATGAAAAGCTGTATGTAGGGCATCACCGTTGTCAATGGCTACATCCAATCCTCTCAGTGAAAAAGGTCCAAATGCTCTGTCATGGCACGGCTAATCATCTGTTGGTTCTCGATCATGTTGGAATAGAATCCCTTGATTCTTTTGTGTTTGTCATCACGCCCAGCAATCGCGAGTTTGAAGCTCGACACAGTCATTCAATCCCAAAATCCTACTCGGAATACCACAGACAAGGTTTAGACTTTCCGGATTCTCATGAATGCCGCCATCAATTCTAGCTTATACCACGAAGATTCTGTTTAAGGAATCCAAGAGATACGCACTCTAGCTTTCGCTTTTAGAACGGAAGTGGTTGTCAGGCACGCGTTCATACGGATGGATGATGATGAGTGTCACAGATCATCACATCCATCAGGTTGAAGTACAAATGGTATCATAGAACAGGAATAAATCGAATTGAATAGAAAATAATAGTAATTGCATTAAAACTTGAGGTACAGCAGAGCTCCACACCCTTAATCTATGGTGTGTAAAAACTCTACCGTTGAAAATACATAAGTGATAGAGGTTCAGGCATGGCTGAGAGGCCAGCCCCAAGGTCTAAGGACTAGGCGTCCCGAGATAGCTAATACACTAGTAAAAAGTCCTATTTATAATAAACTAGCTGCTAGGGTTTACAGAAGTAAGTAATTGATGCATAAATCCACTTCTGGGGCCCACTTGGTGTATGTTTGGGCTGAGCTTGAATGTTACACGAGCTGAGGCTTATCTTGGAGTTGAACGCCAAGTTGTAATGTGTTTTAGGCGTTCAACTCTGGTTCGTGACGTGTTTCTGGCGTTTGACTCCAGAATGCAGCATGGAACTGGCGTTGAGCGCCAGTTTACGTCATCTAATCTCGAACAAAGTATAGACTATTATATATTTCTGAAAATCTCTAGATGTCTACTTTCCAATGCTGTTGAGAGCGCGCCATTTGGAGTTTTGTAGCTCCAGAAAATCTGTTTCGAGTGCAGGGAGGTCAGATTCCAACAGCATCAGCAGTCCTTTGTCAACCTTCTTATCAGAGTTTTGCTTAGGTCCCTCAATTTCAGCCAGAAAATACCTGAAATCACAGAAAAACACACAAACTAATAGTAAAATCCAGAAATGTGAATTTAGCATAAAAACTAATGAAAACATCCCTAAAAGTAACTAGATCATGCTAAAAACTACCTAAAAATAATGCCAAAAAGTGTATAAATTATCCACTCATTAATTCACATCCCTGCACCAATGAGGCATGTAAAATGCCCTCAACATGCAATCCTGGCATTTAACGCCTGATTGATGCTTGATTATGGCGTTAAACGCCAGTTCTATGCTTATTTTGGGCGTTCAACGCTAGTCTGCAACATGTTTTTGGCGTTGAATGCTAATTCTTCCCAGGGTGTAATCCTGGCGATTAAACACCAGACTGCTGCTTGTTTCTGGCGTTCAACGCTAGATTCATGCTCTGTTCTGGTGTTGAACGCCAGCCAGATGCTCCTTACTGGCGTTTAAACGAAGTAAGCTCTTCCTCCAGGGTGTGCTATTTCTTCTGCTGTTTTTTATTTTATTTTTAATTTTAGTATTTATTTTGTGACTTCACATGATCATGAACCTAATAAAACATAAAAGAATAATAAAAATAAAAATAGAATTAGATAAATAAAAATTGGGTTGCCTCCCAATAAGCGCTTCTTTAATGTCACTAGCTTGACAGTGGGCTCTCATGGAGCCTCACAGGTGATCAGGTCAATGTTGTGGACTCCCAAAACTTAGAGTTTGAATGTGGGGGTTTTGTTTGACTCTGTATTGAGAGAAGCTTTTTATGCTTCCTCTCCATGGTTGCAGAAGAAGACCCTTGAGCTTTAAACTCAAGGTAGTCCCCATTTAATTGAAGGACTAGCTCTCCTCTGTCAACATCAATCACAGCTCCTGCTGTGTCTAAGAAGGGTCTTCCAAGGATGATGCATTCATCCTCTTTCTTCCTAGTGTCTAAGATTATAAAATCAGCAGGGATGTAGAGGCCTTTAACCTTCACTATCACGTCCTCTACTAATCCATAAGCTTGTTTTACTGACTTGTCTGCCATCTGTAATAAAAATTTGGTAGGTTGTACCTCAATGATCCCCAGCTTCTCCATTATAGAGAGTGGCATAATATTTATGCCTGACCCTAGCTCACACAGAGCCTTCTCAAAGGTCATGGTGCCCATGGTACATGGTATTAAGAATTTACCAGGATCTTGTCGCTTTTGAAGTAGAGTTTGCTGAACCCAAGTATCTAGTTCATTAATGAGCAAGGGAGGTTCACCTTCCCAAGTCTCATTACCAAACAATGTGGTATTTAGTTTCATGATGGCTCCTAGATTTTGAGCAACTTGCTCTCCAGTTACATCTTCATCCTCTTCAGAGGAAGAATAGTCTTCTGAGCTCATGAATGGCAGGAAGAGGTTTAATGGGATCCCTATGGTCTCTATATGAGCCTCAGATTCCTTTAGGTCCTCAATAGGGAACTCCTTCTTTCTTGAGAGACGTCCCATGAGGTCTTCCTTATTGGGATTCACGTCCTCTCCTTACTCTCTAGGTTCGGCCATTTTGATTATGTCAATGGCCTTGCACTCTCTTTTTGGATTCTCTTCAGTATTGCTTGGGAGAGTACTAGGAGGAGTTTCAGTGATTCTCTTACACAACTGGCCCACTTGTGCCTCTAGATTTCTAATGGAGGACCTTGTTTCACTCATGAAACTTAAAGTGGCCTTAGACAGATCAGAGACTATGTTTGCTAAGCTAGAGATGCTCTGTTCAGAATTTTCTGTCTGTTGCTGAGGAGATTATGGAAAAGGCTTGCTATTGCTGAGCCTATTTCTTCCACCATTATTAAAGCCTTGTTGAGGCTTTTGTTGATCCTTCCATGAGAAATTTGGATGATTTCTCCATGAAGAATTATAGGTGTTTCTATAAGGTTTACCCATGTAATTTACCTCATAAGCTTTTTCTTCAGAAGATGCCTCTTTAGTACTGTTGGATGCATTTTGCCATCCATTCAGACTTTGATAAATCATGTTGACTTGCTGAGTCAACATTTTGTTCTGAGCCAATATGGCATTCAGAGCATCAATCTCAAGAACTCCCTTCCTCTGAGGCGTCCCATTATTCACAGAATTCCTCTTAGAAGTGTACATGAATTGGTTATTTACAACTATGTCAATGAGTTCCTGAGCTTCTGCAGGTGTTTTCTTTAGGTGAATGGATCCACCTGCAGAATGGTCCAGTGACATCTTAGAGAACTCAGATAGACCATAATAAAATATATCCAAAATGGTCCATTCTGAAAGCATGTCAGAAGGACACCTTTTGGTCATCTATTTGTATCTTTCCCAAGCTTCATAGAGGGATTCACCTTCTTTTTGTTTGAAGGTTTGAACATTCACTCTAAGCTTGCTCAACTTTTGAGGAGGAAAGAACTTAGCCAAGAAGGCCGTGACCAGCTTATCCCAAGAGTCCAGGCTATCTTTAGGTTGTGAGTCCAACCATGTTCTAGCTCTGTCTCTTACAGCGAAAGGGAAAAGCATGAGCCTGTAGACTTCAGGATCTACTCCATTAGTCTTACCAGTCTCACAGATCTGCAAGAACTCAGATAAAAATTGATAGGGATCTTCTGATGGAAGTCCATGGAACTTGCAGTTCTGTTGCATTAGAGCAACTAGTTAAGGTTTCAGCTCAAAATTGTTTGCTCCAATGGCAGGGATTGAGATGCTTCTTCCATCAAACATGGAAGTAGGTGTAGTATAGTCACCAAGCATCCTCATTGCATTATTGTTGTTGGGTTCGGCTGCCATATCCTTTTCTTGTTCGAAAATTTCAGTAAGGTTGTCTCTAGCTTGTTGTAATTTAGCTTCTCTTAGTTTCATCTTCAGAGTCCTTTCTGGTTTAGGATCAGCTTCAACAAGAATGCCATTTTCCTTGTTGTTGCTCATATGAAAGAGAAGAGAACAGAAAAAGAAGAGGAATCCTCTATGTCACATTATAGATATTTCTTTATGTTAGTAGAAGAGAGAAGGAATGGAAGAAGGAAAAGGTAAGAATCCAAACACAAGGGGGAGGATAGGTTCGAATTCTTGAGTAGAGGAGAAGTGTTAGTAGATAAATAAATAAATAGAAGAAGATGAGAGAGGGGAGTATTTCGAAAATAAATTTTAAAAAAGGGTTAGTGATTTTTGAAAATTAAGAGAAGAATTAAAATTTGGAATAATTAGTTAATTAAGAAAATTTTGAAAAAAGAGGGAAGTGATTTTCGAAAATTAGGGAGAGGAAAGTAGTTAGATGGTTTTGAAAAAGATAAGAAACAAACAAAAAGTCAATTAGTTAGTTGAAAAAGATTTGAAAATCAATTTTGAAAAGATAAGAAGTTAGAAAAGATATTTGAAATCAAATTTATGAAAAAGATATGATTTGAAAAAGATATTTTAAAAAGATATGAATGAAAAAGATATTTTGAAAAAGATTTGATTTTTAAAATTAAAATTGATTACTTGACTAACAAGAAACTAAAAGATATGTTTCTATAATTTAAAGATTGAACCTTTCTTAACAAGAAAATAACAAATCTCAAATTTTTTAATCAATCACATTAATTGTTAGTAAAGTTTTCGAAATTTTAAAATAAAGATAAGAAAAGATTTTGAAAAATATTTTTAAATTTTCGAAAATCATAAGGGAAAAATGAAAAAGATTTGATTTTTGAAAAGGTTTTGAAAAGATATGATTTTTAAAATTGAAAATTTGACATGACTTATTAGAAATAGCTAAGTTTTAAAAATTTTTGACTAAGTCAACTCAAATTTTCGAAATTTTGAGAAAAATAAGGAAAAGATATTTTTTTATTTTTGAATTTTTAATGATGAGAGAAAAAAAATAAAAATGACCCAAAACATGAAAATTTTTGGATCAAAACCAATGATGCATGCAAGAACACTATGAATGTCAAGATGAACACCAAGAACACTTTGAATATCAAGATGAACATCAAGATTTATTTTTTAAAATTTTTCAAGAAAAGAAAACATGCAAGACACCAAACTTAGAATTTTTTAATGCCTAGACACTATGAATGCAAAAATGCATATGAAAAACAACAAAAGACACAAAACAAGAAAACATAAAGATCAAACAAGAAGACTTACCAAGAACAACTTGAAGATCATGAAAAACACATGCATGAATTTTCGAAAAAATGCAAAAATTTTTAAAACATGCAATTGACACCAAACTTAAAAATTGACTCAAGACTAAAACAAGAAACACAAAATACTTTTGATTTTATGATTTTCTAATTTTTTTTGGATTTTTTTTGAAATTTTATAGGAAAAAGAAAATAAGAAATTCAAAATTTTTAATAGGAATTACAGGAATCTTTCAATGTTAGCCTAAAGCTCCAATACAGGAGTTGGACATGGCTTAATAGCCAGCCAGCTTTAGGATATAAATCAGGCATGCAACAGTTGATACTTCATCCAACATCATATACATGCCTTTTATGTTGACAAGTGGAAGCCTCAATCCAAAAGAATTTGGATATGGCTTTATAGCCAGCCAGGCTTCAACGTGTTACCATGAAACTCTAGAATTCATTCTTAAAAATTTAGAATAATTTTTGAAAACAAAGGGAAAAATTTTTTTTGAATGATTTTTGGAAAAGGATTTTTGAAAATAAAACAAAAAGAAAATTACCTAATCTGAGCAACAAGATGAACCGTCAGTTGTCCAAACTCGAACAATCCCCGACAACGGCGCCAAAAACTTGGTGCACGAAATTATGATCTCTAACAATGGCATTCAACTTGGTATGCGCATCTACTAACTCAGCACTTTCTTCACAACTCTGCACAACTAGCCAGCAAGTGCACTGGGTCGTCCAAGTAATAAACCTTACGTGAGTAAGGGTGGATTCCACGGAGATTGTTGGTATGAAGCAAGCTATGGTCATCTTGTAAATCTCAGTTAGGTGGATAATAAATGGTTATGGAATTTTCGAATAATAATAATAAATAAACAAAAAATAAAGATAGAAATACTTATGTAAATCATTGGTGAGAATTTCAGATAAGTGTCTGGAGATGCTTTGTCCTTGTTGGATCTTTGCAACATACTGCTCTCTTACTTTCAATCCTTCTTACCCCTTTCCATGGCAAGCTGTATGTAGGACATCACCATTGTCAATGGCTACATCCCATCCTCTCAGTAAAAAAGGTCCAAATGCTCATGTCATATCACGGCTAATCATCTGTCGGTTCTCGATCAAGTCGGAATAAAATCCATTGATTCTTTTGCGTTTGTCATCACGCCCAATAATCGCGAGTTTGAAGCTCGTCACAGTCATTCAATCCCTGAATCCTACTCGGAATACCACAGACAAGGTTTAGACATTCCGGATTCTCATGAATACCGCCATCAATTCTAGCTTATACCACGAAGATTCTGATTAAGGAATCCCAGAGATATGCATTCGGTCTAAGGTAGAACGGAAGTGGTTGTCAGTCACGCGTTCATAGGTGAGAATGATGATGAGTGTCACGAATCATCACATTCGTCATGGTGAAGTACAATGAATATATTAGAACAAGAATAAACTGAATTGAAGAGAAAATAATAGTAATTGCATTAAAGATCGAGGTACAGCAGAGCTCCACACCCTTAATCTATGGTGTGCAGAAACTCCACCGTTGAAAATACATAAGTGATAGTGGTCCAGGCATGGCCGAATGGCCAGCCCCCAAAATACGATATAAAATTCAAAATTAGGGAGAAGGACCAAAGATGTGGTCAAAAAGAGGCGTCTAAAATAATAATAAAAAGTTCTATTTATACTAAACTAACAACAAGGGTTTACAGAAATATGTAATTTATGCAGAAATCCACTTCTGGGGCCCACTTGGTGTGTGCTTGGGCTGAGCTTGAGCTTTACACGTGAAGAGGATTCTTTTGGAGTTAAACGCCAAGTTGTAATGTGTTTTTGGCATTTAACTCTGGTTCATGATGTGTTTCTAGTGTTTAACTCCAGAATGCAGCATGGAACTGGCGTTGAGCACCAGTTTGCGTCGTCTAATGTCGGATAAAGTATGGACTATTATATATTGCTGGAAATCTCTGGATGTCTAGTTTCCAACGCTGTTGAGAGCGCGCTATTTGGAATTTCGAAGCTCTAGAAAATCCATTTCGAGTGCAGAGAGGTTAGAATCCAACAGCATCAGCAATCCTTTGTCAGCCTTCTATCAGAGTTTTGCTCAGGTTCCGCAATTTCAGCCAGAAAATACCTGGAATCACAGAAAAACACACAAACTCATAGTAATATCCAGAAATGTGAATTTAGCATATAAACTAATGAAAACATCCCTAAAGGTAGCTAGATCTTACTAAAAACTACCTAAAAATAATGCCAAAAAGCGTATAAATTATCTGCTCATCAGAAGGTCACCCAACACTACTATAAATACACTAGAGCACCCAGGTATATATCATACTCTAATTCTACACAAAAAACCTGCCTATAGCATGTGCTAACTTAAGCATCGGAGTCTCTTGCAGGTACCACCACCCTCGGCGGTGATCACGGATCAGCAGCTCCACCAGATCCTTTAAGTCAGACACAACAGCTCCGGCTACAACAGTAGATCTCATCCGAGATCAACCTTCAGTTTTAGGCAACCCCCGAAACATGGGCGCCATTTCCGAGGACCTTAGAAGTCATTCCATCACCATGGCGGATGACCATGACAACGATCACAACTCTGGTTTGGTGGATAGAACGCCAAACAAAACAATGGATGTCACTTCTAAAGACACACCACAAAATGGGAAGGATAAGCCAACACCAAACGCAGAAATTTTGGAAACTATCCGTGAAGAACAGAATCGCCTTAAACAGCTTGAATAAGAAGCCAAACGTCAACAGGAAGCCAAAAAAGACCTTTGGAGGGAAACAAGACAACGTCGAGAGCTAGAGGACAAGCTCTTAAAGCTCGAGGCCGATCTTAAATCCAAAACCACCTGATCCAGTCACGAAGATAGCTCCCACAAGGACCAAGACCCATTCACTAAATAGATCATGAATACAAAAGTCCCGAAGAACTTCAAAGCTCCTGATATGACCCCATATGACGGTTTGTCTGATCCAAGCCATCATCTCAGCAATTTCAGAAGTCAGATGTATCTGACGGATGCCTCAGATGTAATCCGTTGTAAAGCTTTCCCGAAAGACAGCCATAAAGTGGTACGACAGTTCGCCGCCAAGGTCAGTAACGAGCTTTGATTACCTCGCCAAGAAATTCTTAGCTAGATTCTACTTCCAGAAAGACAAAGCCAAGAATGATCCAAGCTTGTTAGGGATTAAGCAAGAAAATCGGGAAAGCTTCCACAGTTATATGGAGAAATTCAACAAAGCATGTATGGACATACAAAGTCTTCCAACAGAAGCTGCGATAATGGGTCTCATCAATGGACTATGAAAAGGACCCTTTAGTCACTCCATATCCAAAAAATATCCAACATCTTTGAACGATTTTCAAGAACGGGTGGAAAAATCATTAATATGGAAGAGAACTCCCGATTAGGAGAAACCTCAAAGGCTGGATTCTCCTACCCATCATGGGACAAGGATAAAGAATCCAGGAAGAAAGAGGACCAACCTACCGAGAAACCTCGAAAGTACCACAACTACACCCCTCTTCGGGTTTCTCTTCTGGATGTCTACCGAGAGATATGCAACACTGAGAAGATCACACCGTCTCGCCCAAGTAAACACAAAGAAGAGGAAGTCGGACAGAGTATTGCGAATACCACCGAATTTACGGACATTCTACCAACGACTGCTTTGACCTAAAGAAAGTCATTGAAAAATTAGCACGAGAAGGGCGACTATATCGATTTTTAGCTAATAAAGTGAACGAGTCGAGAAAGAGAAGAAGGGATGAAGAGGTCGGACGAGTTAAACGTCCACCTCGCACCCCCGAGAGACATCTTCATATGATAAATAGGGGATTCGCAGGAGGAGGGATCTCTAAATCATCTCGCAAAAGACACCTTAAAGAGGTATATGATGTTGGATAAGAGGTAAAGTCACCCGACTTCCCCACTATTACCTTCACCCAAGAAGACACCACAAGCATCATCCTGGGCATGATGACCCCCTGGTCATTACTATTATACTCGCCAACACTAACTTCCACTGAACTTTGGTAGACCAAGGAAGCTCAAGAGATATCTTGTTCAAATCCGCCTTTGACAAGCTCAGATTACAAGAAAAAGAACTCAGAGGATATCCGAATAGCCTATTCGGGCTCGGAGATGCCCCAATCCAGCCACTAGGGTACATACCACTACATACAACCTTTGGAAAGGGAACTCGGTCTAGGACGTTAAGCATAGACTACATCGTAGTTGACGTGAGCTCAGCATACAATGCCCTAATAGGTTGAACAACGCTAAACCAGCTTGCTACAGTAGTCTCCGCACCATATCTGTGCATGAAGTTCCCAACTCCAGAAGGGATCGCCATGATACAAGGAGACCAAAAGCTTGCGCGACGCTGTCACAACGAATTTCTGAACCTTAAAGGCAACCCTAGAGGAAAGGAAACCAACACCATTGAACTCGGGGGAGTTCGAGCTCGCAAAGAACTTCGCCCATAACCTAAAGTGAGACCAAATGAGTCTAGATCGGGGATGCCCAGGATAAAATAACAAACATATGGGCAACCTTAAAAGGAGACTTAAAGGAGCCACTAATACATTTCCTAAGGGATAATGCCGATCTCTTTGCATGGAAGGCTGCAGACATGCCTGGCATATATCTCAAGTTAATGTGCAATAAGCTGGCAGTATATCCTAGATCTCGGCCAGTGCAACAGAAGCGCAGGAAGATTGTCCCCGAAAGGTCCCAAGTTGGGGAAGAGCAGGTACAAGCTTTACTAGAGTCAGGGTTGATAAGGGAGGTCAAGTACTGTTCATACCCCGGGATGAGATGACCGACCCGGGATGTTTAGCGACAAGGCGACCGACCTCTTCAGGTCAGACTATCCGACCTCTTCTCAAAGAGCTCGGCCAAATCAACAGGAAAGCCCAAATAAAGGGCCCAAATAGAGGAACACGACCTAAATCCAGAGGCAATCCCAGCCTACAGAGATAAAGGCGGTTCCGTTGAAGATAAGCTGACCTCACCCAAAGATAAGATAAGATAAGATAAGATAAGATAACTAACTTATCTTATCTAGAAAGGTCACTTCTCACCATTATAAATACACTGGAGCACCCAGGTATAACTCATAGTCTGATTCTACTCAATACCTGCTTAATACCCTTGCTAACTTAAGCATCGGAGTCCCTTGTAGGTACCCCCCACCCTCCGGGGACGAAGGATCAGCACCACCACCAAGTCCAACAAATCCTTCAGCAACCAACCATCATCTCAGCAACTTCAGAAGTAGAATGTACCTCACAGATGCCTCAGATGCAGTTCGTTGCAAAGCCTTTCCAACAACTCTCACAAAGACATCCATTAAATGGTTCGACAACCTACCTCCAAAATCCATCTCGAGTTTCGACGACCTGGCCAAAAAGTTCCTAGCTCGATTCTCCATACAAAAGGACAAAGCCAAACACGCACCCAGCTTACTCGGGATCAAGCAAGGAGACCGAGAAAGTCTTCGCAACTACATGGAGAGATTCAACAAAACATGCATGGACATACAAAATCTACCAACAGAATCTGCCATCATGGGCCTCATAAATGGCCTGCGAGAAGGACCATTCAGCCAATCTATATCAAAAAGATACCCGACATCCCTAGATGAAGTACAAGAACGAGCGCAGAAGTACATTAACATGGAGGAAAATTCTCGACTTGGCGAAGCCTCAAGGTCCGGTTCTACCTATTGAGATAAAGAATCCAAGAAAAAGGAAGATCGCTCCGGAGAGAAAATCAAGAAATATCACAACTACACCCCTCTTAGGGTATCCTTGGTAGACGTTTACAAAGAAGTCTGCCAAAGGACATTCCACCAACGAATGCTTCGACTTAAAACATGTCATAGAAAAATTAGTAAGAGAAGGAAAACTAGATCGGTTCTTGGCCAACCGGGACGAAGAACCAAGGAAAAGAAGGAGGGATGAGGACGTCGGACGATCTGAACGATCGCCTCGCACACCAGAAAGACATGTCCACGTGATACACGGTGGACTTCCTGGGGGAGGAATCTCCAAATCATCCCGCAAGCGACACCTCAAAGAGGTATACCATATCGAAGGACAGAAGGAGAGCTAGACATCCCGACAATCACGTTTACCAAAGAAGATGCATCCGGAATCATCTCGGGACACGACGACCCCATGGTCATCACGATCATATTGGCAAATGCCAACCTCCACCGCACACTAATCGACCAGGGAAGCTTTGCCGACATCTTATTCAAAACTGCCTTCGACAAACTCGGCCTAGAAGAGAAAGAGCTAAGAGCATACCCAAATAGTCTGTTCGGACTGGGAGATGTCCCAGTTCAACCACTGGGATACGTGTCGCTGCATACAGCCTTCGGGAAGGGAAACCAATCTAAAACACTCAAGATAGACTACATTGTGGTCGACGTAATCTCAGCCTACAATGCCCTGATAGGTCGGACAACGTTAAATCAGCTCGGCGCAATAGTTTCGACTCCGTATCTATGTATGAAATTTCCAACTACAGAAGGGATAGCTACAGTAAGAGCATATCAAAAGATGGCACGTCGCTGTTACAACGAAAGTCTAAACCTCCGAGGCGAAGCAAGAGAGTTCCACACAATCGAGCTCGGTGGAGCTCAGAGACGAGAAGAGCTCCGACCACAACCCGAGGGAGAAGTAGAAAGAGTCCAGATTGGAGACACCTCGAATAAAACAACTAATATTGGCACGATCCTGAAAGGAGATGCAAAAAAATCATTGATATAGTTTTTGCGAGATAATGTTGATCTCTTCGCATGGAAAGCTACCGACATGCCGGGCATAGACCCCAAACTAATGAGCCACAAGTTGGCAGTCTACCCGGGATCTTGACTGATACAACAAAGACGAAGAAAACTTGGGCCAGAACGATCTCAGGCTGTAGAAGAACAGGTACAAGCACTACTAGAGGCAGGGTTCATAAGGGAAGTCAAATACCCACTATGGCTAGCAAACATCATTTTGGTGAAAAAATCAAATGGGAAGTGGTGAATGTGCACCGACTACACCGACCTCAACAAAGCCTGCCCAAAAGATCCTTACCCACTCCCAAGCATCGACGCTCTAGTAGATGCTTCATTAGGATACAAGTATCTCTCATTCATGGACGCATACTCAGGGTACAACCAGATACCAATGTATCTGCCAGACCAAGAAAAGACCTCGTTTCTTACACCTAAGGCAAATTATTGCTACATCGTGATGCCTTTTGGCTTGAAAAATGCAGGAGCCACTTATCAAAGGCTAATGAATAAAGTCTTCTCAGATCACATCGGAAAAATCATGGAGGTCTACGTGGATGACATGTTGATAAAGACACAAAGTGAAGAGACATTGCTAACAGATTTGATTTGCTAACCGATTTGATTCAAGTATTCGATACCATAAGGAAGCACGACATATGACTCAACCCGGCTAAATGCACCTTCGCAGTAGAAGCAGGTAAATTTTTAGGATTTATGCTCACACAAAGGGGAATCGAGGCAAATCCAAATAAATGCCAGGCCATACTCAACATGAAGAGCCCAGCCTGCGTCAAAGAGGTACAACAGCTCAATGGAAGGTTGGCAGCCTTGTCCAGATTCCTAGCAGGATCAGCGATAAGATCCCTCACTTTCTACGCTACCTTAAAGAAGGGAAAGAACTTCAAATGGACAGCGGAATGTGAACAAGCCTTCAAAGACTTTAAAGAATTCTTGGGGCAACCACCTATCCTATCTCAACCACAAGAGGGAGAATCGCTCATACTATACCTCGCAGTAGGAAGTCGGGCAATAACCTCAGCGCTGATTCGAGAAGACGAAAGAGGACAACAACTCATCTACTTCATTGGTAAAGCACTACAGGGGTCAGAGCTGAACTACCAGAAAATAGAAAAATTTGCATACGCTCTGATACTCACATCCCGGCGACTTCGCCCATACTTCCAGGCACATACCATCAAAGTTCGGACCAACCAGCCCATAAAAGGGATATTACAAAAAACAGATCTGGCAGGAAGAATCCTACAATGAGCAATCGAGTTGTCCGAGTTCGACCTCCAATATGAGGCACGGATAGCCATCAAATCACAACACCTGGCCGATTTTATCGCAGAATTCACAGACATCCCGGAAATCCCCAAAGAGTGGAACATATACGTCGATGGATCCTCAAATAAAACAGGAAGCGGTGCAGGTGTGATAATCGAAAGCAACCAAGGAACTCAACTTGAGCTCTCCCTTAAATTCGGATTCCTGGCCTCGAACAATCAAGCGGAATACGAAGTGCTACTAGCCGGTTTGAAGCTGGCTAGGGAGGTTGGAGCTCGGAAACTCAACATCTACAGCGACTCATAAGTCGTTACCTCACAAATAATAGGAAGCTACCAAGCTAAAGACCCGATCATAAAAAAATATTTGGATAGAACCAAAGAACAGCTCGGACAACTCGGAGAATACAGGATCTACCACATTCCCCGTGAGCAAAATGCCCGAGCTGATGCACTTTCAAAATTAGCCAGCACCAAACCAGGGGGCAACAATAGAAGTCTCATCCAGGAGATACTACAGAACCCGTCAATATCGGAAGAAGAAGTCCTAGCCATAATAGGTCAGGATAAGGATGGATGACCCCCGTAATAAATTACCTCAAAACAGAAGCACTCCCTACAGATGAAAAGGAGGCAAAAAGGCTAAAAAGGGAGGCACAGTACTACACTATCATAAACAACACACTATACAAAAGAGGGATATCAACACCTTTACTAAAATGCGTACCGACTTCTAACACAAAGGAAGTCTTGGAGGAAGTACATAGCGGCATTTGTGGTAATCATCTCGGAGCGCAAGCTCTCACCAAAAAGATACTCCGGGCGGGATTCTATTGGCCAACTCTACAAAAGGATGCTACAGAATTTGTGAGGACATGCCCACCATGCCAGAAGCATGCCAACTTTCACATCGCCCCACCAGAAAAGCTCATCAGCGTGACCTCGCCCTGGCCATTTGCGAAATGGGGACTCGACCTTCTCGGACCCTTCCCACAGGGATCGGGACAAGTAAAATTCCTCATTGTAGGAGTAGACTTTTTCACAAAATGGATCGAGGCAGAACCCCTAGCCAACGCCACCTTTCAAAGAAGTCAAAAATTCCTATATAGAAACATTATTACGAGGTTCGGGGTACCATACTCCATCACCACGGACAACGGTACCCAATTTACAGAGGCAGGCTTCAGAAAACTGGTGGCCGACTTGAACATAAAACCCCAGTTCCCCTCCGTCGAACATCCCCAAGCCAATGGACAAGTCGAAGCAGCCAACAAAGTCATATTGGCCGGGCTGAAACGGATACTACAAGAAGCAAAAGGAGCTTGGGCCGAGGAACTTTCACAAGTCCTATGGGCGTATCGAACAACTCCACCGAGGAGGGATCTCCTCGAGTAGTCCACTACAATGAACGAGTAAACTCCAAACTTCAGAGAGAAGAGCTCGACTTGTTACCTAACATCCAAGAAAGAGCTCGAATCAGGGAAGAAGCTTTAAAGCGATGAATGGCTTCCAGATACAACCGAAAGGTAGTGCCGAGAAGTTTTGCAGAGAATGATCTCATCCTAATCAGAAACGACATTGGAACAACCCGACCCGGAGAAGGAAAGCTGGCAGCAAACTGGAAAGGACCCTACCGAGTCATTGAAATACTGGGAAAGGGCTACTACAGACTGTCCGAGCTTGATGGACGAGAGCTTCCCCGATCATGGCACGCCTGCAACCTAAGAAGGTACTACAGTTAGAAAAGGTAAAGGATCTCACTAAATGGATGCGCTCTTTTTCCTGAAAAGGTTTTTTAATGAGGCACCATATCGAGACCTAGATCATACCCGACTTAAAGGGACCTATATACATGTGGGAGTTTCGTTGTCCCTTTAAGTCGGGTATGATTCTAGGTCTCGATATGGTGCCTCATTAAAAAACCTTTTCAGAGAAAAGAGCGCATCCATTTAGTGAGATCTTTTACCTATTCTAACTGTAGTACCTTCTTAGGTTGCAGGCGTGCCATGATCGGGGAAGCTCTCGTCCATCAAGCTCAGACAGTCTGTAGTAGCCCTTCCCCAGTACTTCAATGATTCGGTAGGGTCCTTTCCAGTTTGCTGCCAGCTTTCCTTCTCCGGGTCGAGTTGTTCCGATGTCATTTCTGATTAAGATGAGATCATTCTCTGCAAAACTTCTCAGCACTACCTTTTGATTATATTTGGAAGCCATTCGTCGCTTTAGGGCTTCTTCCCTGATCCGAGCTCTTTCTTGGATTTCGGGTAACAAGTCGAGCTCTTCTCTCTGAAGTTGGGAGTTTACTTGTTCATTGTAGTGGACTACTCGGGGAGATCTTTCTTCGATTTCTATTGGAATCATTGCCTCCGCTCCGTATGCTAGTCGGAATGGTGATTCGTTTGTAGTGGAATGAGGAGTTGTTCGATATGCCCATAGGACCTGTGGAAGTTCCTCGGCCCAAGCTCCCTTTGCTTCTTGTAGCCTCCGCTTTAATCCGGCCAATATAACTTTGTTGGCCGCTTCGGCTTGTCCATTGGCTTAGGGATGTTCGACAGAGGTGAACTGGTGTTTTATGTTCAAGTCGGCCACCAGTTTTTTGAAGCCTGCTTCTGTAAATTGGGTACCGTTGTCCGTGGTGATGGAGTATGGTACCCCGAACCTTGTAATAATATTCCTATATAGGAATTTTTGACTTCTTTGAGCGGTGGCGTTGGCCAGGGGTTCTGCCTCGATCCATTTTGTGAAATAGTCTACTCCTACTATGAGGAATTTTACTTGTCCCGATCCCTGTGGGAAGGGTCCGAGAAGGTCGAGTCCCCATTTCGCAAATGGCTAGGGTGAGGTCACGCTGATAAGCTTTTCTGGTGGGGCGATGTGAAAGTTGGCATGCTTCTGGCATGGTGGACATGTCTTTACAAATTCTGTAGCCTCCTTTTATAGAGTTGGCCAATAGAATCCTGCCCGGAGTATCTTTTTGGTGAGAGCTTGCGCTTCGAGATGATTACCACAAATGCAGCTGTGTACTTCTTCCATGATTTCCTTTGTGTTGGAAGTTGGTACGCATTTTAGTAAAGGTGTTGATATCCCTCTTTTGTACAGCGTGTTGTTTATCATGCTGTAGTACTGTGCCTCCCTCTTCAGCCTCTTTGCCTCCTTTTCATCTGTAGGGAGTTCTTCTGTTTTGAGGTAGTTGATTATGGGTGTCATCCATCCTTGATCCCGACCTATTATGGCTAGGATTCTTTCTTCTTCCGCTATTGACGGGTTCTGTAGTACTTCCTGGATGAGGCTTCTGTTGTTCCCCCCTGGTTTGGTGCTGGCTAATTTTGAAAGGGTGTCGGCTCGGGCATTTTGCTCACGAGGTATGTGGTGGATCCTATATTCCCCGAGTTGTCCGAGCTGTTCTTTGGTTTTATCCAAATATTTTTTCATGGTCAGATCTTTGGCTTGGTAGCTTCCTGTTATTTGTGAGGTGATGACTTGTGAGTCACTTGTAGATGTTGAGTTTCCGAGCTCTAACCTCCTTGGCCAGCTTCAGACCAGCTAGTAGTGCTTCATATTCTGCCTGGTTGTTTGAGGCCGGGAATCTGAATTTAAGGGAGAGCTCAAGTTAAGTTCCTTGATTGCTTTCAATTATCACGCCCGCACCGCTTCCTGTTTTATTCGAGGATCCGTCCACATATATGTTCTATTCTATGGGAATTTCCGGGATGTCTATGAATTCCGCGATAAAGTAGGCCAGGTGTTGCGATTTGATTGCTGTACGTGCCTCGTATTGGAGGTCGAATTCGGACAACTCGATTGCCCATTGCAGGATTCTTCCCGCTAGATCTGTTTTCTACAATATCCCTTTTATGGGTTGGTTGGTTCGAACTTTAATGGTATGCGCTTGGAAATATGGGCGAAGCCGCCGGGATGTGAGGATCAGAGCGTAGGCAAACATTTCTATTTTCTGGTAGTTCAGCTCGGATCCCTGTAGTGCTTTACTAATGAAGTAGACGGGTTGCTGTCCTCTTTCGTCTTCTCGAATCAGCGCTGAGGCTATTGCCCGACTTCCTACTGCGAGGTTTTTTCTTGGTCTGGCAGATACATTGGTATCTGGTTGTACACTGAGTATGCATCCATGAATGAGAGATACTTGTATCCCGATGAAGCATCTACTAGAGCGTCGATGCTTGGGAGTGGGTAGGGGTCTTTCGGGCAGGCTTTGTTGAGGTCGGTGTAGTCGGTGCATATCCGCCACTTCCCATTTGACTTTTTCACCAAGACGACGTTTGCTAGCCATAGTGGATATTTGACTTCCCTTATGAACCCGG
Organism: Arachis duranensis; assembly: GCF_000817695.3. Taxonomy (NCBI): domain Eukaryota; kingdom Viridiplantae; phylum Streptophyta; class Magnoliopsida; order Fabales; family Fabaceae; genus Arachis; species Arachis duranensis. The sequence continues at coordinate 44,594,878 of NC_029775.3, read as the reverse complement.
CCTCGAGTAGTGCTTGCACTTGTTCTTCTACAGCCTGAGCTCGTTCTGGTCCAAGTTTTCTCCATCTTTGTTGTACCGGCCGGGATCCCGGATAGACTGCCAATTTGTGGCTCATTAGTCCGGGATCAATACCTGGCATGTCAGCGGCTTTCCATGCGAAGAGATCAACATTATCTCGTAGGAACCGTATTAGTGATCGTGCCAATATTAGTTGTTTTATCCGAGGTATCTCCGATCTGGATTCTTTCTACTTCTCCTTCGGGTTGTGGTCGGAGTTATTCTCGCCTCTGAACTCCACCGAGCTCGATTGTGTGGAACTCTCCTCCTTCACCTAGGAGGTTTAGGCTTTTGTTATAACAGCGACGTGCCATCTTTTGATCTGCCTTTATCGTAGCTATCCCTTCTGCAGTTGGGAATTTCATACATAGATGTGGAGTTGAAACTATTGCACCGAGTTGATTTAACGTTGTCCGACCTATTAAGGCATTGTAGGCTGAGCTTACGTCGACCACGATGTAGTCTATCTTGAGTGTTCTGGATTGGTTCCCCTTTTCGAAGGTTGTATGCAGCGATACGTATCCCAGTGGTTGAACTGGGACATCTCCCAGTCCAAACAGACTGTTTGGGTATGCTCTTAGCTCTTTTTCTTCTAGGCCGAGTTTGTCGAAGGCGGTTTTGAATAAGATGTCGGCAGAGCTTCCCTGGTCGATTAGTGTGCGGTGGAGGTTGGCGTTTGCCAATATGATCGTGATGACCATGGGGTCGTCATGTCCCGAAATGATTCTGGATGCGTCTTCTTTAGTGAACGTGATTGCCGGGATGTCTGGTGTCTCCTTCTGTCCTTCGACATGGTATACCTCTTTGAGGTGTCGCTTGCGGGATGATTTGGAGATTCCTCCCCCAGCAAATCCACCATGTATCACATGGACATGCCTTTCTGGTGTGCGAGGCGATCGTTTAGGTCGTCCGACGTCCTCATCTCTCCTTCTTTTCCTTGGTTCTTCGTCCCTGTTGGCCAAGAACCGATCTAACTTTCCTTCTTGAACTAATTTTTCTATGACGTTTTTCAAGTCAAAACATTCGTTGGTGGAATGCCCTCGAAGTCGGTGATATTCACAGTACTCATTCCGATTTCCCCCTCCTCTTTTGCCTTTAAGTGGCCGAGCTGGGGGGATTTTTTCCGTATGGCAGACTTCTTTGTAAACGTCTTCCAAGGATACCCTAAGAGGGGTGTAGTTGTGATATTTCTTGATTTTCTCTCTTGAGCGATCTTCCTTTTTCTTGGATTCTTTATCTCGGTAGGCAGAACCAGACCTTGAGGCCATTTATGAGGCCCATGATGGCAGCTTCTATTGGCAGATTTTGTATGTCCATGCATGTTTTGTTGAATCTCTCCATGTAGTTGCGAAGACTTTCTCGATCTCCTTGCTTGATCCCTAGTAGGCTAGGCGCGTGTTTGGCTTTATCCTTTTGTATAGAGAATCGGGCCAGGAACTTCTTGGCCAGGTTGTCGAAACTCGAGATGGATTTTGGAGGTAGGTTGTCGAACCATTTAATGGCTGTCTTGGTGAGAGTTGTTGGAAAGGCTTTGCAACGAACTACATCTGAAGCATCGGTGAGGTACATTATACTTCTGAAGTTGCTGAGATGATGGTTGGGGTCGGAGGTACCGTCATATGGAGTCATATCCGGAAGCTTGAAATCTTTTGGAATTTTGGTTTTCATAATTTCTCTGGTAAATGGATCTTGATCTTTCTGAGAATTATCCTCCGTGGATGGTCGAGTGGCTTTAGTTTTGAGATCAGCTTCAAGTTTTATGAGCTTATATTCTAACTCTTGGCGTCGCCTTATTTCCCGGCGTAGATCTTCTTCTTTTTCACGTTGATGTTGGGCTTCTTTCTCAAGTTGCTCCAATCGATTTTGAAGTGCTTCTATTACTCCTGGATTTGATGAATTTTTGTCTCCGTTGGTTTCTGGAGTATCTTTGAGTATCGTGTCCGCGTTTTTATGCGGCGTTCTGTCTTCCAAACCTGAATCGTGGTCGTTGTCATGGTCATCTGCCATGTTAATGGGATGACTTCTAGGTTCCCCAGCAACGGCGCCAATGTTCCGGGGGTTACCTGAAACTGTAGGTTGATCTCGGATGAGATCTTCTGTGTTGGTCGGAGCCGACGTGTCCGGCAGGTGTACGGCGGCCGGAGCTAGTGTGTCCAACCTGTTGGACTTGGCGGTGGTGCTGATCCTTCATCCCCGGAGGGTGGGGGGTACCTGCAAGGGACTCCGATGCTTAAGTTAGCAAGGGTATTAAGCAGGTATTGAGTAGAATCAGAGTATGAGTTATACCTGGGTGCTCCAGTGTATTTATAATGGTGAGATGTGGCCCATTGTGGATAAGATAACTTAGTTATCTTATCTTATCTTTATCTTTAAGTGAGGTTATCTTTTAAGGGAACCGCCTTTATTCCTGTAGGCTTGGGCCGCCTTAGGATTTGGGGCGTGTTCCTCTATTTGGGCCCTTTGTTTGGGCTTTCCTGTGACTGGGCCGAGCTCTTTGAGAAGAGGTCAGATTGTCCTGACCTGAAGAGGTCGGTCGCTTTGCCTATAGAACATCCCGGGTCGGACAGCTCGACCCAGGGTATGAACAGAAACCGAGAAACAAGTCGGACCCCCCACAGGCACGGCCTCAAAAGGATCCAAGCTACAAACGATAAGCACAAAAACAACCTAAAGAGGCCAGACAGCAAAATTTCAAAAGATATCATGAATAATACGATAAAGCTTCAAGAGGTCACCACAAACCAGCCTCGGAAGCTACTTTTGTTTTTCAAAAAGAGTTGCAAGGCAGACAACTAGAAGCGTCAAGAAGAACAAACAAAACAAAGTTCAAAAGCCCACAAACACGGGCTATTTACACAAAATATCCAGAAAAAAGATCAGCTAAAGATCGGGAGCTTTCCCGGCAGCATCAGTATGAGGAGAAGAAGGACGAGTCTGAAGATGCACGACATCTACGGTTCCATCATCCCGGTTTAGAATCTGGCAATCCGGATCAGATGCAACGGGAGGAACAGAGGAGGTCGACACCTTAAGAGAAGGCACTGGGGAGGATCAGCCTCATCATCATCCTGGTCATCAGGGACAATCTTACCATCCCTAACAACATTGTCCAGCTAATGAGAGTCAAGTCGGCATCAGGAGCAACAACCCGGAACTGTTCCATCAGGTTCTCGGAGGTAGCACTTACGCTACCCACAAGGTGACCTTGAAGCTCACCATAATTAACCCGGGCTGTTTCCAAATCCTCCCGAAGATGCATCAATTCCCTATAAGCCGAGACATAGCTGTCCTTATGTTTCAATGCCATGTCTTCGGCCAACTTCAAAGAAGCAGCAAGGGCAATAGAGCTGGCCTTCTCACTCTCCAACTCCCTCTCCACCTTCACTAACTTCACCTCCAACTCCTCCTTCAAATCCTTGATTCGATCAAATTCTGACTTGGCCTCTTCCATAAAGGATTTGGTGGCATGAATCGGAATCCCCTGAATTGTTCGGAATATAGCGGCACCCATATGAGCCATCTTCACACTATTTTTAGTAATAAAATCCAAATGCCGAAGAAGAGACACGTCGTCCATGGAAAGCCCACCATAGGGGGCAATTTGCTGGTCAGCAAACTCAACGGCATCAAAGTCTGGGGCATCCAAGTTAAAGGGGCACGGATGTTTTTTGCTTTTTCAAAGGTGGGGCACCATAAGTAGTAGCAGGAGTTTGAGGAGGATCGACCTGATGAAATTGGGGAGTAGGAATTACTTTCCTCGGCCCAAGGGTACTCGGCACAGGAGGCTTCAGGGGGACCTGTGAAGATCCCTCGCCGGCCACCTTGGCCGAGATGTTCAGAGCAGCAGCTGCCTTCTTTGCCCTTTTAAAGGCCTTCATAGAGTCATTATTGTTTGACATCTCTACAAAACACAAAAATAGCCACGACAAAGAGTTACAAAAGAGGAAGAAAAAGGAAATAAGTACAGAAACAAGTCAGACAAATAGACAAACAAATACTCAAAGCAGTCCGAACCAAGGACGGATTAGTCAAAAATCTTTTTGTATCAAGATGAGGTGGTTTCCCCCAGAGATCCTCAAGAACAACTACAAAAGCGCGTTCAACATCATCCAGCATCTCCCAGGTATAGCGAGACACTCTTATATCCTTCTGCCACTCTAGAGGGAAGGAGGGCTCATCATTTTCATCAAGAAAAAAGGGGCGGGCCCCCTCAACAGCTCGAACTCTAAAGAAGTAATTCTTGAAGTCCTTAAAGGACTCATCATACATCGCAAACACTTTATGGCCCTGAGCGGACCGGAAAGAAACCCAAGAAGCTTTCTTTTTTGAAGAACCGCCAGGCTTGGCAGATACAAACAAGTAAAGAAACAGAGTCTAGGAAGGTATTACATCTAATTCACGGCAGAGAAGTTGAAAATTTTTAATAAAACCCCAAGAATTAGGGTGAAGCTGGGATGGAGCAATATTACACGACCACAACAAGTCGGTTTCAAAAGCAGTAAAAGGAAAAGTAACATTCAACTGGCTGAAAAAGTATTCATAGGCATAGAAGAAAGGACGCTCCCTCTCAATGGAAGTCGGAAAGCAAACCCTCTCATCAGAATCAGGAGCAACAAGCTTGTAATCCCCCTCGCGAGCATTGTTACCACAGATCCTATGACGCTTCCTCAGCTCTGTGCAAAATTCAGCGTCCACAACGGAAACACACAACAAAACAAGGGAGTCCAGCCAATCGGACATCCCCTCGGGAACTCTGGAAGACATCTCTACAATGTTATTGCGAGAAGACATGGGGCCAACTAAATCCTACAAGTAAGAAAAGAAAATGAGGTTACTACAAATATATCGGACAAAGGGGAAAATAACTCGGTCAATGCTTCTGAGGCAATGAAAAGCAAGAAAAGGAAAACCCCATGACTCAAACCAAAGTCCAGGGGCATCCTTTGGAGGCAGCAATAATGCAAGGTGATGCATTCGCATATTTACCATTTTACTTAGTTAGTTTAGTTAGTTTTAGCTGTGCTTTATTCATTTTCTTTGAAATAAATAGACAAATTTGTGAACTTTTCCTCCATGCATTCATGAACCAAGAATTTAGTGAAATTTGACATAATCCATGCAAATGATTCAAGAAGCTTATATGCAAATTAAGGTGAATGATTTCCTTGAAATTTAATGCATGAGATGGCAAAACTTTGAGAAAAGCTCTTTTTTTGGTTTTCTATTGGAATTTTTCTTCTTCATCTTCAAGTTTTAAGCACTTCATTCTTCTTCTTCTTCCTTTCCACTTAGTTTAATTTTTGTTAATGGCATTTGTTGTTGAGATTGGAGCTATGATTCACTAAACCCCACTTTCATTAGGGGGAGGAGCTCTGTTGGTTGGAATGAATTGGTGAACCCATCTTCTCTTTCTCAATTTTAGTGGTTGATCTAAAGAGGGAACTCTTGTTATTCAAAGATTCAACTACCATCGAGAGAGGGGTTAATCTATATGAATTATGTGGTGAATTTGATGAATGAGCCACATAATTCAGTTTAGAGTTCATCCTCTCATGATCATGATTGAGAAGGATTTGACTAACATCAATTCATGAAAACTAGCATCTCTGATCCCTAATGATCCTCTCTATCATAAATTCTCATTTCTCTTGTTCTTAGTGTTTGAAAACCCATTGCCCAATTCCCTTCTACATTCTTGCAATTTATTATTCTTGTCATTTACATTCTGTTTCTTTATTTCTTACTCTCTTGCTCTTTAGAATTCAGCACTTTAATTCCTTGCAATTTATCTTTGATGTCATTTAAGTTTCTTGCACTTTAAGTTTCCGTTATTTACTTTCACTTTATTTCTCTCTTCTCGTTCTTTACATTCTTTGCCATTTAAATTCTTGCAATTATGTTCAAAAATCAAAATGCTCATGAAATCAAAACTATGTTTGCTTGACTAAATCTACCATTTAACTAAAGTTGCTTAGTCTACCAATCCTCGTGGGATCGACCTCACTCTTAGTGAGTCTTACTACTTGATACGATCCGGTATACTTGCCGGTTGTACGTGAAATCTCAATTTTTACGTATCACAAGGTTTCCAGAACACAGCCTTTGGATTCAAAGCAACAAGCATTTTTATCAAAGAAAAAACACAGCAAATCATCACAGAGCCTACCAAATAAAACATTCCCAAAGCAACAAAGCATTGGACCATTAAAGACGCAACCTTTTTTGAAAAAAGATCGGACAGGAAGCAATCTCCAAAAAATAGATACAAATCTTTTACCAGTATCAAAAGCAACCAGAAAGCAACAGCAAAACCCCAGAAAGCCTCAACAGAAATACCAAGAAAAACCACAAGAAGGAAGATAAGAAAAGCATATCACAGCAACGAGTAAAAGATCGCAAAAGATCCAAACTTTCAAACATGCAAAACCAGAACTTCACCAAAATTAAAGACGAAGCCACGAAAAAGACGAGAAAAGCTATTACCAACCTGGAAAGAACAAGCGAGCTTCAACAAAAAACCAAAGGAGGAAGACGAAATCTGGGAATACGAACAAGAGCAATGTCACTGGAAGAAACACAAAGACCCCAAGCTCCAATGCCAAATGACGCCGCACCACAAGGAAAACAAAAATGCAAACGAAAAAACAAAGAGTGGAGAGAACTAAGAAAAGAAGTTACGAAAAAAGCAAAAGAAGAGAAACCATTTTCGGGGTTTCGAAATCCAAAATAAAAGAGCCTAAAGGAAACGGGGCAATTAATGCTCAAAATTAAAAAGCATTAAACCCTCGCACGTTCCCAAAAAAAGCGCCGGTATAAAAGCGCACGTCTTTTAGAAGAAAACGTTTTACATTCAAAAAATACTCTACAAAGAAAATGAATCGACAAAATGCTTGAGTTCGACTTCACTTAAGAAGGACCGAAGTCAAGGACTCGACCTCCAAAGGAAGAACTGAGCTCAAGCAGGGGCACTGTTCATACCCTGGGACGAGATGACCGACCCGGGATGTTTAGCGACAAGGCGACCGACCTCTTCAGGTCAGACTATCCGACCTCTTCTCAAAGAGCTCGGCCAAATCAACAGGAAAACCCAAATAAAGGGCCCAAATAGAGGAACACGACCCAAATCCAGAGGCAATCCCAGCCTACAGAGATAAAGGCGGTTCCGTTGAAGATAAGCTGACCTCACTTAAAGATAAGATAAGATAAGATAAGATAACTAACTTATCTTATCTAGAAAGGTCACTTCTCACCATTATAAATACACTAGAGCACCCAGGTATAACTCATACTCTGATTCTACTCAATACCTGCTTAATACCCTTGCTAACTTAAGCATCGAAGTCCCTTGCAGGTACCCCCCACCCTCCGGGGACGAAGGATCAGCACCACCACCAAGTCCAACAAGTCGGACACACCAGCTCCGGCCACCGTGCACCTGCCGGACACATCGGCTCCGACCAACACAGAAGATCTCATCCGAGATCGACCTACAGTTTCAGGTAACCCTCGGAACAAGTACCCATTGTGGCTAGCCAACATCGTCTTCATAAAGAAGTCAAATGGAAAGTGGCGAATGTGTAGCGACTACACCGACCCCAATAAAGACTACCAAAAAGACCCCTACCTGCTCCAGAATATAGACACTCTAGTGGATGCCTCTTCTGGATACAAGTACCTCTCCTTCATGGATGCTTATTCGGGATACAAACAAATCCCAATGTATCCGCCCGACCAAGAAAAGACACCATTCCTAACCCCAAAGGAAAATTACTGCTACATAGTCATGCCATTTGGACTCAAAAATGCAGGAGCTACATACCAGAGATTGATGAACATAGTCTTTGCTGACCACATCAAAAAGCTAATGGAGGTCTATGTAGACGACATGCTAGTAAAAACACAAAGTGAGGAATCGTTGTTATCCAACCTTACTAAAGTGTTCGACACCATAAGAAAGCATGGTATGCGACTTAATCCCGCAAAGTGCACCTTCGCGGTAGAAGCTGGCAAAGAGGAATCGAGGCAAACTCAGATAAATGCAGGCTATACTCAACATGAAAGGTCCGACATGCGTCAAAGAGGTACAACAGCTCAATGGAAGACTAGCAGCCCTATCTAGATTTCTGGTGCAGAATTTATAACCCACAAACTAACCGGCAAGTGCACCGGGTCGTACCAAGTAATACCTCAAGTGAGTGAGGGTCAATCCCACGAGGATAGATGGATTAAGCAAAAATGATTAAGTGATTTACTTCGTTAGACAAGCAAAAAATAGTGTTTGAGTGTTCAATTGCATTAAATAGTAATTAAGAATATCAAAAAGCAAGAAGTAAATAAGGTTAGGAAAAACAATGTGAAGAAGGCAGTTAAGGCTTCAATGTTATCTATTTTCCGGATTGACTTTTCTTACTAACTATTTTAATCATGCAAGATTTAATTCATGGCAAACTATATGTGACTAGACCCTAATTCCTTAGGCCTTTCTAGTCTCCTCTAAAATTCATCAACCGCCAATTCCTTGGTCAATTAATTCCAATTAGAGGGTGAAGTTTAATTCTAGTTATTATGCCACAAGAATCCTAATTACCCAAATATATGAGGATTATATGTCATGTATCCTGTTAAATTCAGATAATTAGAAATTAAGGAGAATATGTTTTCAAGCTGTTGTTCAAGTAAAGAGCTTTTTCAAGTTATACAATGTTCCGGGGGTTACCTGAAGCGTGCAGCTCGGTCGCCTTAGAGTGGCCCGAGGTGGGGGGATTGATGACCCGGGCTTGATATGCAGAATGGTTGGTGGTTGTACCTGCAATGACACTCCGATGCTTAAGTTAGCATGGGTCCAAGCAGATATTGAGTAGAATTAGAGTATGAGTTATACCTGGGTGCTCCAGTGTATTTATAGTAGTTGGCCGTGATCTTCCCTGGATAAGATATTCTTATCTTATCTTATCTTTTGGGAGTTTTATCTCTATCTTTGTGGAACCGCCTTTCCTAGGCCTTTTCGGCCTTTAGGTTTTGGGCTGCGTTCCTTTTGATGGGCCTTCTTGGCTTTTTTGTCCGAGGTCCGACCTCAGGCGTGGGCCTTGGGACGAGGTCGGACCTTTCATGGATTTTGCCGAGTTGGAGGAGCCCGGTCAGGGTATGAACAGGTGCCATTAATGGTAATGGAAAAGTAAAAAAGCTATGCTTTTACCACACCAAACTTAAAATATTGCTCGCCCTCAAGCAAGAAAAGAAAGAAGAGAAGAAGAAGAAGATGGAGGTGAGTGAGGGGAGATGGATTCGGCTATATGGGTGGGGTTGGGTGGGAAAGAGGAATTGAATGGGAAAGGTAGGTGGGGTGTATGGGGAAGAGTGGGTAGATGTAGGTGGTGAATGAAAAATAGAAGGGATGATCATGAATGGAAAGAGAGAGGGCGAGGTAGGTGAGGATCCTGTGAGGTCCACAGATCCTGAGGTGTCAAGGAATTCCATCCCTGCACCAAATAGGCATGTAAAATGCCTTGGCACACCATTCTGGCGTTTAAACGCCCATTGGTGCACGTTCTGGGCGTTCAACGCCCATGTAAAGCATGTTTCTGGCATTGAACGCCAGTTTCATGCTTGTTACTGG
>NC_029775.3:44583943-44584339 GCF_000817695.3 Arachis duranensis | reverse complement strand
ATTTCTTGCAGAGATGTCTTCTCAGGCGGATTCCATGAAATTCCTTCGTCGGACGAAGAAGTCTGTGGCTGCTCGGAATATTGAGGCCGGGGAGGCTTCTGCCCGATCTTCTCCGCAGATGACTACTGTGGGTGTTCAGACTCGGTCGAAGACTATCCCGACTCCCCAGTTCTGAGCTATAAGTCAGGATCCTCCGACCTCTGGGCCTGCTACTTCTTCTCCTCCTCCGTTCTCGGGTCCTCCTCCCAAGAAGCAGAAGACCTCTAAAGAGCTTGCCAGTTTCAATGATAAGGACTTTGATGCTCTTGGTTAGATTGAGCAGCATATTCTCCCTCAGACCTTTATTTCTACTGATGATGTGTCTATGGAGCATCATTTTCAGTATATGGCGCGGCG
>NC_029775.3:44580989-44582364 GCF_000817695.3 Arachis duranensis | reverse complement strand
TGATTGTATCTGAGGGCCGTTCGCCGTTTTAAGGCTTCTTCTCGGATTTGGGCTCTTTCTCGGACCTCGGGGAGGAGGTCGAGTTCTTCCTTTTGTGCCTGCGGGTTACCTTCTTCGCTGTAGAAGATGACTCTGGGTGACCCTTCATCTATTTCGATAGGAATCATTGCCTCCATCCCGTAAGCTAGTCGGAATGGGGATTCTCCCGTTGTAGAGTGTGGGGTTGTCCGATATGCCCATAGCACCTGGGGGAGCTCTTTGGCCCATGCCCCTTTGGCCTCTTGGAGTCTTTGTTTTAACCCGGCCAAGATGACTTTATTTGCAGCTTCTGCTTGTCCATTGGCTTGTGGGTGCTCGACTGATGTGAATTGCTGTTTGATTTTTAGTTCGGCCACCAAGTTCTGGAAACTTGTGTCCTTGAACTGTGTTCCATTGTTTGTTGTGATGGAGTAGGGGACTCCGAACCTTATGACAATGTTTTTGTATAGGAACTTGCGGCTTTTCTGAGCCGTAATGGTGGCTAAGGGTTCAGCTTCGATCCACTTTGTGACGTAGTCGACCCCTACTATGAGGTATTTGACTTGCCCTGGTCCTTGTGGGAACGGGCCGAGTAGGTCGAGTCCCCATTTTGCGAAGGGCCATGGTGCGGTGATGCTGATAAGGTCTTCGGGTGGTGCCTTGTGAAAATTGGCGTGTTTTTGGCAGGGGGGCATATTTTCACAAACTCCGTTGCGTCTCTTTGCAAGGTCGGCCGGTAGAACCCGGCTCTGACTACTTTCTTGGATAGTGCCCGAGCTCCGAGATGGTTCCCACACATGCCTCCGTGGACTTCCTCGAGGACGCTTGTTGTTTCTGAGGTTGGGACGCACCTAAGGAGGGGGTTTGAGAATCCTCTTCTGTATAATACGCCGTGAATTAGTGTATAATTCTGGGCATCTTTCGTGAGTCTTTTAGCTTCCTTTCTCTCGGCGGGGAGAGTTCCCGACTTCAGGTAGTCGAGTATGGGGGTCATGCATCCTTGCTGTTGGTTGGATATATTTAGCGTTTCTTCCTCTCTTAGCACGGAGGGAGATTGTAAGGTTTCTTGGAGGAGACTTCTGTTGTTGCCTCCGGGCTTGGTGCTGGCGAGCTTTGAGAGGGTGTCTGCCCGGGCGTTTTGTCCCCGAGGTATGTGCTGGATTTGTATTTCTGAAAAGTGGCGCAATTGTGCCTGTGTTTGGTCCAGGTATTTTTTCATCGTTGGGTCTTTGGCCTGGTAGCTTCCATTTACTTGTGATGTGACGACCTGGGAGTCGCTGAAGATCGTGATTTTTTGGGCTCCGACCTCTCCGGCTAGCTTTAGACCTGCTAGTAGGGCCTCGTATTCGGCTTGGTT
>NC_029775.3:44530804-44580943 GCF_000817695.3 Arachis duranensis | reverse complement strand
AATTTTAGGGATAGTTCTATCCGCGTTCCTTGGTCGCTTTCGAGTATAACACCGGCTCCGCTTCCTGTTTTGTTTGAGGACTCGTCGACATACAGGTTCCATGAGAGTGGGGTTCCAGGGGTCTCAGTGTATTCTGCGATGAAGTCGGCTAGATACTGAGATTTTATGGCAGTCCGGGCTTCATAGTGGAGGTCAAACTCGGATAGTTCCACCGCCCATTGTAGGATCCGTCCTGCCAGGTCTGTTTTTTGTAGGATGTGTCTCATGGGTTGGTTTGTCCGGACTTTGATGGTGTGGGCTTGAAAGTATAGTCGAAGTCATCAGGAAGTAAGTATGAGGGTGTAGGTGAATTTTTCTATCTTTTGATAGTTTGGTTCGGCCCCTTGCAAAGCCTTGCTGATAAAGTAGATGGGCTATTGTCCGTTCTCGTCTTCTCTGACTAGGGCTGAGGCTATCGTCTGACTTTCCACGGGGAGGTATATGATCAGTTATTCTCCTCGTCGAGGTCGAGTTAGGATAGATGGTTGCCCCAGAAATGTCTTGAAAGGCTTGTTCACATTCTGGGGTCCATTCGAACCCCTTTGCTTTCCTTAGTGTTGCATAGAAAGGGAGAGATCTCAAGGCCGATCCAGCTAGGAACTTAGACATGGCCGCTAGTCTTCCATTTAGCTGCTGTACCTCTTTAACACAGGTCGGGCTTTTCATGTTGAGTATGGCCTGGCATTTGTTTGGGTTTGCTTCAATCCCTCTCTGGGTGAGTGATGTGATGGCCTAGAGCGGGTTATAAATTTTTCTCAAATAGAATTGGCATTGCAAGTATAGTTCCAAACCTAACAATTGACTAACATCAAAGTTTAAATCAAAGATGTCATAATCAACACAAAATTAACCGGGAGTTTTAGATCCCGGGTCGTTCTCCCTAGGAATTGCAATGAAATGTTCAATTATTGGCTATAGAGAAAGTGGGATTTTGATGGCACTTGGCAAGAAATTAAAATGCAAGGAAGTAAATAGACATGCAAGGAATTAAAAGTCAAAGCAAGGAAAATTCAAATGCAATAAACCTGTTGGCAAGTAATTGAGAGCTAAGGCAACCTATCCTAGCCGTTGACCACAAACACATGATGATTATGAAGAGTTAATCCTACTTAGTCACCCTTACATCGAAGATAAGTCAAATAGGCATAGCTAATTCCAATCCTTAAGTCCTAGTCAACTCTATTAATGGGAGACTTAGAGTTAGAGGAAACCAAATTAACTAACTACTCTAATGTATCAAACAAGAATGGACATCAATGACTCAAAGGTCCGCAAAGTCATCAATTCCAAGCCAAAGAGTGAAGAAGAACTAAGTGAAAACTAAGCCAAGCATTTTGTCAAACACTTGGTGTGCATGAAAATAAAATAATATTAAATTTGCATTAAAAATAAAATCTAATTACCAAAAGCAAGAAAATGATAACAACAACTAAAAGAAGCATTAAATGAACATAAAACATAAATTGCATTAAATGAAAATTGAAATTAACAAGAGTATCCATAAACATAAAAATGACAAAAAATGAGAAATTAAGAAGAAGAACTAAGAGAACTAAGACAATAAAGCCAGGAAACATAAATGAAACTACACTAGAAAAAGAATTAAAAGCTAAAATTAAAGGAAAATTAACTAAGAAAACCATAATTCTAGAGAGAAGGGGAAGCTTCTCTCTTTAGAAAACTAACAAAAACATGTAAAAACCTAAACCTAAGTGCTTTCCCCTTCATCCTTCTTCAAGTTGGCTTGAAATAGCTTCAGAAATAAGTTGGACTGGGTTTTGGAGGCCCAAAAATCACACCCAGTGATTTGCAATTAATGACCTCACGTGCATGCAGTCGTGCGTACGCACGACCTACGGTGCGTACGCATGCTTGCACGAAGTCACCGTTGTGTGTATGCACACATCACGGTGCGTACGCACCTTTGCAGCAGCTTCCAAACTCCATTTCCTTCATGATTTCTCTCCTGATGTGTGCGTACACACCTTTGTAGCAGCTTCCAAACTCCATTTCTTTCATGATTTCTCTCTTTTTGGATGCTCTTTCTTCACTTCTTCAACCTAAACTTGCCTTGAAAACCTGAAATCACTCGTCAAAACCATCAAGGCACCAAATGGCATCAAAGTGAATAAAATTTAGCAATAAAAAGGCCTAAAGAGCATGTTTTCACTTTCAAGCACAAATTAGGAAGACATCATGAAACTATGCTATTTCATTGGATAAATGCAAGAAAGGTTGATGAAATCCACCCAAATAGAGCAAATAAATATCATAAAATGTGGATTCATCACATCTCCAAACTTAAACAATAGCATGTCCTCATGCTATACCAAAGGAAGACAAGATGGGGAAACAACATTTATTCAATGTAACTAACTATATGCAATCTACTTATATGTATGTAACTATACTATCTAACTATCTATATGTATTTAATTAGTCCAAGTAAATCAATTTCCAAGAAAGCATCCATACAAAATCAAGGACTAAAGCAATTATAACCAAACCCTATTCACAATTGAATTGAGTCATATAAAAGAATTTAAGCAAACTTGCAAGATAAGCAATAATCATAGGTGAAAATATAGAATTGAGTGATTGAACCCTCACCAAATATGTATATGCACCCTAATCACTCAAGTGTTTAGGGTCAATCCACTCAATTCTCCTATAATCATGCTTTCTAAAGTTTGTTCTTCATCTAACCAATCAACAAAAATTTAATGTACATATGCAAAAATCATGAGGTCTTTTTAAGGTTGTAATGGGGCTAAGGATAAAGGTAAGGATATACATATGGCTAAGTGAGCTTGCATTTGAATCTTTAATTAACCTAAGTTCTCAGCTAACACATACACAACCTATACAATTCTAATATCAAACTTAGCTACCCAAAATCTCACTTTTACATATACACACACTCATGCATCAAATTCAATTCATCACATATGCATTAATTATTATTGAATTTTACATTAGGGTAATTTTGTCCCCTTTTCATTATTTTTTTCTTTTTTTTGAACATAATATATATATATATGGGGGGATTGATGACCCGAGCTTGATATGCAGAATGGTTGGTGGTTGTACCTGCAATGACACTCCGATGCTTAAGTTAGCATGGGTCCAAGCAGATATTGAGTAGAATTAGAGTATGAGTTATACCTGGGTGCTCCAGTGTATTTATAGTAGTTGGCCGTGATCTTCCCTGGATAAGATATTCTTATCTTATCTTATCTTTTGGGAGTTTTATCTCTATCTTTGTGGAACCGCCTTTCCTAGGCCTTTTCGGCCTTTAGGTTTTGGGCCGCGTTTCCTTTTGATGGGCCTTTTTAGCTTTATAGTCCGAGGTCCGACCTCAGGCGTGGGCCTTGGGACGAGGTCGGACCTTTCATGGATTTCGCCGAGTTGGAGGAGCCCGGTCAGGGTATGAACATACAAGAACTCAATTAGAAAGAGGGTCATACTTCCGTTCCACCCAATTTCATAAAATAAAGAACGAAAACAATTCTTGAAATATAAATCAGTACATAAATTAAAATAGAAAAAACAAGGAACAGAATCAATCCATATAATAGACAAAGTTCCTAACCTTAACAGTGGAGGTTTAGTTGCTCATGGTTCATAGAGGAAATAAGGATTCAAGTAAACTGTAATGTACAAAATGAAAATGGAATGGAATAATCCCCCTAGAAGAGAAGTTTCTTTTCTCTTTCATATCTAATCCTAATTAATTTAAAATCTAATTTCTAAAATTAAAATAATATCTTTTCCTATTTTAAAAATAAAATTTAAATTTAAATCATAATTAATTAAAGATCTTCGCATTGTAACGTGGGGACCACTTGGCTTCACTAGGATCCACGCCTAACTTGGGCTTGGCAGCAAGAATTGGAGTTTAGTTGAGTGAAGCGATGCCTAACTTGGGCTTTAGTGCGCCTAACTTAAAGTGGGCAGAACCAATCTTGTGTGTTGTTGTTGTGCATTGCGCCTAACTTGAGAAATCTCAAGTTAGGCGCAGCCTTGGTAGCGTGGTTGGAGAAGAAGTATGAACTATTATATATCGTCAGAAATCTCTAAAAGTTAGCTTTCCAACGCCACTAGAATCATGTCCATTGGACCTCTATAGCTCGAGTTATTCAGGTTTGAGTGTAGAGAGGTCAGGGTTGACAGCATCATTCGCCTTCATCTCTTCTTCTGCAGAAACTCCATCAAATCCAGTCGAATGCTGCCTAAAATAAACAGAATTGCACAAGACTCAAAGTAGCATCCATAGTGACTAAAAGATAATTAATTTTTGATTAAACTCAACAAATTAAATGGAAATTCACTAGGAAAAGTCGAGGCAAACCCGGACAAATGTTGGGCTATACTCAACATGAAAAGTCCGAGCTGTGTCAAAGAAGTACAACAGCTCAATGGAAGACTGGCAACTCTGTCCAGATTTCTAGCCGAATCAGCTATAAGATCTCTTCCCTTTTACGCAACACTAAGGAATGGAAAGAGGTTTGAATGGACTCCAGAGTGCGAAAAAGACTTCCAAGATTTCAAGAGATTTTTGGGGAAACCACCCATCCTTACACGACCACGGGAAGGCGAAGAACTCATACTATACCTTGTTGTAGGAAGTCGAGCAATAGCCTCAGCACTGGTAAGTGAAGACGAAAGTGGGGAACAACCCAGTTACTTCATCATTAAGGCTCTACAAGGGGTTGAATTAAACTATCAAAAGATAGAAAAGTTCTCCTACGCCCTCAAACTCACTTCTCGACGACTCCACCCCTACTTCTAGGCTCACACTATCATAGTACGCCCCAACTAGCCTATTAAAGGCATCTTGCAGAAAATAGATCTGGCTGGAAGAATCCTACAATGGGCAGACGAGTTATCCAAATTTGACATCAAATATGGAGCTCGGACAGCTATTAAGTCACAGAATGGAATTTATATGTAAATGGCTCCTCAAACAAAACTGGGAGTGGCGCATGTGTTATTATAGAAAGTGATCAGGGATCCCAAATCGAACTCTCACTAAAGTTCAAATTCCTTGCCTCAAATAATCAAGCTGAATATGAGGCACTACTTGCTGGTTTAAGGCTGGCTAGGGAGGTAGGAGTTCGAAAGCTCACCGTCTTCAACGATTCACAAGTAGTCACCTCACAAATAGAAGGGAGCTACCAAGCTAAGGATCCCACCATGAAAAAATACCTGGACAAAATCAGAGGATTTCTCGGAGAGTTCGGGGGATATAAGGTCCGACATATACCTCGGGAACAGAATGCCCGAGCCGATGCACTTTCAAAACTAGTCAGCACGAAACCAGGGGGCAATAATAGAATCCTCATCCAAGAAACACTGAAAAGTCCATCAATATCGGAGGAAGAAAAGGTCCTAACCATATCAGGTCAGGATCAAGGATGGATGACTCCCATAATCAACTACCTCAAGTCTGAGACACTTCCTACATATAAAAAGGAGGCAAAAAGGCTAGTACGAGAAGCACAGTACAACACCATAGTAGGCAACATCTTATATAGGAGAGGGATTTCAACACCCCTCCTAAAATGTGTGCCGACCTTCGATACAATGGAAGTCCTGGAAGAAGTACACAGTGGTATGTGTGGCAACCACCTGGGGGCACGAGCTCTTTCCAAAAAGGTACTTCGAGCTGGGTTCTTTTGGCCAACCTTGCAAAAAGAAGTGATAGAGTTCGTCAAGCCGTGCCCACCATGTCAAGCATGCTAATTTCCATATCACTTCACCAGAGGAGCTCATCAGCATTACATCGCCCTGGCCGTTTGCAAAGTGGGGGCTCGACCTCCTTGGACCCTTCCCCCAGGGGTCAGGACAAGTTAAATTCCTCATTGTAGGAATATAATATTTCACAAAATGGATTGAGGCAGAGCCCTTAGCAACTGCCACCACCCAAAGAAACCGGAAATTCCTATATAGAAACATTATCACAAGGTTCGGGGTTCCACACTCCATCACCACAGATAATGACACTCAATTCACTGACACGGGTTTCCAAAACTTGGTAGCTGACCTGAAAATATCACACCAATTCACATCTGTAGAACACCCACAAGTCAATGGACAGGCGGAAGCTACCAATAAAGTCATACTAGCTGGGTTAAAACAGAGGCTACAGGACGTAAAGGGAGCTTGGGCTGAAGAACTCCCAGAAGTCCTATGGGTATATCAGACTACTCCACACTCCACCACAGGAGAATCACCCTTCTGACTTGCTTATGGAATGGAGGCAATGATTCCAGTGGAGACAGAAGAAAGATCCCCAAGAATGATCCTCTACAATGAAGAGGCCAACTCCCAAATTCAAAGGGAGGAGCTCGACCTACTTCCAGAAATCCGAGAAAGAGCTCGGATTAGAGAGGAAGCCTTAAAGCGTCAAATGGCTTTAAGGTATAATCAGAAGGTAGTCCAACGAAGCTTCACCACCAACGATCTCATCTTAATCCGAAATGACATCGGAGCAAGTCTATCAGGAGAAGGAAAGCTAGTAGCTAACTGGAAAGAACCTTACTGAGTTGTAGAAGTACTAGGGAAAGGTTACTACAAGGTGTCCGACCTCGAGGGGCGAGAGCTACCAAGGTCATGGCATACCTGTAACCTAAGAAGGTACTATAGTTAGAAAATAATAAAGATCGTAGGTCAATGTGCACTCTTTTTCCTGAAAAAGGTTTTTAATGAGGCGTCAGGCCAAGATCTACAAAATTGCCTGACCTAGAAGGGTAGGCACTCATATGTATACACTCTTGTTTATATTTCTATCTTTTATTATCATTTGAATAAAGTTTTTAGATTCCCTAAAAAGTTTCCTATCAAGACGCATTAATTTATGCTTAAAAGCAAAATTCATTGACCAATCATAAAGAGGTTGGCAATGTGAAGCAAGAAAGCTTGGATCAATGCAAGGAGTTATAAAAAGTAACCCATAAAAAGCAACCTGAGTAGGGTCTGACTAAAAATGGGATTACTAAAAATAACTCGAGAAGGCCCGATAGAGAAGTCGGAGCAATATAAAAAGGATCACTAAAAAGGGACAAAAGCATCTTGCAAAGGCCAAAGGAAGGCCAGAAGAGCTTCGCTGAAAGGTGCAAGTATTGAAAAAAGACACTACTTAAAAAGTGAAAGCACAAGTTAAATTGACGGTAAAAAGTCTTCCAAACAAACTAAAATGAAAAGGTTCCTCCTCATAACACTACCTAAAAAGTTGTTGGAATATAACTAAAAAGCCCGAACAGTAAAGATAAACAGGTAGGCACCAACGAGGCATAATAGGACAACTGCAACCTCCGTAAAAAAGAATAAATAGATGTCTGAAAGATCATAAAACCTAAAATGCTTAGCTAAAAAAGGTACAAAGTCCTGAAAAGGATTATACTTAAAGTTAGAAGCACAACCCAGAAACGGAGCTAGAAGGTTGTCCCATCAATGACCAAGAAAGAAGCCCAAAGGAGCAAACGCTAAAAGGTTGAAAAAAAAAACAACTTCAGGCTCAGCAGTGCTTGGCCAAAAAGGGATAAAAACCTCGAAAGCACAATCTCAAAACAAGGCTACAAAAGTTGTGCAAAGGTTCTATATAAAGAACACTAAAGAGTTATCACCAAAAGCTCGGACACCAAGATGCAAGGATAATTTTGCCCGACTTGATAAAGGGTTGGAAGTACCAACTCAAAGCAAGCTGTGAATCCCAAAAGCAAGAAAACCCACTCAAAGGAGGTCGGACAGGAAAATACATAATCGTTATAAAACTCGCAAAGGGTTGCGAAAAGTAAAACTCCAAACATCTAGCAAAACACGTCCATCAAAGTAAAACATTAAAGACTCAAAGGCCATCCAAAAGACAGCCCCAGAGTTTAAAGTGTTTTATTTTTCAAAACAAAGGTTGTTGAGAAGCAACTAAATGTCAAAAGAGTCAACTATGAGAGATTTACAAAAACATAGACAAAGTCCAAAGTCCATGGTACACGAAATCGTGATACACAACTTCGTGCAGCTGACCACCAAGTGCATTGGGTCGTCCAAGTAATACCTTACATGAGTAAGGGTCGATCCCATGGAGATTGTCGACTTGAAGCAAGCTATGGTCATCTTGTAAATCTCAGTCAGGCGGATTCAAATGGTTATGGAGTTTTGATAATTTAAAGACAGATAATCATAAAATAAAGATAGAGATACTTATGTAATTCATTGGGGGAATTTCAGTTAAGAGTATGGAGATGCGTTATTCCTTCTGAATATCTGCTTTCCTGCTGTCTTTATTCAATCATTCATACTCCTTTCCATGGCAAGCTGTATGTTGGGGATCACCATTGTCAATGGCTACCTCCTGTCCTCTCGGTGAAAATGGTCCTCTACGATTTCTGTATGGCTAATCAACTGTCGAATTTCTCGTCTCAGATGAAAAATACCAGGCACAGCTACCGCATGGCTAATCAGCTGTCAGTTCTCAATCGTGTCAGAATAAGATCCAATGATCCTTTTGTCCACTGTCACTGCGCCCCACAGTTGCGAGTTTGAAGCGCGTCACAGTCATCCCTTCCCAGATCCTACTTGAAATACCACAAACAAGGTTTAGACTTTCTAGATCTCAGGAATGCTGCCAATTATTTCTAGCCTATACCATGAAGGTTCTAATCTCGGATTTAGATGCCCCATTGTCAGAGGGGAAACGATGTAAATCGTTGATTAGAGACCCAAGAGATATGCATTCAAGCTTGTTTTCATGTAGAAGGGAAGTGTTTGTCAGGCACGCGTTCATAAATGAGAATAGTGATGAATGTCACTTGATCATCACATCCGTCATGTTCTTGTGTGTAAATGAATATCTTGGAATAAGAATAGGCTTGAATTGAATAGAAGAACAATAGTACTTTGCATTAATACTCGAGGAAAAGCAGAGCTCCACACCTTAATCTATGAGGTGTAGAAACTCCATCGTTGAAAATACATAGGTGATGAAGGTCCAGGCATGGCCGAATGGCCAGCCCCCATAAAATTCTAAGATAGCATGAAACTGATCAAAGATGATCTAAGGATAATCCAAAGATGTGAGTACAATAGTAAAAAGTCCTATTTATACTCTAGTTACTAGGGTTACAGAAATAAGTAAATGATGCAGAAATCCACTTTCGGGCCCACTTGGTGTGTTCTTGGGCTGAGCATTGAAGCTTTCATGTGTAGAGACTTTTCTTGGAGTTAAATGCCAACTTTTATGCCAGTTTGGGCATTTAACTCCGGCTTTTATCCTGTTTCTGGCGTTTAACGGCAGAATAGGACAGGAAGTTAGCGTTTGGATGCCAGTTTGAGTCGTCAAAACTCAGGCAAAGAATGAACCATTATATATTGCTGGAAAGCCCAGGATGTCTACTTTCCAACGCAATTGAGAGTGCGTATATTAGGCTTCTGTAGCTCCAGAAAATCAATTTGGAGTGCAGGGAGGTCAGAATCCAACAGCATCTGCAGTCCTTTTTCAGCCTCTGAATCAGATTTTTTCTCAGGTCACTCAATTTCAGCCAGAAAATATCTGAAATCACAGAAAAACACACAAACTCATATTAAAGTCCAGAAATGTGAATTTTCCTTAAAAACTAATAAAAATATACTAAAAAGTAGCTAGATCCTACTAAAAACTACCTAAAAACAATGCCAAAAAGCGTATAAATTATCCACTCATCACAACACCAAACTTAAATTGTTGCTTGTTCTCAAGCAACTGAAAACAAAATAGAATAAAAATAACAGAATTTACAATGAATTCTACAAAATCAATGAAACTTAGTCCCAATTAGATGAGCGGGGCTAGTAGCTTTTTGCTTCTGAACAGTTTTAGCATCTCACTTTATCCTTTGAAATTCAGAATGATTAGCATCTATAGAAACTCAGAATTTAGATCATGTTATTGATTCTCCTTGTTCAGTATGTTGATTCTTGAACACAGCTACTTTATGAGTCTTGGCTGTGGTCCTAAGCACTTTGTTTTTCTGTATTACCACCGGATGCATAAATGCCACCGACACATACCTGGGTGAACCTTTTCAGATTGTGACTTAGCTTTGCTAAAGTCCCAAATTAGAGGTGTCTAGAGTTCTTAAGCACACTCTTTTTGCTTTGGATCATGACTTTAACCACTCAGTCTCAAGCTCTTCACGTGGACCTTCATGCCACAAGCACATGGTTAGGGACAGCTTGATTTAGCCGCTTAGGCCAAGATTTTATTCCTTTAGGCCCTCCTATCCATTGATGCTCAAAGCCTTGGATCCCTTTTTACCCTTGCCTTTTGGTTTAAAGGGCTATTGGCTTTTTCTGCTTGCTTTTTCTTTTTCTTTATTTTTCTTTTTTTTTCATTTCTTTCGCTACTTTTTTCTTTTTCACTGCCTTTTCTTGCTTCAAGAATCAATTTCATGATTTTTCAGATTATCAATAACATTTTTCTTTGTTCATCATTCTTTCAAGAGCCAACAATTTTAACATTCATAAACTTCACTATAAAAAATATGCACTGTTCAAGCATTCATTCAGAAAACAAAAAGTATTGCCACCACATCAAAATAATTAAACTAATTTCAAGATAAAAAATTAAATTCATGTACTTTTTGTTCTTTTGTAATTAGGAATATTTTTCATTTAAGAAAGGTGAAGGATTTATGGAATTATTCATAGCTTCAAGACACAAGGAGATTAAAGAACGGGTCCACCTTAGTGATGGCGGCTAGTTCTTCCTCTTGAAGATCTTATAGAGTGCTTGAGCTCCTCAATGTCTCTTCCTTGCCT
This sequence comes from Arachis duranensis, assembly GCF_000817695.3. Classification (NCBI taxonomy): domain Eukaryota; kingdom Viridiplantae; phylum Streptophyta; class Magnoliopsida; order Fabales; family Fabaceae; genus Arachis; species Arachis duranensis. The sequence continues at coordinate 44,570,107 of NC_029775.3, read as the reverse complement.
TTGTTGCTCTTCCCTCATGGCTATTTGATCCTCTCTAATTTTATGGAGGATAATGGAGTGCTTTTGGTGCTCCATCCTTAGTGCTTTTGGTGCTTCTATCCTTAGTTGCTCCTAATAGTTGTGTGGAGGAAAATGTATCCCTTGAGGCATCTCAGGGATTTTTTGATGATGGAATTCCTCATGCTCCTGTTGAGGTCCATGAGTGGGCTCTCTTGTTTACTCCATCCTATTTTCAGAAGACAAAGCATCTCCAAAACTCCAACATATTCTCCGTTATTGAGTAACAATTATTTATTTTATACCCTTTCACTATTTACAATTGAACTTGAAAAACACTGTTGTTGGTATCCTGACTAAGAATAATAAGATAACCATAGCTTGCTTCAAACCAACAATCTCCGTGGGATTCGACCCTTACTCACGTAAGGTATTACTCGGAGTTGGAACCAATTGTCTTCCCTTTCCTTTTTCTAGAGGTTTCTCTAGCCTTAGGAACCATAAATGGTTATGGAAAAATAAAAAGCAATGCTTTTTCCATACCAAACTTAAAAGTTTTGCTCGTTGGTGCACGAAAATTGCAATCACACTTTTGCAGTCCGCACAACTAACCAGCAAGTGCACTGTGTCATCCAAGTAATACCTTACATGAGTAAGGGTCGAATCCCACGGAGATTGTTGGTTTGAAGCAAGCTATGGTTATCTTATTATTCTTAGTCAGGATACCAACAACAGTGTTTTTCAAGTTCAATTGTAAACAGTGAAAGGGCATAAAATAAATAATTGTTATTCAATAATGGAGAATATGTTGGAGTTTTGGAGATGCTTTGTCTTCTGAATTTCTGTAACATAATGCTTCCTCACTTTCATAAATACAAGGCTCCTTCCATGGCAAGCTGTATGTAGGGTGTCACCGTTGTCAATGGCTACTTCCCATCCTCTCAGTGAAAATGGTCCAAATGCTCTGTCACAGCACGGCTAATCATCTGTTGGTTCTCGATCATGTTGGAGTAAGATCCATTGATCTTTTTGCGTCTGTCACTATGCCCAACACTCACGAGTTTGAAGTTCGTCACAGTCATCGAATCCCAGAATCCTACTCGGAATACCACAGACAAGGTTTAGACTTTCTGGATACTCATAAATGCTGCCAACAATTCTAGCTTATACCACGAAGATTCTGATTAAGGAATCTAAGAGATACTCATTCAATCTAATGTAGAACGGAGGTGGTTGTCAGGTACACGTTCATGTATTGAGGAAGGTGATGAGTGTCACGGATCATCACCTTCTTCATAGTGAAGCGCGAATGAACATCTTAGATAGGAACAAGCATGTTTGAATGGAAAATAGAAATAATTGCATTAATTCATCGAGACGCTGCAGAGCTCCTCACCCCCAACAATGGAGTTTAGATACTCATGCCGTCAAAGAGTATAAAATTCAGATCTAAAAATGTCATGAGATACAAAATAAGTCTCTAAAAGTTGTTTAAATACTAAACTAGTAACCTAGGTTTACAGAAAATGAGTAAACTAAGATGGATAGTACAGAAATCCACTTCTGGGGCCCACTTGGTGTGTGCTGGGACTGAGACTTAAGCTTCTCACATGCCTGGGCTGTTTCTGGAGTTGAACGCCAGGTTGTAACCTGTTTCTGGCGTTGAACTCCAACTTGCAACCTGTTTCTGGCGCTGAACACCAAACTGCAACATGAAACTAGCGTTGAACGCCAGTTTATGTCATCTATCTTCGCGCAAAGTATGGATTATTATATATTGCTGGAAAGCCCTGGATGTCTACTTTCCAACCCAATTGAGATCGCGCCAATTGCACTCCTGTAGCTCCAAAAAATCCATCCCGAGTGCAGAAAGGTCAGAATCCAACAATATCAGCAGTCCTTTTTCAGCCTAAATCAGATTTTTGCTCAGCTCCCTTAATTTCAGCCAGAAAATACCTAAAATTACAGAAAAACACGCAAACTCATAGTAAAGTCCAGAAATATGAATTTTTCCTAAAAACTAATAAAATTACACTAAAAACTAACTAAAACATACTAAAATCTACATGAAATTACTCCCAAAAAGCGTATAAAATATCCGCTCATCACAACACCAAACTTAAACTGTTGCTTGTCCCCAAGAACCTAGATAAATAAAATAGGATAAAAAGAAACTAAGAAGCAATAATATCTCAGAGTTTCAAGTGAAGCTCAGATTCTAATCAAATGAGTGGGACTAGTAGCTTTTTGCCTCTAAATAGTTTTGGCATCTCACTTTATCCTTTGAAATCCAAAATGATTGGCATCCATAGGAACTTAGAATTCATATAGTATTATTTACTTTCCTAGTTTAGTATGTTGAATCTTGAACACAGTTACTTTATGAGTCTTGGCTGTGGCCCTAAGCACTTTGTTTTCCAGTATTACCACCGGATACATAAATGCCACAGACACATAATCGGGTGAATCTTTTCAGATTGTGACTTAGCTTTGCTAAAGTCCCCAATTAGTGGTGTCCAGAGTTCTTAAGCACACTTCTTTGCCTTGGATCACGACTTTAACCACTCAGTCACAAGCTCTTCACGTGGACCTGCATGCCACAAGCACATGGTTAGGGACAGCTTGATTTAGCCGCTTAGGCTTGGATTTATTTCCTTGGGCCCTCCTATCCATTGATGCTCAAAGCCTTGGATCCTTTTCACCCTTGCCTTTTGGTTTAAAGGGCTATTGGCTTTTTCTACCTCTTTTATTTTTTTTCACTACTTTTTCTTGCTTCAAGAATTAATTTTATGATTTTTTAGATCATCAATAATATTTCTCTTGTTCATTATTCTTTTAGGAGCCAACTATTTTAACATTCATAAAATTCAATATAAAAAATATGCATTGTTCAAGCATTCATTCAGAAGACAAAAAGTATTGCCACCACATATAAATAATTAGAATTTTCCTTATTAAGAACTCGAAAAAAAAAATATTGCCTCTTTATTCTAAAAATCTACTATTTTATTCATGTTTGATGATGATGAGAAAAATAAATTATAACTTAATTGAAAATAAAATCAAAATAGATATACTAATTACCACTACTCCTATATAACTTCTAAGGTAAATCTATAAGATAACTATCACAGAGTAAAGCTAAGATTAGGACTCAACAACCTTTATTTTGGGAAGTGGATGTTTCTATAGTCTGTGGGGTGCTTGGTCCTTCAAGAGATAATTTTTTATGCTTCAGTTTCTTCAAGTCACGCCCTTGCTCTTCTTGTTCCCCAAGCATTTTGCAAAGCATGCTATTTTGATTATTTTGTTCTTCCTTTACTTGGTCCATAGCTTCTTGCAACTTGGTAACCGATGCTTCAAGGTGCTCCCAGTATTCAAATTGAGGGATTTTCGGAAGAAATTCCCGTGCTCTTCTCTTGATGGGGTCATCCTGCACTTGTTGTTTTTCCATTGATATTTTGGTGATTGGTCGCTCAACTGAGATATACTCAGTTATTCCCATCTTCACTCCAGCATCTTTACATAGCAAAGATATTAAACTTGGATAAGCCAATTTAGCATCTTTGGAGTTATTGTTTGCAATTATGTAAAGTTCACACGAAATCAGCTGATGAACTTCCACTTCTCTTCCCAACATAATGCAGTAGATCATCACTGCTCTTTTAACAGTGACCTCAGAGCGGTTGCTAGTGGGCAGTATAGAACGCCCAATGAAGTCCAGCCAGCCTCTTACGACTGGTTTGAGATCTTCTCTCTTGAGTTGATTTGGGACACCCTTGGTGCTGGTGGTCCACCTGGCTCCATGGAGGCATATGTTCTCTAGAATCTTGTCCAGGCCTTTATTTGTTCTCATCATTCTCCTATTAAAGGAGTCTGGGTCATCTTTTAGCTGAGGTAGCTTAATGATCTCCCTGATTTTGTCAGGGTGGATGTGAACAATCTTTCCTCTGATATTCTCTGCCTGTCTGTTTGCCACAGATTAGCGTAGAATTCCTGAACCATATTTCTTCCCACCTTTGTTTCAGGATTAGCTAGAATTTCCCAGCTCCTGTTTCGAATTTGCTCTTGGATCTCCGGATATTCATCTTCTTTCAGATCGAATTTAACTTCCGGGATCACTGATCTTAGACCCATTATTTTGTAGTAATGGTCTGAATGTTCTTTGGTTAAGAACTTCCCTTGATTCCAAAGTGGTTTTGGAATACTCTCTTTCTTGCCTCTTGGAGTGGGTTGCTTTCCTTTAGGAGCCATGATCTTAGTGGGTATGGTTTAGTGATCACGGATAAACACACCAAACTTAGAGGTTTTCTTGTCCTCAAGCAAAGGAAAAGAAAGGAGAGGGATAGAAGGAGAGCTAGTTTTCGAATGGTGGATGAGAGGAGGGAGGCCAAATGTGGATTTAAAGGGAGAGGGTGGGTTTTCAAAAATTTTGAGGAAAGATAAGATAGAGGATATGATTTGTAAAAGATAAATATGATAAGAAAAAGATATAAATTAAAATTAAAAGGTTGTGAATGATATTTGAAAAATATAAATCTAAATTTTTATTTTGAAAAAGATTTGAAAAGATAATTGAGTTTTGAAAATAAATTTGAAAACAAGTTGGATGGGATTTGAAAAGGTTTTGTGTTTATGAATTAAGATACATTTGATATTTTTGAAAAAGGGATTTTAGAAATTAGGATTAAAATTTTTGGAATTGAAAGCTGAGAGTTTGTAACATGTTTATGCAAGAAATCATGAATTGGAACATAAAAATTTGAAAAAATGTGAATTGAAAACGAATTTACCTCCTCCCTACAATCCTGCGTTAAACACCCAAACGCTGCATGTTTTGGGTGTTTAACGCCCATTCGCAGCTTCTCCTAGGCGTTTAACGCCAGGAACTCCTTTGTCATTGGGCGTTTTTCTGAACGCCCAGGACGCTATAAATCTGGCATTAAATGCCCAGAAGGTGCTTCTTTCTGGTGTTCAACACCTAGATGGCTATCCTTACTGGCATTGAACACCCAGTAGATGCTTCTTTTGGGCATTAGCGCCCAAAACAACTCTTACTGGCTTTTTCGCTCCAGTGAGCTTCCTTTTTACTGTTTTGTCCTACGAATCCTTTTGTAACTTTGTGAACTCAAGCAATTTCTATTTTACCTTGAAGATAATTGACATAAACCTATAAAAATCAATTAATGAACAAATAAACTTTGTAAATGGCTGTGTTGCCTCCCAGCAAGCGCTTCTTTATTGTCTTTAGCTAGACTATTACTGAGCTTTAATCAAGTCTCGGTTTTGAGCATTCTTGCTCAAAATTACTCTCAAGATAATGTTTGACTCTCTGTCCATTAACAATGAATTTTTTTCTAGAATCATTATCTTGAAGCTCCACGTATCCATACGGTGACTGATGAGCGGATAATTTATACGCTTTTTGGCATTGTTTTTAGGTAGTTTTTAGTATGATCTAGTTACTTTTAGGGATGTTTTCATTAGTTTTTATGTTAAATTCACATTTCTGGACTTTACTATGAGTTTGTGTGTTTTTCTGTGATTTCAGGTATTTTTTGGCTGAAATTGAGGGACCTGAGCAAAACTCTGAGAAGGAGGCTAACAAAGGATTGCTGATGCTGTTGGAATCTGACCTCCCTGCACTCGAAATGGATTTTCTGGAGCTACAGAACTCCAAATGGCGCGCTCTCAACGGCGTTGGAAAGTAGATATCCAGAGCTTTCCAGCAATATATAATATTCTATACTTTATTCAGGAACTGGCGACGTAAACTAGCGCTCAACGCCAGTTCCATGTTGCTGTCTGGAGTCAAACGCCAGAAACACGTCACGACCTAGAGTTGAACGCCCAAAACACGTTACAACTTGGCGTTCAACTCCAAGATAAGCCTCAGCTCGTGTAACATTCAAGCTCAGCCCAAACATACACCAAGTGGGCCCTGGAAGTGGATTTATGCATCAATTACTTATTTCTGTAAAACCTAGTAGCTAGTTTATTATAAATAGGACTTTTTACTAGTGTATTAGACATCTTTTTGGACGTTTAGTTCTGAGATCTTGGGGGCTGGCCATTCGGCCATGCCTGAACCTTTCACTTATGTATTTTCAACGGTGGAGTTTCTACACACCATAGATTAAGGGTGTAGAGCTCTGCTGTACCTCAAGTTTTAATGCAATTACTACTATTTCCTATTCAATTCTCTTTATTCCTATTCTAAGATATTCGTTGCACTTCAACTTGATGAATGTGATGATCCGTGACACTCATCATCATTCTCACCTATGAACGAGTGTGATTGACAACCACTTCCGTTCTACCTTAGGCCGGGCGCATATCTCTTGGATTCCTTAAACAGAATCTTCGTGGTATAAGCTAGATTGATGGCGGCATTCATGGGAATCCAGAAAGTCTAAACCTTGTCTGTGGTATTCCGAGTAGGATTCCGGGATTGATGACTGTGACGAGCTTCAAACTCCTGAAGGCTGGGCATTAGTGACAGACGCAAAAGAATCAAGGAATTCTATTCCGACCTGATTGAGAACCGACAGATGATTAGCCGTGCTGTGACAGAGCATTTGGACCTTTTTCTCTGAGAGGATGGGATGTAGCCATTGACAACGGTGATGCCCTACATACAGCTTGCCATGGAAAGGAGTAGGAAGGATTGAAGGAAGAAGTAGGAAAGTAGAAAAAGAAAGGGCACAGTATCTCCATATGCTTATCTGAAATTCCCACCATTAATTTACATAAGTATTTCTATCCTATGTTATTTATCTTTATTTTCTTTTTATTATTTATTATTATTTGAAAATCCATAATCAATTATTATCCGCCTGACTGTGATTTACAAGATGACCATAGCTTGCTTCATACCAACAATCTCTGTGGGATCGACCCTTACTCACGTAAGGTTTATTACTTGGACGACCTAGTACACTTGTTGGTTAGTTGAACGGAGTTGTGTCCACACATAGCAAAGAGCCATTATAATTATTCCATACAACAACAAAGAATACAACATTGATGATCACAATTTCGTCCACCATGTTTTTGGCGCTGTTGCCGGGGATTGTTCGAGTATGGACAACTGACGGTTCATATTGTTGCTTAGATTAGGTAATTTTCTTTTTTTATTTTCTTTTCAAAAAGTTTTCAAAAATATTTTTCAAAAATTTCTCATCTATTTTCGAAAATTATTCTAAATTTTTAAGAATAAATTCTAGAGTTTCATAAAGCATGTTGAAGCCTGGCTGGCTGTAAAAGCCATGTCTAAATTCTTTTGGACTGAGGCTTCAACCCATCATCACAAGAGCAAGCTAGCTGTTACTAATTCATCTGCTGCTGTATGCTTGATTTGTCACTTAAAGCTTGGCTGGCCATTGGCCATATCTAGTGTTTTGGACCGGAGCTTTTACAAAAGCTTGGCTGGCTAGTAAGCCATGTTTAATTCCTGGACTGAAGCTTTAGACTGACATTTGATGAACACTGGAATTCTCATTAAAAATTTAGAATTTCTTATTTTATTTTTCCTATATATTTTCGAAAAGATTAATAAAAATACAAAAAAAATTCATAAAATCATAAAAACCGAAAATATTGTGTTTCTTGGTTGAGTCTTGAGTCAATTTTTAAGTTTGGTGTCAATTGCATGTTTTAAAAATTATTATGCATTTTTCGAAAATTCATGCATTCATAGTGTTCTTCATGATCTTCAAGTTGTTCTTGGTAAGTCTTCTTGTTTGACCTTGATGTTTTCTTGTTTTGTGTCTTGTGTTGTTTTTCATGTACATTCTTGTATTCATATTGTCCAAGCATTAAAGATTTCTAAGTTTGGTGTCTTGCATGTTTTCTTTACATTGAAAATTTTTCAAAAATATGTTCTTGATGTTCATCATGATCTTCAAAGTGTTCTTGGTGTTCATCTTGACATTCATAGTGTTCTTGCATGCATCATGTGTTTTGATCCAAAATTTTCATGCATTAAGTATGTTTAGTGTTTTTCTCTCTCAAAAAATATTTTTTCAAAAATAAAAAAATATCTTATCTTTTAAAAATTCTTATCTTTTTAAAATCTTTTTCAAAAATCATATCTTTTCCATTTTTTATTATTTTCGAAAATGTCAAAAATCTTTTTCAAAATCTTTTTCTTATTTTTATATCATATTTTCGAAAATCACATCATCAATTAATGTTTTGATTCAAAAACTTCAAATTTGTTACTTTCTTGTTAAGAAAGATTCAAACTTTAAGTTCTAGAATCATATCTTGTGATTTCTTGTGAGTTAAGTCATTAATTGTGATTTTAAAATTCAAATCTTTTTCAAAACTAATTTCAATCATATCTTTTTAAAACCAAATCTTTTAAAATCATATCTTTTCAAAAATATATTTTCAATCTTATCTTTTCAAAATCATATCTTTTTAAAATCATATCTTTTTAATCATATCTTTTCATATCATATCTTTTTCAAACTTTAATTTCAAAAATCTTTTCTAACTTCTTATCTTTTCAAAATTAATTTTCAAATCTTTTTCAACTAACTAATTGATTTATTTGTTTGTTTTATCTTTTATCTTTTTCAAAACCACCTAACTAATTTTCTCTCTCTAATTTTCGAAAATTACCTTCCTCTTTTTCAAAATTCTTCTAATTAACTAATTATTTCAAATTTTAATTTTAATTTTATTTCATTTTAATTTTCGAAAATTACTATCCCTTTTTCAAAATTTATTTTTCGAATTTCTATCCCTCTTACCTCCTTCTATTTATTTTATTTATTTACTATCACTTCTCTTCATCCTAAAATTTGAACCCCCCTCTCTCTGAGTTCGAATTTTCCTCTTCTCCTTCCTATTCTTCTTCTTTTCTACTTACATAAAGGAACCTCTATATTTGGACAAAGAGGATCCCTATTATTATTTTCTGTTCCCTTCTCTTTCATATGAGCAGGAACAAGGAAAAATGCACTCTTGTTAAAGCTGATCCTGAACCTGAAAGAACTCTGAAGAGGAAGTCAAGAGAAACTAAAAATCAACAATTCAGAGAAACCTAAAAAAAAAAGAGAAAAGAGAAGACAAAAAGCTTCCACCTCCAAGTCATGGGAGATGGAGATATTCATCTCAAGGGTCCATAACTCAGTAGAAGAGCATTTGATGCACATCAAGAGAGCATGAGAAATTCCCTCATCAAGAAATCCCTGAGATACCTCAGGGGATACATGTTCCTCCACATAATTATTGGAAGCAACTAAGGGTAGGAACACTAAAATCACTAGGGATCATGCAACAGAAGCAAGGAAGAGACGTAAAAGAGCTCAAAAAGTACCATTGGACCTTCAAAAGGTGCCACCCTCACTAAGTGGACTCATTCCTTAACTTCCTTGTTCTTATCTCTCTATTTTTTTTTTGGTTTTTTATGTTATATGTTTATTTATGTTTTGTGTCTCTACTTTATGATCATTAGTATTTAGTAACTATGTCTTAAAGCTATGAATAATTCCATTAATCCTTCACCTCTCTTAAATGAAAAATGTTTTTAATTCAAAAGAACAAGAAGCACATGAGTTTTGAATTTATCCTTGAATTTAGTTTAATTATATTGATGTGGTGACAATACTTTCTATTTTCTGAATGAATACTTGAACAGTGCATATTTTTGATCTTGTTGTTTATGTATGTTAAAATTGTTGGCTCTTGAAAGAATGATGAACAAGAGAAATGTTATTGATGATTTGAAAAATTATAAAATTGATTCTTGAAGCAAGAAAAAGCAGTGAAAAAAGCAAAAGCTTGAAAAAAAAATGGCAAAAAAAATTAGAAAGAAAAAGAAAAAAAAAGCAAGCAAAAAAAGCCAATATCCCTTAAAACTAAAAGGCAAGGGTAAAAAGGATCCAAGGCTTTGAGCATCAATGGATAGGAGGGCCCAAGGAAATAAAATTCAGGCCTAAGCGGCTAAATCAAGCTGTCCCTAACCATGTGCTTGTGTCATGAAGGTCCAAGTGAAAAACTTGAGACTGAATGGTTAAAGTCGTGATCCAAAGTAAAAAGAGTGTGCTTAAGAGCTCTGGACACCTCTAACTGGGGACTCTAGCAAAGCTGAGTCACAATCTGAAAAGGTTCACCCAGTTATGTGTCTGTGGCATTTATGTATCCGGTGGTAATACTGGAAAACAAAGTGCTTAGGGCCATGGCCAAAACTCATAAAAGTAGCTGTGTTCAAGAATCAACATACTTAACTAGGAAAATCAATAACACTATCTGAACTCTGAGTTCCTAGAGACGCCAATCACTCTAAACTTCAAAGGAAAAAGTGAGATGCCAAAACTATTCAGAAGCAAAAAGCTACAAGTCCCGTTCATCTAATTATAATTAATATTCATTGATATTTTGGAATTTATAGTATATTCTCTTCTTTTTATCCTAATTGATTTTCAGTTGCTTGGGGACAAGCAACAATTTAAGTTTGGTGTTGTGATGAGCGGATCATTTATACGCTTTTTGGCATTGTTTTTAGGTAGTTTTTAGTATGATCTAGTTACTTTTAGGGATGTTTTCATTAGTTTTTATGTTAAATTCACATTTCTGGACTTTACTATGAGTTTGTGTGTTTTTCTGTGATTTCAGGTATTTTCTGGCTGAAATTGAGGGACCTGAGCAAAACTTTGAGAAGGAGGCTAACAAAGGACTGCTGATACTGTTGGAATCTGACCTCCCTGCACTTGAAATGGATTTTCTGGAGCTACAGAACTCCAAATAGTGCGCTCTCAATGGCGCTGGAAAGTAGACATCTAGAGCTTTCCAGAAATATATAATATTTCATACTTTATTCGGGAATTGACGACGTAAAGTGGTGCTCAACGCCAGTTCCATGTTGCTGTCTGGAGTCAAACGCCAGAAACACGTCACAACCCAGAGTTGAACGCCCATAACACGTTACAACTTGGCGTTCAACTCCAAGATAAGCCTCAGCTCGTGTAACATTCAAGCTCAGCCCAAACATATACCAAGTGGGCCCCGGAAGTGGATTTATGCATCAATTACTTATTTCTGTAAAACCTAGCAGCTAGTTTATTATAAATAGGACTTTTTACTAGTGTATTAGACATCTTTTTGGACGTTTAGTTCTGAGATCTTGGGGCTGGCCATTCGACCATGCCTGAACCTTTCACTTATGTATTTTCAACGGTGGAGTTTCTACACACCATAGATTAAGGGTGTGGAGCTCTGCTGTACCTCAAGTTTTAATGCAATTACTACTATTTACTATTCAATTCTCTTTGTTCCTATTATAAGATATTCGTTGCACTTCAACTTGATGAATGTGATGATCCGTGACACTCATCATCATTCTCACCTATTAACGAGCATGATTGACAACCACTTCCGTTCTACCTTAAGCTGGGCGCATATCTCTTAGATTCCTTAAATAGAATCTTCGTGGTATAAGCTAGATTGATGGCGGCATTCATGGGAATCTGGAAAGTCTAGACCTTGTCTGTGGTATTCCGAGTAGGATTCCAGGATTGAATAACTGTGACGAGCTTCAAACTCCTGAAGGCTGGGCGTTAGTGACAGACGCAAAAGAATCAAGGGATTCTATTCCAACCTGATTGAGAACCGACAGATGATTAGTCGTGCTGTGACAGAGCATTTGGACCTTTTTCACTGAGAGGATGGGATGTAGCTATTGATAACAGTGATGCCCTACATACAGCTTGCCATGGAAAGGAGTAGGAAGGATTGAAGGAAGAAGTAGGAAAGTAGAAAAAGAAAGGGCACAGTATCTCCATATGCTTATCTGAAATTCCCACCATTAATTTACATAAGTATTTCTATCCTATGTTATTTATCTTTATTTTCTATTTATTATTTATTATTATTCGAAAATCTATAATCAATTATTATCCGCCTGACTGAGATTTACAAGATGACTATAGCTTGCTTCAAACCAACAATCTCTGTGGGATCGACCCTTACTCACGTAAGGTTTATTACTTGGACGACCCAGTACACTTGCTGGTTTATTGAACGGAGTTGTGTCCACACATAGCAAAGAGCCACTATAATTATTCCATACAACAACAAAGAATACAACATTGATGATCACAATTTCGTCCACCTGTGACACTCTTGTAATCACATATAGACCTCTCCACTGGGATTTCAATTTCCTGGGGAATAATCTGAGCCTATAATTGAATAGCAGAATTTTCTGCCCTGGCTCAAAGACTCTGCATGACAGTTTCTTATCTTGCCATCTTTTTGCTTTCTCTTTGTAAATTTTTTCATTTTCGAAAGCATTGAGTATGAATTCCTCTAGCTCATTTAACTAGAGCAATCATTTTTCTCCAGCTAACTTGGCATCAAGGTTTAGGAATCTGGTTGCCCAATAGGCCTTATGTTCCAGTTCCACTGGCAAGTGACAGGCTTTTCCATACACCAGCTGGTATGGAGAAGTTCCTCTAGGTGTCTTGAATGTTGTTCTGTATGCCCACAGAGCATCATCCAAGCTTCTTGCCGAATCCCTTCTACGGTTAATCACAGTCCGTTCTAGGATTCTTTTAAGTTCTCTATTAGAGACTTTAGCTTGCCCATTTGTCTGTGGATGATATGGAGTAGCTACCCTATGGCTAACTCCATATCGAACCAAAGCAGAGTAAAGCTGTTTATTGCAGAAATGAGTGCCCCCATCACTGATTAGTACTCTAGGGATACCAAATCTGCTGAAGATGTATTTCTGAAGGAATTTCAGCACTGTCTTAGTATCATTAGCGGGTGTTGCAATAGCTTCCACCCATTTAGATACATAGTCCACTACCACCAAAATATAAGTGTTTGAGTATGATGGTGGAAAAGGTCCCTTGAAGTCAATACCCCATACATCAAACAACTCAATCTCCAAGATCCCTTGTTGAGGCATAGCATAACTGTGAGGCAGATTGCCAGATCTTTGGCAACTGTCACAATTAAGTACAAACACTCGGGAGTCTTTATAGAGAGTAGGCCAGTAGAAACCACATTAAAGGACTCTTGTAGCTGTTCGCTCACTTCCAAAATGTCATCCATACTGTGATCCATGGCAGTGCCAGAGAATCGTTTGTGCTTCTTCTTTAGGCACACATCTATGGATTACTCCATCTGCACATCTCTTGAAGAGATATAGTTCATCCCAAAGATAGTACTTTGCATCCGTGATCAATTTCTTTGTTTGCTGCCTACTGTACTCTTTGGGTATGAATCACACTGCCTTGTAGTTTGCAATGTCTGCGAACCATGGCACTTCCTGGATGGCAAAGAGGTGCTCATCCGAAAAGTTTTCAGAGATTTCAGTAGGAGGAAGGGACGCCCCTTCTACTGTTCTATTCAGGACAAATGATCTGCTACTTGGTTCTCTGTCCCTTTTCTGTCTCTTATTTATATATCATACTCCTGCAGAAGCAACACCCATCTGATGAGTCTGGGTTTTGAATCCTGCTTTGTGAGTAGATATTTAAGAGCAGCATGGTCAGTGTACACAATCACTTTTGATCCTACTAAATAAGATCTGAACTTGTCAATGGCGTAAACCACTACAAGTAAATCTTTTTCTGTGGTTGTGTAGTTTTTCTGTGCGTTATTTAAAACACGACTGGCATAGTAAATGACATGCAGAAGCTTGTCATGCCTTTGACCCAACACTGCACCAATGGCAATGTCACTGGCATCACACATCAGTTCAAATGGTAATGTCCAGTCTGGTGCTGTGATGACTGGTGCTGTGACCAGCTTAGCTTTCAGAGTGTCAAACGCCTGCAGACACTCCTTATCAACGATAAATGGCGTGTCAGCAGCTAGCAGATTACTCAGAGGTTTGGTAATTTTCAAAAAATCTTTTATAAACCTCCTATAAAATCCTGCATGCCCCAGAAAGCTTCTGATTGCCTTAACATTGGTATGTGGTGGTAATTTTTCAATTACCTCCACCTTAGCTTGATCCACCTCTATTCCTTCAGTCACCATAAAGTGACATTTCTCCCAGTCTAAAACCAGATTAGTCTCTTGGCATCTCTTTAGAACAAGTGTTAGATGGTCAAGACAGGAGCTGAATGAGTCTCTAAACATTGAAAAGTCATCCATGAAGACTTCCAGAAAATTTTCCACCATATCAGAGAAAATAGAGAACATGCATCTTTAAAAGGTTGCAGGTGCATTACACAGACCAAATGGCATTCTTCTGTATGCAAATACTCCAGATGGGCATGTGAATGCTGTTTTCTCTTGATCTTGGGGATCTACTGCAATTTGATTATAACCTGAATATCCATACAGGAAGTAGTAGTAATCATGACCTGCTAGTCTTTCTAGCATCTGGTCTATGAATGGTAAAGGAAAATGATCCTTTCTGGTAGTTGTATTGAGCCTTCTGTAATCAATACACATACGCCACCCTGTAACTATTTTTGTAGGAACCAGTTCATTTTTTCATTATGAACCAATTCTAGTAATTTAGTGACCTCCTTCGGCACCACCTCCTTCATGGCTGGATTCAGCCGCCTCTGTGGTTGAACAGCGTCACCCTCCAATAGGATCTTGTGCATGCATCTGGCTGGGCTAATGCCCTCAAGATCACTGATGGACCATCCAAGAGCTATCTTGTGTGTCCTTAGCACTTGAATTAGTGCTTCCTCTTCCTGTGGCTCTAAGGTAGAGCTTATGATTATAGGAAAGGTGTCACCTTCTTCCAGAAATGCATATTTCAGGGATGGTGGTAATGGTTTGAGCTCGGGTTTGGGAGGTTTCTCTTCTCCCTGAAGGATTTTCAGAGGTTATATTATTCTCTCTGGTTCCTCTAGATCAGGCTAAACATCTTTAAAGATATCTTCTAGCTCTGATTTGAGACTCTCAGTCATATTGACCTCTTTTACCAGATAATCAATAATATCAATGCTCATGCAGTCATTTGGGGTGTTTGGATGCTACATAGCTTTGACAACATTCAACTTAAACTCATCCTCATTGACTCTCGGGGTTACTTCCCCTTTTTAGATGTCAATAAGGGTTCGGCCAGTTGCTAGGAACGGTCTTCCTAGAATGAGAGTTGCACTCTTGTGCTCCTCCATTTTCAGCACCACAAAGTCAGTGGGAAAGGAAAATAGCCCAACCTTGACAGTCATGTCTTCAATCACGCCTGATGGGTATTTAATGGAACCATCAGCAAGTTGGAGACATATCCGGGTTGGTTTGACTTCATCAGTCAATCCAAGTTTTTTTATAGTAGATGCAGGTATTAGGTTGATACTTGCCCTAATATCACATAGAGCTTGCTTGGTACAAGTACCTTCTAATGTGCATGGTATCATAAAGCTTCCGGGATCTTTAAGCTTCTCAGGTAAGCTTTTCAGAATGACTGCACTGCATTCTTCAGTGAGGTAAAATTTTTCAGTTTCCCTCCAATCCTTCTTATGACTTAAGATCTCTTAAATGAACTTAGCATAAGAGGGTATTTGCTCCAGTACCTCTGCAAATGGAATCTTTATTTCAAGAGTCCTGAGATAGTTTGCAAAGTGGGCAAATTGCTTATCCTGTTCTGCTTAAGTTTCTGAGGATAAGGCATTTTGGCTTTGTATTCATCAGGCTTAGTTGCTGTAAGTTTATTGCCTACAGATGTGGGTTGAGAAGCCTTTTTAGAGGGGTTGCTATCAGCACTTGTATGTGTCTGATCTCTCACTGGCATTTGAATGCCAGAGGTGGAAGCTGGAGTACCGTTAGATGCCAACTCCTTACCTATTTCTGGCGTCTGAACGCCAGAACTGTGCTTTATTTGGGCGTTCAACGCCAATTCCTTGCTTGTTTCTGTCGTTGAACGCCAGGACTGAGCATGGGTTGGGCATTCAATGCCAGCTTCCCACCCATTTTCTGGCATTTGAGCACCAGATTTATTCCTCTCTGGGCTCTGACAATCCTCAGAGGGATTTTGGCTAGCAGTCTGTACATTTCTTGGCTTCCTGCTGCCTTGAAGTAAGGTATTTAATGTTTTCTCACTTCTTAATTGTACTGCTTGGCTCTCTTCTGTTATTTGTTCTGATAACTGCTGTTCTGTTTGCTTCAACTGCACTTCCATATTCATATTAGCCATTCTTGTTTCTTGCAATATTTCCTTGAATTTGGCTAGCTGTTTTGTTAGAAAATCTAATTGCTGATTGAATTTATTAGCTTGTTCTGCAGGACTGAGTTCAGTAGTTACTGTTTTAGCCTCTTTATTGATGGAAGGTTCACTGCTTAGGTACAGATGCTGATTTCTGGCAACTGTATCAATAAGCTCTTGAGCTTCTTCTATTGTCTTTCTCATGCATATAGATCCACCAGCTGAGTGGTCTAGAGAAGTCTGAGCTCTCTCTGTAAGCCCATAATAGAAGATGTCTAACTGCACCCACTATGAAAACATTTCAGAGGGGCATTTTCTCAGCATCTCTCTGTATCTCTCCCATGCATCATAAAGGGATTCATTATCTCCTTGTTTGAAGCCTTGGATGCTCAGCCTTAGCTGTGTCATCCATTTTGGAGGAAAATAGTGATTCAGGAAATTTTCTGACAGCTGTTTCCATGTCTTTATGCTGTCCTTAGGTTGGTTATTTAACCACCTCTTAGCTTGGTCTTTTAAAGAAAATGGAAACAGTAACAATCTGTAGACATCCTTATCTACTTCCTTATCATGTACTATGTCAGCAATTTGTAAAAATCGTCCCAGAAACTCTGTAGGTTCTTCCTGTGGAAGATCGGAATACTGGCATGGTGAAAGGGAGATGATGTGAATTTATTTTATTTATTTTATTATATATAAAAATTTCGAAATAATAATAATAAAATAAAATAAAATAAAGACTACAATAAAATTAAAAATAAATAAAAATAAAAAATAAAATAAAAAAAGAATTTAAAAATATTTATCAAGATTTTCGAAAAGGTGAGGAGAGAGAAAGTGGTTAGGATATTTTCGAAAAAGATATAATTTTTTTTTAAATCTTAAAAGGATAAGATTTTAAAAATTTTGAATTTGAAATCTGAATTTTTATATAAAAAAAATTCGAAAATATGGCTTAAAAATAGTTAGAAAAGATATTTTTTTTAATTTTGAATTTTATGATGAAAGAGAACAACATACAAAAGACAAAGAGTTATAAATTTTTAGATCTAATGCTCCTTGTTTTCGAAAATTTTGGAGGGAAAACACCAAGGAACACCAAACTTAAAAATTTTAAGATCAAAACACAAGAAAGACTCAAGAACACCTTGAAGAATTACAAGAACAACAAGAACACAAGAAAGAACACCAAACTTAAAATTTTTAGAAAATCAAAATAAATTTTCAAAAATTAAAGAAAATTAACATGAAAACACCAAACTTAAAGTTTGGCACAAGATTCAATCAAAGAAAAAATTATTTTTGAAAAAGATTTTAAAAAGAAGATACCCAATTACCAAGAACATAAACCAACGCTCTAGCCAACTGAGCTATAAATGTAACGTGTTTTAAAGAAGTATTTTAATAAATAAAAATAAAAATTTTTTGAAAACTAATATTTTTAACTTGCACAAGGAAAACACGAAAAATACACAAAATAAGAAAAACCAAAGATCAAACAAGAAAATTTGACAAGAACTATTTGAAGATCAAGGAAAAATAAAGAACATGCAACTCAAAAATTGAAAGACAAAGAAGAGCATGCAATTCTAGTAAAAAAGATAATTTTTTCCTAATCTAGGCAACAAGATTCACCGTCAGTTGTTCAAACTCAAACAATCCCCGGCAACGGCGCCAAAAACTTGCTGCACGAAAATTGCAATCACACTTTTACAATCCGCACAACTAACCAGCAAGTGCACTGGGTCGTCCAAGTAATACCTTACGTGAGTAAGGGTCGAATCCCACGGAGATTGTTGGTGTGAAGCAAGCTATGGTTATCTTATTATTCTTAGTCAGGATACCAACAATAGTGTTTTTCATGTTCAATTGTAAAAAGTGAAAGGGCATAAAATAAATAATTGTTACTCAATAATGAAGAATACGTTGGAGTTTTAGAGATGCTTTGTCTTCTGAATTTCTGTAACATAATGCTTCCTCACTTTCATAAATGCAAGGCTCCTTCCATGGCAAGCTGTATGTCGGGTGTCACCGTTGTCAATGGCTACTTCCCATCCTCGTGAAAATGGTCCAAATGCTCTGTCACAACATAGCTAATCATCTGTTGGTTCTCGATCATGTCGGAATAAGATCCATTGATCCTTTTGCGTCTGTCACTACGCCCAACACTCGCGAGTTTGAAGTTCATCACAGTCATCCAATCCCAGAATCCTACTCGGAATACCACAGACAAGGTTTAGACTTTCCGGATCCTCATGAATGCCGCCAACAATTCTAGCTTATACCACGAAGATTCTAATTAAGGAATCTAAGAGATACTCATTCAATCTAATGCAGAACAGAGGTGGTTGTCAAGCACACGTTCATGGATTGAGGAAGGTGATGAGTGTCACGGATCATCACCTTCTTCATAGTGAAGCGTGAATGAACAGAAATAATTGCATTAATTCATCGAGACGCTGCAGAGCTCCTCACCCCCAACAATGGAGTTTAGAGACTCATGCCATCAAAGAGTATAAAATTCAGATCTAAAAATGTCATAAGGTACAAAATAAGTCTCTAAAAGTTGTTTAAATACTAAACTAGAAACCTAGGTTTACAGAAAATGAGTAAACTAAGATGGATAGTGCAGAAATCCACTTTTGGGGCCCACTTGGTGTGTGCTGGGGCTGAGACTTAAGCTTCTCACATGCCTGGGCTATTTCTGGAGTTGAACGCTAGGTTGTAACCTGTTTCTGGCGTTGAACTCTGATATGACCAGTAAACATCGGTTACACATTATAGCTCGGTTACACTTGAGACCCGATCATAACCGACGATTTCATAATATGCCACGAAGCGTCCTAAATCAATAACATCGGATTCACAATTAATCCTCTTCCTAGACGTTATATCTCAAGAAAAACGGCCGACCTTTCCCGTTAATATAAAGCAGACGAAAGACCAGAAAAAGGTATGTCACTTTCAAAAAGTACAATTTATTATTCACCCAATTCTAACTTGAGCGTTGGAGTGCCTTTGCAGGTACCCTCCCCCGCCGATCATTCACCACCGACGTATACCTTGCTTCGCGTTGGGAGTCAGCCGACCTCAGTGGAAGACGAGCTATACCTCGGGAGAATCAGGCAAGAACATTTGGCGCCCACCGTGGGGCCGAATAAATTTGAAATTCCATTCATAAAGGTCCCAAAAACACCCTTAAAATACAACCATGGCTGACGCCCCTCCCCCTACCCCATCCGAGCTCCTGCGGATGGTGACCGAGCTTCAACAAGCAAATCAACAAATGGCGGAGGAAAATCGAAGAATGCAAGATCAAATTGCGCAATTAGTTAATGCTCGGCTGGAGCACAACAATGATCATCATAACCGAGAAGAAAATCATGAACGTCGATCAATACCAACCCATGTTTCTGAAACACCCCAACGGGAGGAAGAGGAGGCCCACCAAACAGAAGAGGCCCAACCAGAGGCTGAGGAGGAAGAGCGCAACAATTCTGCCGGCCCGTTTACGGCCGACATCATGAATTTCCAACTTCCCAGACAGTTCACCCTGCTGACAACTTTGACCCCATACGATGGATTAGGAGATCCAAAGCAGCATATTAAAAAATTTCGATCTATTATGATTGTTAACGGTGCATCTGACCCTATTATGTGTCGTTGTTTTCCATCCTTTTTAGATGGTCCTGCACTTGACTGGTTTTGCTCTTTGCCTGCAGATTCAATATCGCGTTTTCAGGAATTGGCGAAGCAATTCGAAGATCACTTTGCGGCCTCTGCTATATACCTGCACGATTCTGACTACCTGACGACCATCAAACAGGGCCCACAGGAGAGCCTGAAGGACTATATAACTTGTTTCACAAAGGTCGCCATGAGGATCCCCGATCTTCATCCTGAAGTCCATCTCCATGCAATTAAGAGCGGCCTTCGTCCGGGCAAATTTCAGGAGACAATAGCGGTGAGCAAGCCGAAAACTTTGGCAGAATTCCGTGAAAATGCAAAGGGACAGATAGACGTTGAAGAGCTTCGCCAAGCCCGCAAAACAGAAAAGTCAGTCACTGCCAAGGATGATGATAAACCTCGGGATAACAAGAAAACCTTCAAGCCCGTCCCCCGGTATGAGTCATACACAGTCTTCAACACAAAGAGGGATGACATTATCAAAGAAATACTTAACTCCAAATTAATCAAACCCCCTCGTAAACCCGACGCCTACCCAGAATCCAAAACTGTTGATAAATCCAAATTCTGTACTTTTCATCAAAAGCACGGTCACACAACTGATGAATGTGTGATCGCCAAAGACCTCCTGGAACGCCTCGCAAGACAAGGTCACCTTGATAAGTTTATCGCAGGATGAATGCAGAAGACTATTACGTCGGCCTCCGACCCCTCAACAGCAAGCCCCTCTTCAAAGGAAAATGATAAGGCACCCATTCAACCAAGAGGAATCATTAATTGTATCTCAGGAGGATATGCAGGAGGCGGACATACAAGCTCGGCTCGAAAAAGAACCTATAGAGCCATGTTGGCCGTCACAGATGCCCCTAAAATATCTCAGCCGACTCACGATTTCCCGGAAATGACTTTCTGTTCAACCGACTTTAATCAGAAAGATTTGAATTATGACGACCCGGTGGTAATTTCTGTTCAGTTAGGAGACCTAATAGTCCGCAAAGTACTCCTCGACCCCGGAAGTAGCGCAGATGTATTATTCTTTACTACATTTGAGAAAATGAAGCTGAGTAACAACATCTTGCAACCATACCACGGAGACTTGGTCGGATTTTCTGGAGAACGCATCCCCGTTCTCGGTTCCGTGTGGTTACAAACCACACTCGGTGAGCAACCATTATTTAAGACACAAGACATTCAATATCTTGTTGTCGACTGTTTTAGTCCTTATAATCTCATACTAGGTAGACCATTTTTAAATCGATTTGCGGCAATTGTATCTACAGTTTATCTTTGCGTGAAGTTTCCTGTGCAGGATAATTTAGTAGCAACAATCCACGGGGATCTCCATGAAGCTCGCCAATGCTACAACACAAGCTTGAAGCCTATCAGAAGGAGCAACATACCACAGGTCAACTCCATACAGCCCGACCAGCCGAGGTTGGCAGAAATAGATCCAAGAGCCGATTTTGAAGATCGACCTATGCCAAACGAGGACTTAACAATGGTCCCCCTAACAGAAGATCCCATGAAATTCACCTTTGTTGGGACATCAACGAACACCGAAGAAAGAGAAGCACTCATAGCATTTCTGCGTGAAAACGCCGATTTATTTGCTTGGACCCCTGCAGATATGCCCGGAATACATCCCTCCGTTATCACACATAAATTAGCAATCAGTCTAGGGGCCCGCCCAATCTCACAAAGGAAAAGAAACCTCGGAACAGAGAAGAGCCTTGCATGCCTTGCCGAGGTTACAAAGCTCATTGCGGCCAATTTCATTCGCGAGATCAGGTTCACAACATGGCTCGCTAATGTTGTAATGGTAAAAAAGAATAACGGTAAGTGGCGCATGTGTGTCGATTGTACTGATTTAAACAAAGCATGCCCTAAAGATGCTTACCCTTTACCTTGCATTGATAATTTGGTAGACAACTCCTGTGGTTTTGGTTCCTTATGTTTTATGGACGCATATTCTGGTTATAACCAAATTCTTATGCACCCATCTGATCAAGAGAAAACCGCTTTTATAACTGAATATGGGAATCATTGCTATAATGTTATGCCTTTTGGTTTAAAGAATGCAGGCGCGACGTATCAGCGACTGATGAATAAGGTCTTCCAGAACCAAATTGGTCGGAACATAGAAGTATATGTAGATGATATGGTCGCAAAGACAATGGTCGGAAAGTCTCACATCAATGACTTAACGGAGATCTTTGCGCAAATCCGACGATATAATATGAGACTAAACCCTGAGAAATGTGCTTTCGGTGTTCGCGGAGGCAAATTCCTCGGATTCATACTCACCAGCCGAGGAATAGAAGCAAATCCCGACAAAAGTCGGGCCATAATTGACATGAAAAGTCCAACAACACTGAAGGAGGTCCAACGTCTAACAGGCCGGCTCGCAGCTTTATCAAGATTCCTACCCTGTTTGGCATTAAAATCTTATCATTTTTTCCAATGCTTGAAGAAGAGCCCAAAACATTTTCAATGGACTGGAAACTGTGAAGCTGCATTCCAAAATCTAAAACAATTTCTTTCCAAACCTCCTGTTTTACAAAAACCAAAACCCAATGAGCCATTATCTATATACTTGTCTATTACTGATGTGGCAATTAGTTCGGTTCTTTTAACAGATACAGAGAAAGGTCAACAGCCGATCTATTTCGTGAGTAAATCCTTACAAGGTGCCGAGCTTCGTTACCCAAAGTTGGAAAAACTTGCATTGGCCTTAGTCTTCTCTTCAAGACGACTCCGACCATACTTTTAGGGGCACACCATTATCGTCAGAACCGAACAACCTCTTCGGCAGATTCTTTCAAAGACAGAATTAGCAGGCCAACTTATCAAATGGGCCATTGAGCTTTCAGAATTTGATATTCGATACCAGCCAAGAGGATCCGTCAGATCTCAATACCTAGCTGATTTTGTAGCCGAACTTACCTAACCATTGCAAGAAGAAAAGAACTCGGACTAGAATTTGTTTGTAGATGGAGCTTCAAACCCCCAGGGGTCAGGAGCAGGAATATTGTTAGAAGGTCCTGAAGGTATAAACCTCGAGCATTCTCTTCGGTTCTCCTTCAAAGCAAGCAATAACCAGGCCGAGTATGAGGCCCTCATCGCTGGGCTCAGGTTAGCAATTGATTTACAAATCACCAGCTTAAAAGTTTATTGTGATTCCCTGTTAGTGGTTCAACAAGTGAATCAGGTTTTTCAAACTAAAGATCAAATTTTGTCAAAATACTTAGACATTATTCAAAACTTAAAGAACAGTTTCTCAAAGATAGAAACTCACCACATTCCTAGGGAGCAGAACAATAGGGCTGACATCTTATCAAAGTTAGCTACTACACAAGCACACACAGCGACACTACTCCAATCAACCTTGAATAAGCCGAGCATACACGCTCTGAGCATTTCAAACACTTTATGTACAGATAGTTGGCAGTTACCTTATATACAGTACTTAAAATGTGGTTCTGTCCCAGATAACGTTTTATATAAGAAAAGATTTCGGCGACAAGCCTCTTTTTTCATATTAATCAATAACGTTTTATATAGGCGGGGATTTTCCCGACCACTTCTGAAATGCTTAGATAGGAAAGAAGCCGATATTGCGTTGGCCGAGGCCCATGAAGGAATCTGTGGGATACACTCAGGAGCAAGAAGCCTGGCACAAAAAATACTACGAACCGGTTTTTATTGGCCGACCATATGGGAGGATAGCAAGGAGAAAGTCAAAACTTGTGATAAATGTCAAAAGCATGCACCATCAATCAACATTCCGGCCGAACAACTTCATCAGTCAGTAATAAGTTGGCCATTCAATCAGTGGGGGATTGACATCCTCGGCCCCTTCCCCACTGCACCCAGGCAAATGAAGTATTTGGTAGTAGCTATTGATTATTTCAGCAAATGGATCGAAGCAGAACCCTTGGCAAGAATAACATCCTCCCAAATGATATCTTTCGTTTGGAAATATATCATATGCCGATATGGAATTCCGAGACATATTATCACCGACAATGGTCGGCAGTTTATTGACCATAACTTTAAACTCTTCCTGCAGAACCTAAAGATAAATCAGCACTTCTCATCCGTGGAGCACCCACAATCTAATGGCTTGGCTGAGGCTGCCAACAAAGTTCTCTTGCACACCCTGAGAAAAAAGCTCGACGAAGCAAAGGGACTCTGGGCCGAGCTGGTTCCAGAAATATTATGGTCATACAACACTACGATACAAACGTCAACCAAGGAGACACCATTCCGCTTGGTATATGGATCCGAAGCGATGATCCCTTTGGAGACTTCACAACAATCCTTGAGAACACAAGTAGAGAATCATGATCAAGCCCGTCAAACCGAGTTAGACTTAGTAGAAGAAGTTCGGAGTACAGCAGCTCTCCAACACCGAGCTTTACAGCAACAACTTGGCCGGCGATATGCAAAAAAGGTGCTACCAAGAACATTCAACGTTGGCGATCTGGTGTTAAGAAAAACTGAAGAAGCTCACCGACCACCTGCCCATGGGAAGTTCGCCGCGACATGGGACGGCCCTTATCGCATACTAGAAATCCTCGGAAGAGGAGCTTACAAGCTAGAGCAGCTGGACGGTACTAAGATCCCAAATACATGGAATGTCAGTTCTTTAAAGCAATACTTCAGTTAAAACAAAGCAGAGTGTTGGTACTCTTTTTCCTCACTTGAGATTTTTCCCAAAAGGGTTTTGCTCAAAGAGATTTTAACGAGGCCAACCTACCCGAGTTAAGATTGTAAGGTACTGCTTTGAACAAATTTTAAATGCATCTATAAACACTTTTAACACGTTCTGTTTAAACAAATTTATATTATGGCTAAATATCGTTGGGAGTTTGTTATCAAATTACTCCCATTACAGACCAATGCAAAATACAGTCCCAACCCCTCTAACGGGTACCAGACAAAGTAATTAGGATCATCCAAAACCTAATTACACAGATCATTAACATAAACAATCACGGACATTGGTTATTCAAAACAAAAGCAACACCGCTAAAATACTACACAGATCAGCTACTTAACTAAGTTATCACCACCTTCTTCAATCACTTCTTCGTCATCTACAAGCTGGCCATCACGAACTACTTTACTCGGATCCATATCCGCAAAATCAGCATCAGGCATCAGAAACTTTGCCTGTATCACAGCACGATCAAACCCTTCAGCAAACACATCAAGAATGTCAACCTCTCTACTTGCTTCAAATTCCTTCATCTGCCCGGTAAGCTCGATAACTCGCTTGTTTATGTCTTCAACATCGCTATTTTTCTTTTTTAATAGTTCAGCATCCTTCTCACGACCCTCTTTTTCAACCTTTAATTCCTTTTCCAAATCAGAAAAATTTTTCTATAATTCGGCTAAGGCTATTTCCTTAGCAGATAGTTGCTCCTTCAGAGCGCCGACCTCTTCAGCCTCAATAACAATTTTCTTATGCCTTTTTTCCTGGCTGCGGCCAATACATGCCGATCGAAAGCCCAAAACCTGAGATTTAAAATAATCAACTATTAAAGAGCTTATAATATAAATGTTTTAACCAGGATAAGTAATTAGCGTAAGTTCACCTGAAGAAACTGGTCAACCCCGACATCCCCGACCTCTTCTACCCGAGCTACATCAGAAACACTTTGCACAACTTCGTCTGCAATGACATTAAACGGAAAACCTCGGTCCCAAAGAGATTACCCATCTCCTTTGTTGTCAAAAAGGTGAAGCTTCTCCTGTTTTGTACCAAAACTGGACAACTCATCGAGTTGAATAACACATCCCTTGCATTGTTCTCCTGCAGTTGCAGTCACCTCTGTCTTTCTTTTTTTAAACACAATCCCTTTCTTTCTTGGAAGGGGCTGGTCAACTTCTCCCCCAACATCCATTTTTTTCGTATTCGAGGAAGAACCTTCAAAATTCTTGGACTTAAATCGAGCCCTAAGAGTAGAAGCAGTGACTCCAGGAAACCTCCCACCTATCACAGCAACAACAATAACGTTGTCAGAAAAATAAACATTTAATCTAATGAAAACCAAAACAAAGCCATACCCTGATGACCTCACCAAAATAATCTACCACAGCTGACTTATTGTCCTCCCAAGAAAGCAACTCCGACACAGATATCAATCCCCCCTTGGATACCATTTCAATCAGAAAAGAGATAATACACTCGTTCCGTTCAGATATCGTTTCGGGACCCAGAATGTGTTGAGGTTGACAACACCAATACAAGGGAAATTTTTCCCCAAGATTTTCGTCCAGATAGAAAGGAAAATCCTCATCCACTGACTTAGCTTTCAGAAACATTTCTTTGAAATTTTTGAAGGAAGATTTATACAATTTGAAAATAGAAAAGCCAGGTGTACTGTTCAAGTTTACCCACAGTCCCTTCCATACCCCTTTTGCTTGAAATAATGAAAAGAAAAGTTCCAAATCTGGTTCAATCTCCAGGAATTCCATCAAAATTTGAAAACACCTTATGAATGCCCAACCATTAGAATGAACTTGTGATGGAGCACAGTTCAATTGTTTCAGAATATCACATTCGAACTGACTAAAAGGGAGTCTAACCCTCAATTCCTCTAACACGCAACTATACATAGAAAAACATTCAAAATCATTTCTCCTATGAAAAACACGATCAGAACGGTTGCATGGCAGTAATTCCACACGGAAACCAGATTTCACTACCCTAGCTACATTAACCTTACTAACACTATCCCTATCAACAAACAAAGAGGCTCTTATTTTCACATCATCATCAACCCAGTCATACGATTCGCCATTATCAAACTTGGGCAAAGATTTTCCTTTCTTCTCACTCATGGCTTCTGATGAACTCAGGAAAAAGAAAGAAGGGATTAAACGAAGAGAAGAGATCTTGCTACTAACCTTGGGTGCTCATGGTGTTTAAAAGCTTCTGAAAATATAAACTTCCAAAGTAATAACAATAGCCAAAATGGTGAACCGTCCAGTTACTTAAATCCTCCTCAATTTATGATAAAAATCAAAACCATTAAATGAGGTACAATACCAACGGTTAAAACTAAGCTTTGGAACTCAAACCTATCTAGAAAAATTAATAAAACAATAATTAAAGGTTTTACACCTATCGAGACTTGGGTAATAATTACAATAGCTAATCTATTCAGTTACCTACCACTAACTTTAAAGAGAGCTATGTTGACCTGGGGGCACAAGTGTACCGACCTATTACTCACTCATTATAAAAGCTCAACCTATCTCTTTAAAAGTCAGGTCAAGCTTGGGGGCTGTGATATGACCAGTAAACATCGGTTACACATTATAGCTCGGTTACACTTGAGACCCGATCATAACCGACGATTTCATAATAAGCCATGAAGCGTCCTAAATCAATAACGTCGGATTCGCAATTAATCCTCTTCCTAGACGTTATATCTCAAGAAAAACAGTCGACCTTTCCCGTTAATATAAAGCATACGAAAGACCAGAAAAAGGTATGTCACTTTCAAAAGTACAATTTATTATTCACCCAATTCTGACTTGAGCGTTGGAGTGCCTTTGCAGGTACCCTCCCCCGCCGATCATTCACCACCGACGTATACCTTGCTTCGCGTTGGGAGTCAGCCGACCTCAGTGGAAGACGAGCTATACCTCGGGAGAATCAGGCAAGAACAAACTCCAACTTGCAACCTGTTTCTGGCGCTGAATGCCAAACTGCAACATTGAACTGGAGTTGAACGCCAGTTTATGTCATCTATCTTCGTGCAAAGTATGGACTATTAAATACTGCTGGAAAGCCCTGGATGTCTACTTTCCAACCCAATTGAGAGCGCACCAATTGGACTCTTGTAGCTCCAAAAAATCCATCCCGAGTGCAGGGAGGTTAGAATCCAACAGCATCAGCAGTTCTTTTTCAGCCTAAATCAGATTTTTGCTCAGCTCCCTCAATTTCAGCCAGAAAATACCTGAAATTACAGAAAAATACACAAATTCATAGTAAAGTCCAGAAATATGAATTTTGCCTAAAAACTTATAAAATTACACTAAAAACTAACTAAAACATACTAAAATCTACATGAAATTACCCTAAAAAAGTGTATAAAATATCCGCTCATCACTCGTCCTTGAGCAAAAGAAGAAAGAAAGAAGGGGAAGAAGACAAAAATAGAGGAGATGGAGGGAGGTATGTGGTTCGGCCAAGGGGTAAAAGTAGTGTTGGTAATGTGTAAAAATGAAGGAGTGTGGAGGGGTTTATATAGGAGTGGGGGGAAGAGGTAGGTTCGTGTATTTGGGGTTGAGTTTGGGAGGGAAAAGTGTTTAAATTTGAAAATTGAGGTAGGTGGGGTTATGGGTAGAGTGTTATAGGGATGTATGAGGGGGAGAGAGAGAGAGGTGGGGTAGGTGGGGAACCTATGGGGTCCACAGATCCTGAGGTGTCAAGGATTTCTCATCTCTGCACCATTTAGGCGTGCAAAATGCCCTTAGAATGCAATTCTGGCATTTAATGCCAAACTGCTACCTGTTTCTGGCATTAATAGCCAGCTATTACACCTTTCCTGGCATTTAACGCCAGCTTGGTGCCCTGTTCTGGCATTAAACGCCCATAATGGTGCCAGACTGGGCATTTAACGCCCATCCTGCTACCCTTACTGGCGTTTAATGCTATTTTTGAATTTGCTTTGATTATTGCAGTTGTTTTTGTGACTCCACATGATCATCAACCTAAAGAAAATATAAAATAATAATGGAAAATGGAAATTTAACATAGATAAATAAAAATTGGGTTGCCTCCCAATAAGTGCTTCTTTAATGTCAATAGGTTTACAGTGGGCTCTCATGGAGCCTCACAGATAATCAGAGCATGGTTGTGGCCTCTCAACACCAAACTTAGAGTTTGGTTGTGGCCTCCCAACACCAAACATAGAGTTTGAATGTGGGGCCTTTATTTGACTATGTATTGAGAGAAGCTTTTCATGCTTCTTCTCCATGTGTACAGAAGGAGAACCTTGAGTCTTGAATACAAGGTAGTCCTTATTTAATTGAAGGACTAACTCTCCTCTGTTAACATCAATCACAGCTTTTGTTGTGGCTAGGAAAGGTCTGCCAAGGATGATAGATTCATCCTCATCCTTCACAGTATCTAGGATGATGAAATCAACAAGGATGTAAAGGACTTCAACCTTCACTAATACGTCCTCTACTAGTCCGTAAGCCTGTTTCAATGATTTGTCTGCCATCTCTAGTGAGATTCTTGCAGCTTGTACCTCAAAGATTCCTAGTTTTTCCATTACAGAGAGTGGCATAAGGTTAATACCTGACCCTAGGTCACACAAAGCCTTCTCAAAGGTCATGGTGCCTATGGTACATGGTATTAACAATTTACCAGGATCCTATTTTTTTTGAGGTAAAGTTTGCTGAATCCAGGTATTCAGTTCATTAATGAGCAATGGAGGTTCATCCTCCCAAGTCTCATTACCGAATAGCTTGGTATTTAGCTTCATGATTACTCCTAAATACTAGGCAACTTGCCCTTCAGAAATGTCTTCATCTTCTTCAGAAGATGAATAGTCATCAGAGCTCATGAATGGTAATAGAAAGTTCAATAGAATCTCTATGGTCTTTGTATGAGCCTCAAATTCCTGTTGTTCCTCATTGAGGTACTCTATAATGGCCAGTGGACGTTCCCTGAGGTCTTCCTCACTGGGAATCACTGCCTTTTCACTCTCTCCAGGTTTAGTAATGTTGGTCACAGTTATGACCTTGCACTCTCTTTTGGGATTCTCTTCTGTATTGCATGGGAGAGTGCTAGGAGGAGTTTCAGTAACCCTTTTACTCAGCTGACCCACGTGTGCCTCCAAGTTTCTGATGGAGGACCTTGTTTCATTCATGAAACTGAGAGTGGCCTTAGATAGATCAGAGACTGTATTTGCTAAGCTAGATGGGTTCTGCTCAGAATTCTCTGTCTGTTGCTGAGAGGATGATGGAAAAGGCTTGCCATTGCTAAACCTATTTCTTCCACCATTATTATTGTTAAAGCCTTGTTGAGGCTTTTGTTGATCCTTCCATGAGAAATTTGAATGATTTCTCCATGAGGGATTATAGGTGTTTCCATAGGCTTCACCCATGTAATTCACCTCTGCCATTGCAGGGTTCTTAGGATCATAAGCTTCTTCTTCAGAAATGCTTCTTTAGTACTGTTGGATGCATTTTGCAATCCATTCAGACTCTGAGAAATTATATTGACTTGCTGAGTCAACATTTTGTTCGGAGCCAATATGGCATTCAGAGCATCAATTTTAAGAACTCCCTTCCTCTGAGGCGTCCCATTACACACAGGATTCCTTTCAGAGGTGTACATGAACTGGTTATTTGCAACCATTTCAATGAGTTCCTGAGCTTCTGCAGGCGTTTTCTTCAGGTGAATAGATCCACCTGCAGAATGGTCCAATGACATCTTAGACAATTCAGATAGACCATCACAGAATATATCCAGGATGGTCCATTTTGAGAGCATGTCAGAAGGACACTTTTTGGTCAGTTGCTTGTATCTTTTCCAAGCTTCATAGAGGGATTCACCTTCTTTCTGCCTGAAGGTTTGAACATCCACTCTAAGCTTGCTCAGCTTTTGAGGAAGAAAGAATTTGGCTAAGAAACCCGTGACCAGCTTATCCCAAGAGTTTAGGCTATCTATAGGTTAAGACTCCAACTATATTCTAGCTCTGTCTCTTATAGCAAAAGGGAAAAGCATAATCTTATAGACTTCGGGATCAACTCCATTGGTCTTAATAGTATCACAGATCTGCAAGAATTCAGTTAAGAACTAAAAAGGATCTTCTGATGGAAGTCCATAAAACTTGCAATTCTGTTGCATCAGAGAAACTAATTGAGGCTTAAGCTCAAAATTCTTTGCTCCAATGGCAGGGATTGAGATGCTTCTTCCATGGAAATTGGAAGTTGGTGTAGTAAAATCACCAAGCACCTTCTTTGCATTGTTATTATTGTTGGGTTCAGCTATTACTTCTTTTTCGATATTCTCAATAAGGTTTTCGCTGGGTTGTTGTGCTTTAGCTTCTTTTAACTTCTTCTACAGAGTCCTTTCAGGTTCATGTTCAACTTCAACAAGAATGTTCTTGTCCTTCCTCCTGCTCATATAAAAAAGAAGAGAACAAAAAAGAAGAGGAATCCTCTATGTCACAGTATAGAGCTTTAAGGTGTCAGAGGAAAATAAGAATATAAGGGTGAGGTAGATAGAGGCAAATTCGAACATATAAGGAATGAGAGAGTCCGAATTGCTAGTAGAGGGGGAGTGTTAGTGATTAAATAGAAAGAGATGAGAGAGAGGTAATTTTCAAAAATTAAATCAAAATTTAAAATAATTAGTTAATTAAAAATCATTTTGAAAAAGGGTTAATGGTTTTCGAAAATCAAAAGTGAGAAAGTGATTAGGTGGTTTTGAAAAAGATAAGAAATAGTAAGTTTTGAAAAGATAAGAAGTTAGAAAAAGATATGATTGAAAAGATATGATTGAAAAAAATTTGATTTTTTAAAAAGATATGATTGAAAAGATATGGTTGAAAAAGATTTGATATTTTTTTTAAAATTTATGACTTACTAACAAGAAATTAAAAGATATGATTCTAAAATTCAAATATTGAACCTTTCTTAACAAGAAAGCAACAAACTTGAAATTTTTGAATCAAAACATTAATTGTTAGTATTAATTTCGAAAAAGATGAGGTAAAAATAGGAAAAAGATTTTGAAAAGTTTTCAAAAAGATTTTTGAAAATTTTGGAAAAACAAAGGAAAAAATGAAAAATATTTGATTATGAAAAAGATTTTGAAAAGATAAATTTTTGAGATTGAAATCTTGACTTGACTAACAAAAAACAACTTATTTTAAATTTATGAGTGAAATAAGGAAAAGATATTTTTTTTATTTTTTTTAATTTAATGAGGAAAGAGAAAAACCACAAAATGACTCAACACATAAAAATTTTGGATTAAAACAAATGATGCATGCAAGAACACTATGAATGTCAAGATGAACACCAAGAACACTTTGAAGATCATGATGAACATAAAGAACTTATTTTTGAAAAAATTTCAAGAAAAGAAAAACATGCAAGACACCAAACTTAGATATTTTTCATATTTAGACACTGATAAATTAAAAATGCATATGAAAAATAAGAAAAGACACAAAACAAGAAAATATGAAGATCAATGATGCCAGGGCATCTTGGCCAGTTTCACTGACCTTTTCTATACTGTTTTAGGGTAGTTTCATGCATTTTCTTAGTAAATAAGCAATTTTTGGGTAAAAATACACTTACATCTTGATTCAAGCAAACATTGTGAACTTTACATGATTTCATGAGAATTATGCATGAATTGAATGATAAAATGGAGGATGTATAATCTCATGACTTGGAACAAAGCTTTGATGCACCCTTTTTGTTTAATTTCAGGAAAAAGGAAGCAAAGAAAAGTCACGTTAGCCACCACGTTAGTCTCACTAACCTGACCACCAACGTGGAATGGGAGCAAGCTTGCAGCGTTAGTAGAAACGTTATCACCAATAATGCCTTCGAAAGCCATCATAACCCACGTTAGTTGCCACATTAGTTACATTAACGTGGGAACTAACATGGAAGGAAAGGGAAGCTCCAATGTTAGTGGTAAAAGTAAACACCACTAACATTCCAAAAGGCCACACATAGCCACGTTAAGAGTCACGTTAATTCAAGTAACATGAACTCTAACATGGAATAAAGAAGAGATTGCCAACGTTAGTTACACTCACCATTGTCACTAACACTTGATCAGGCCAAGATTGCCTACGTTAGTGGTCACGTTAAGACCACTACCGTGAATGGTAACATGGAGCAATGAATGATGGGCCAACGTTAGTAACACTAACCTTTGTCACTAACGTTGGAGATGGCAAGCACAACCACGTTAGTGGTCACGTTAATGCCATTAAGGCGAGGCACTAACGTGGAAAGAAGGGGCATTTTGAAGCGTTAGTGATAACGGTGAGTGTCATTAACGCCCTCGAGCTTCAGCATGCCCACATTAAGGGACACGTTAGTTACACTAACGTGGATCATTAGCGTGGGAAAAAGGGACAAGGAGTAGCGTTATTGGTAAAAGTGAGTGCCAATAACGCTTGCGAAGGGCTAAGAGGCTACGTTAGTAGTCACGTTAGTACCACTAACGTTGAAGTTAATGTGGATCAACTAGTTTGGAATGTTAGTGACAAAGTTATCGTCACTAACGCTTTCAAACCCAAGTTTACACCTAACGTTAATGCCACTAACGTCCTAACTAACGTCCTACCATGCCTGACTCACATTCTTTCTGCAAGCAAAGCTGAACCCACTGAAGACTGTAACTGCTTCAACTAACGATCAAGGGCCCATATCCAAGACTTGAAGAGCTAACTAGATGATCAGAAGAGTAGTATATATAGGAAGTAGTTTTGAATTAGAAAGGAGGCCGGGCATTATTGTAACTAAATTCTGTATATTTACTTTTCTGCAAATTCTAGTTTACTGGAGAATGCACTCTTCTCTATGATCTTTCATTTTCAGAGCTGTGAACAACTAAACATCTTTTCATTGGGTTAGGGAGCTCTATTGTAATTTGATGGATCAATTATAGTTCTCATTCTTCTTCCTCTTTTTTTTCTCTTGATTTACTAAAAAGCTTTCGATCTTAAATCAATTGGTTATTTGTCTTGGAAAAGAAACTCTCCATAATTGGATCTCCTCTGAGCCTTGGAAAAGGGATGAGGAGATCATGTTAGAATTGCTTTCTCATGTTGGACCAAATTGGGGTTTGGATGGATATAGTGACATATAATCCTACCAACACTTTGATTTGGAAATACATGTGGTATAATCAGTGACCATACTTCATCTCTTCCCATAAGCAATTAAATCAAGGAATTGGACAATTGTTCAAGCTTAGAGAGATTGGGTTTCCGAGGAATTGGGATCCAATCACTTAACGTTGCCAAGAAGATCAATAAATGCATTGATTGAGGAAGAGATGAGAATGAACTTGATCCGGAGAATGCAACATCTCTTAAGCCCAATGAATCCCCCATTTCTGATCTTACCCATTCTCTTTACCTTCTACCATTTACTTTTATGTTCATCTCCCCAAATCCCCATGTAAGAATCTGCAATTTACTTTCTCCAATTTACATTCCGCCATTTATTTCTAGCATTTACATTTTCTGTCATTTGCTTTCCCGCCATTTAATTTTCTACAATTATCAACTCAATTTCTGCTTAGCTCAACTAGAACATTCCTCCAATTAAAGTTGCTTGACCAATCAATCCCTGTGGGATTGACCTCACTCTATTGTGAGTTTTTACTTGACGATAAATCGGTATACTCGTCGAAGGGAAATTTGTTGAGAGACAAGTTTTTGTGCATCAAGTTTACGGTGCCATTGCTGGGGATTGATTTTGTATCGACAATGATTAAGTTGGAGGATAACTAGATTGAGCAATTTTCTTTCTTTTGATTATTTCATCTTAGTCATTTACTTCCAGTTTAGCTATTTCATTTCCTTTTTCTTTCTTCTTCGTCTATTTACCTTGCTATCTACAATTTAGTTCACTAACTCGCTAACTGTTTGATACATTGCACCACTCACACTAACAGCCATTCTAACAAGAGTAATTTCTACATTTATTTTCTTTCTTCCTTTTTGCTTTGTTGGTTGTATGACAAGTAGAAGAAGCAGAGCTTCAACTTCCTTTGATTCTGAACCTGAGAGGACCTTCCTTAGATTAAAGATGGAAGCAAGAGGGAAGAAAGTCGTTGGTGCTGAGGAAGAGGAGGAGTATTTTGAAACAGACATAGAGGAGAATATGGAGAACCACCATGAAGAAGAAGCTCACAACCATGCCAGAGAAGGCCCAGTGAATCATGCTAGGCAAGAGAGAAGAGTTCTAGGCTCTTACATCAACCCAAACCCAGGAATTTGTGGAAGTAGCATTCAAAAGCCAATCATACATGCTAATAACTTTGAACTAAAGCCCCAGCTCATCACCCTCGTTCAGAACAACTGTGCATTCGGAGGAAGTGCCTAAGGATATGTGATACTGTGAAGTCTAATGGTGTTCATCCTGACACCTATAGACTGCTTTTGTTCCCTTTTCACTCAGGGATAAAGCATCTAAATGGCTAGAATCTTTCCTGAAGGAGAGTTTAACAACGTGGGAAGATGTGGTGAACAAATTCTTGGCAAGATTCTACCCTCCTCAAAGAATCAACAGGTTGAGAGCTGAGGTACAAACCTTCAGGCAACAAGATGGTGAAACTCTCTATGAGGCATGGGAGAGGTTTAAGGACTTAACAAGAAGGTGCCCACCAGACATGTTCAATGAATGGGTGCAACTACACATTTTCTATGAGGGTCTTTCTTATGAATCAAAGAAGGCAGTAGACCACTCATCCGGGGGATCTCTAAACAAGAAAAAGACCATTGAAGAAGCCATAGATGTCATCGATACTGTAGCTGAGAATGACTACTTCTATGCTTCTGAAAGGAGCAACACTCAAGGAGTGATGGAGCTAAACCATATGGATGCACTACTAGCTCAAAACAAGATGATCACCAAGCAGTTAGCTGACCTTACCAAGAAGATGGAAGGGAACCAAGTTGCAGCAGTCACCACTTCATCATCAACTCAAGAAGGAGTAAATACAGAGGCAGAGAGTGACTGGGAATAAGCCAACTATATTGGGAACTCACCTAGGTCAGCCCATGATCTATACCCTAAAACTTATAATCCTGGTTGGAAGAACCACCCAAACTTTGGATGGCAAAATCAACAAGATCAAGGCTAAGATCAGAGACGTCACAACCCCAACAACAATGCAACTCACCAACATTCCACACAGAGATTATATCAATACTCACCCACCAGTACCTCTCAACATCCATATCAAAACCACAGTGGCCCTTCTCACCCCTCATACCTCAATTCACCATCACCATCCGAAGATAGACTCTCCAGAATTGAGACTCTACTTGAAGGTATACGCAAGGAAGTCCAAGACAACAGAGTGTTCAAGGATGAAGTGTGAGCTAATATCAAAAACCAGGGAGGCACCATCAAGAGGCTGGAGTCTCAAGTGGGATATCTCTCTCAACAGATTTTCAAGCCTACTGATAGCTTCCTAAGTGACACAGAGAAAAACGCGAGAGGTAAAGCAAAGAAGGTAAGATGGAAAGAATGCAAGATGGTCACTATAAGTGATGAGGGGAGTGTGGAATAACTGAACAAACTATTAGAACACTCTCAAGATATTCCAGTAGAGAAGCAAGAAGAGAGTGACCAAGAAACCAATCCCACACAAAAGAAGGAGCTAAGGGAGAAGGAGATTCTGAACCCATATGCAACTTTTCCCCAAAGACTCAAGGGGGTGTAGAAATTAGAGTGTACTCGAAGTTCCTCGACATGTTTGCATCTCTCCATGTAAACAAACCATTCATCAAGGCTCTCCAACAAATGCCTTCACACATTAAGTGTATGAAAGAGCTGTTGATCAAGAAAAATTCACTAAAGGAAGGGTAAAAATAGTGATGAATAAGGAGTGCAGTGCTCTCATTCAAACAGAGTTGCCTACAGAAAGGAAGGACCCATGGAGTTTTTACATCCGTTGTGCTATAGGAGAAATAAGGACTGATAAGGGACTCTGTGACCTAGGAGCAAGCATCAACTTAATGCCTTTATCCCTCATGAAGAAGCTTCAAATCAATGAGCTAATGCCCACGGATGTAATCATCAAGTTGGCTGACAAAACTCAAAAACAAGCAATAGGAGTGGTTGAAAACATGTTGGTGAAGGTTGGGAACTACTTCCTTCCTATAGACTTTGTTATCTTGGAGATGGAAGAGAGTCACCTCCATCCAATCATATTGGGAAGACCATTCCTAGCCACAGCCAGAGCACTTATAGATGTGGAGCGAGGAGAGCTAATACTGAGGATACATGATGAACAATTTATCTCCAATGTTTTCAAACCCTCATAAGAAGCAGATCAAGAAAACATGGAATTAAGGGAAGATCACAATAAGGCATTGGTGGAAGAAACAAGCATAGAAGCATAAATAATACACCTGAAAATCCCTTTGGTTGACAAACAATACAGTCAGAAGGCACAACAGCTAGGGAAACACAAGAGGAGCTAAACCCACCGGAGTCATATGAAACCAGCAACAAAATTTCCCTGGAAAAAAAGGCCTCAAGGAGCAGGGTAGCGTTAAAAGAAACAAGGAAGAAGGCACCAAGGGGATAGAGGAACAAGAAGATCCCTACAGAGGATTTCTTTCAAGGGATGAAGTAATCTCTACTCATTTCCCATCTATCCCACCTCATCTCCCCACCATTCCATCTTAGCTACCTCAACTGTACACCATCAGCGGAATTCTCTCCTTGGAACATGTGGAGTCTCTTTATAAAGCCAACGGAGATAGATTTACTGTGAGAGGGGAAGATTTGAGGCATCACCAACCACCCTGACAATGGCCAAACGTCAAGCTAATGATGCTAAAGAAGCGCTTCATGAGAGGTAACCCATGTTTTATTTCCTTTCTTTTAGACCTTTAATAGTTGTTAATAAAGCAAGGTTCATGAATTCTAAATCAACCTTGACAAACACTTAGATGAACCCTTGTATGCAACATATACTGAACAACAAGCTTGGTGTTCAAGGCACACTAAAAGGGCATGAACACAATTCATATCATGTCAATCTTAGAGCCTTAATCAACTCTTTCTACACTACATGCTCACAAACTAAGTTTGGTGTCACCAATGTTACATACATGAACACTCAATCAGTCGGTTGGGTTGCATTCATGAATAGCATTTAGTTATTTAAAAAATAATTTAAAAAGTAGTTATTCCACTCTCTAACTTTTGCCGCCACCATTCAACCTCATTTTTTTATCTTGTAGGAGAAATGAAGGGAAGATTGGATGAAATTGATGGGACAAAAGAAGAAGGGGGTTCAGCCACTTCACAAAGGATGGATCGTCAAGAAGAACTACTATCTAATTGGATGAATCAACAAGGGGAGTGGCAGAAACAACAAATAGAGTAGCAACGGGAACATTACTCCCAGCTCACCCAAGCCATCAATCAAGTAACTGAAAGGCAAGAGCGTCAAGATAAACGCCTTCAAGAACTCAACCAACGTTAGTTAGCTCATATGAAAGCATTCAATAAGTTCAACGTGCTTAATGAAGGACGACAACTACACAGGGAAGAATTTAACATAAACACTCAGGCCAAGTTGACATATGTGGCTGGGCATATGCATAATTTGCACTCTGCTATCCCAAGGTATGATACAGTTCACAAAGACCTAACAGAACAAGAGGAGGGGAAGGTGAAACAACAGAAGGAAGCATTGAAGAAGAAGATGGAAGATGCTGGCTTCTGGAAAAAGTTGAGCGGGAAGCGTAAAGGAAATGGGGATTCGAGCAATCAAGAAGGATCCAAAGACAAAGGAAACAAAGGGACATGAGCATCCCCAAAAGTAAAAGGTGGTGGAGTTTCCTTTTTGTTCTAACTTTTTCAAGTTTAAATAAGGAAAATCATGTATGAAATAGAACATGCTTCCATAGTAGCTTAGGATTTTTCAATTCTGTCTTTAAGATTTCATTGCTTAGGTCTATGTATGCTGATGGTGTTTTTGTGGAAAAACGAATTTTCCAAACACATAGATCTAACCGGCAAGTGTACCGGGTCGCATCAAGTAGTAATAACTCACTTAGAGTGAGGTCGATCCCACAGGGATTGATGGATCAAGCAATTTTAGTGGGTGATTAGTTTAGTCAAGCTAACATTGAGTGAATTGTGTGAAATTGTAGCTAACAGAAAGTAAATGACAATGAATTTAAAGTTGCAGAATGTAAATTGGCAAGTAACTTAAAGAGCAAGAAATGTAAATTTCAAGAATCTTAAATGACAAGAAATATAAATTGCATCAAATATAAAGGAGAGTGGGTGCTGGAATTTCAGAAATTAAACAAGAGAAAGTAAATTGCAATAAACAGAAGAACTAAAGATGAATTGAATTGCAGTAGATCTTAAGAAAAAGAGTAAAATGCCTTGAAGAATTTAAAAACAGAAAAGCAATGCTTAATTTGCAGCAATTAAAAGGATGTTGAAGATCTCAGGAGTGGAAGAGACTAGAAAACAAGTCTAGATCTCAAGTCCTTCCTTGATCCAACAAGAGAGAAGTTGCAGAAAATTAAAAGAATAGATTGCAGAAGAAGAAGATTTAAAACAGCAAATGAAAATTGAGTTATGCAGTAAGAGAACAAGATGAATCTCAAATCAGGAATGAAACAGAATTCCTTCCTTCCCAATCCAAAATTCCAAAACAGCAATCAAAACTAAGAGAGAGAGAGCTCTCAAATCCTAATACTCCCTAGTGTGCTAGCCTCCTTCCC
>NC_029775.3:44515812-44530745 GCF_000817695.3 Arachis duranensis | reverse complement strand
ACAAAATAAAAAATGAAAATAAAATGAAATTGAAATTAAAAACAAATTCACAAAAAATGAAATTCCTAATCTAGCTTCTCTATGTGCCTTTGAGTCATGTTGAGTGGGCTTTTGCTTGCTTTGGATTTAAGGGAGAATGGGTCTTGGATGGCCTTGATTCAATTTGGTGAGGAATTGAATTTATATGAAATTGAATTTTTGGCCCATGATTATTTGCTCCCAGGAGGCTGCCCTGCCCTTGTAGAGGGCAGGGCAGAAAATTGATGCGTGGTGCGGGCGTGGTGCGGGCTTGGTGTGTGAAGATGCTGCCCTGCCCTTGTGGAGGGCAGGGCAATGTTGCCTTGCATGTGTGTCTTGCGCACTCTTTGGCACCTAATTCACGCCTAAGGCTTGGCTTCCTAGAGGTCTTGTGTTCGAAACTTGGTGGAGGAAGTTGTTGCAATTTTTCCTTGAATTTTCCTGAATAGAACACGACATTGCCCTCCAAGAGGGCATTCTGCTCTCCTTGAGGGCAGACTTCCTTGGTTTCCTTGTGTCTCCAGCTTCGAGCCTTGGTGGAAGCATTTTGGTTTATTTTCGCTTGTTTTTGGCCCTTAAAGATGCCTTTCGTTCCTGCCACAATTTTATGCCAAATATGGATTTCTATATATCGTTGGAAAGCTCTGATTGTCAGCTTTCCAATGCAACTAGAAGCACATCAATTGGACATCTGTAGCTCAAGTTATAGCCCTTTGAAGGAGGCATGGTCATGCTGTGAGCGCCCAGATTTTACCTTAGCGAAAATTTGCTTCCAACCTCACTTTGTTTCATCATGATATTGCCCTGCCCTTGGCAAGAGCAGGGCAGTGTGCGCTGATTGCTTATTCACCTTTGATTTAGTCATGGGCCACGCTTTTAAAAGCGTGGCCTAAGGCTCTAAAGTGTGCTCCAACTTCAAAGTGTGTCCCAAAGCTCTTTTTTTCTCATTTTTTTGTGCTTCTTTGCTTCTTTTTTTTCTTATTTCCTACAAGATTTATAAAATTAAAAGATCAAGGAAATCTTCCAATTAAGCATAAAAGAATGCAATATTTAAGCACTATTCATCAATTTCTTGTATGAAAAAGCATAGAAAAATAGGTATATGATGACATGTCATCATATGCTGGTCTAAGTTCCCGGTTTTCATTTTCATCCTACTTAAATATATGCTTGTCCTTTAAGTTAAATAAAAGAAAATGTTATAAAAAACCAAAGTGGGGTTCATCTTGTGAAGTAAGTCCTCAATGTTTGTGGTGTGGTAATTGATTAGCTAAGTTGGTTCACCAACAAGGTATACAAGCAACTAGATGTTCTGAATCATATGCTTGAAGCACATTCTATGAGACTAGCTAAACAACAAGATCCTAATAAGAAAAAGGAAAAGAACAGTGAGAGTTTGAAAAAGAAAGAAAAAGAATAAGAAATAAGGCTAGGCACCAAGGGTTTAAATCTTGAGGCATGTGTCTGTGGTGTTCTTGTGCAAAGGATCTGCTTGGATGAATAAGTTCTAAGGAGTGCTTCATCACTTGGTAACTTGGGTTAACTAACCCAGGAATATCAGCTGAACATCCACTATCAAGAGCAACCTTGCTACAAAACACTTAGTAACCCAAAGAGGTGCTGGACACCAAGGCATCAAGAAAAGAAAATAACGAACCATATGCCTGTGGTGTGCATGTATGAGGGAGAGAGACTTGATGGAGTAGGTCCTTAGGGGTGTCTCAACACCTAGCACCTTGAACCAACTGGTTCGGGAGTGTTGGCTGAAAGCTTATCTTAAAGAGTCACCCCCTCACAAAGCGCTTAGCCTAAAAGAATGCAATAAACCATGAAAAGAAAGGGGAGATCAATGAATAAGGATCTCATAGGATGCAATCAAGTGAGTATTCAAGAGCATGATGAGGACCTGAAAACCAGTAAAGGAATGAACCTAAGTTGCTATGCATGAAACCCCATAAACTAAGAACTTGACTTTTAAAATAAGGACTTGTTTCTCTTGTTCTTTCAATCATCATTCTTATGCTTCAGTACTTACTTAGGGACAAGCAACTTTTAAGTATGGTGTTGTGATACCAGGGCATCTTGGCCAGTTTCACTGACCTTTTCTTTTCTGTTTTAGAGTAGTTTCATGCATTTTCTTAGTAAATAAGCAAGTTTTGGGTAAAAATACACTTACATCTTGATTCAAGCAAACATTGTGAACTGTACATGATTTCATGAGAATTATGCATGTTGAATGATAAAATGGAGGATGCATGATCTCATGACTTGGAACAAAGCTTTGATGCACCCTGTTTGTTTAATTTCAGGACAAAGGAAGCAAGGAAGAGCCACGATAGCCACCACATTAATCTCACTAACGTGACCACTAACGTGGAATGGGAGCAAGCTTACAGCGTTAGTGGAAAAGTTATCACCAATAACGCCTTCGAAAGCCATCATAACCCACGTTAGTTGCCACGTTAGTTACATTAACATGGGAACTAACGTGGAAGGAAAGGGAAGCTCCAACGTTAGTGGTAAAAGTAAACAACACTAACATTCCAAAAGGCCACACATAGCCACGTTAAGAGTCACGTTAATTCAATTAACGTGAACTTTAACGTGGAATAAAGAAGAGATCGCCAACGTTAGTGACACTCACTTTTGTCACTAACGTGATGATTAGATTTTTGACGGTTTAGAATTTCACTAATGAAATTGCTTCCATTATTGGTTGTGGTGAGTCGTTCATGAAAAACAAAAATTATGAAAGCAAGGAAGCATACATTGTTGGAGTGAGGTAAATCACGAGGATCAAGTGAGTGAATTAGTGTGACATTAGGAAATATTAGGTAAGTGAATTCTAAATTGCGTGGTTTGGAACACACATTAGCATAAAAGTTATGTCACAAAAGAAGCATGCACATCACTTATCCTAGTGTGCTTGAGATGATTTAAGTGAACTTGTAAGGTAAAACAACCATTGAAAAAGCATGAAAGCATTCAAGTCAAACACATATGGATGCATATAATCATGAAATACAGTGCATTAAGGTCAATGCAGAACATCATCCATCAAGAGGTTGCCTAATCAAGGAGAGAGTTCAAATCACATGGTGGCCAAATCATGTAATTCATGAAGAGTTACAAGCTCGAAGGCAATTCTCATCACTTGGTATTTATCAAAAGGTAAGCATGAAAAACTCAAAACCAAGTAGCAAAATATAACCTCAATCATAGAATCCAACAAAGATTATCTAAAATCATGCATGCTAAAATAGCATTTAGACAATAAAGCGGCAGTAATGCATAGTAAATAAAGTTAATAATCTAACACTTATAATGAAAAGAGAGAAAATAAAATGAAAACTAAACTAAGTAACTAACTAATTAAATGGTTATAAGTTGTGTTTGGAAGTGTTGGATGAAGGGCAGAAGGAGGGAAGAAGAAAGGCAAAGGAAAGGAATGGAAGGAGGAGAAGAAAAGAAATGTATGAAATAAGGACGTCCGCGCGTACGCACGCATGGCGCGGGCGCGCGGATGGGTGAATAGTGAGAGGGTGCGGACGCATACCATGCGCGTCAGCGTGGGTGGTTGCCCATGCCAGGAGCTTAATGTTGACTCAGAGTTGGCGCAACTTTCGGCCTGAAGTATGGTGCCGCATCTATGAAGGGGCGCATATGCACACAGCGTGCATACGCGTCTCTGCTTCCCCTCTTTTTTTTTTCGAGAGGGACACGTACGCGCCATATACGTGTATGCGTGAGGTCATTTGTGCCTCACGCACAATGCACACGCAATGTTTGCATAACTCTCGGGTTATTAGTTAGGGGTGGAACTTCAGCATCCACGCGTGCGCGTCATGGATGCGTGTGTGACGCGTGCGTATGGATGGTCAAAAATGCTGGAAGTGCGCGTACGCGCCATGTACACGTATGCGCGGATGGTACTCTGTTTTT
Source organism: Arachis duranensis (assembly GCF_000817695.3). NCBI lineage: Eukaryota > Viridiplantae > Streptophyta > Magnoliopsida > Fabales > Fabaceae > Arachis > Arachis duranensis. The sequence continues at coordinate 44,526,785 of NC_029775.3, read as the reverse complement.
CAAAATTTTCTATGTTTTTGCATCAATCCAAGCATTCCAAACCTCCAAACGTCTACCAAAACACCTTAAAACCTTATTTGGCACACTAAACTATCAAATATACTCAACTAACTAAACAAAACATGGAATTAAACTAATTCTACTAATATTTACAAAAAAAAGAAAATGAAAAGATATTACCATGGTGGGGAGCCTCCCACCTAGCACTTTTGTTTATTGTCCTTAAGTTGGACTTATGGGGAGCTCCTCTCAAGGTGGCTTGTGCTTGTATTCATCTTGGAACTCCCACCAATGCTTGGTTCTCCATTGTGCCCCAAGATTTCTTATGGATTGAGCCAAGTGTTGATGGAGTTCTTCACAAGCTTGGGGCTCCCATTGTCGATCCTCTTCTTATAATCCGGGATCCCACACTTTATTTTCACACCCGTCTTGAAGTTGATCATCATTATTAGTCCATCCGGGTGGTAGGCATGATGAATTCTCAATATGATACCAAACTCTCCTTTTAGACCCATTCAATTGAGCACTTGCCCAACCCTTGCATCTAAGCCTTGAAGTATCAACCAAAATGAGCCTTGATTTACAATGCCATCCACTAAACATTTTTCTCTTACGCTTTATCCCACAAATCATCCTAAGTTGACCATCCGTTTCAAGCAAACCATACTCTAGTGGGATAATAAAGCTAATAGAAATGAGTTTTACCCACTCAAGTGAAGGAATATATGACAACCTAGGCAAAGAAGCTTCCAAGGATCTTGACAAAGCGTACTCAACTCCCGTCCTTCTTTTTCTAAGGACTTCCACCTCTTCACAAGAGTTTTCAAATTTAATCCTTTGTCATCAATTTCATCTAACTATTCTCTGTCACTCAAATCATAAACTGGCGGTTGAGAGAAATCTACCTCCACATCGCTCTATTCTTCATCGGGAGAAGGTTCTTCAAGTTCAAAGGGTTCACCACCACTAGGATTTGATGCTTGATCTTTATCTCCAAGGAAACTCGATTCTTGCTCTATTCCATCCAAGTCTTCATATGGGATATGCCTTGGAGGTTGTGCACATTCTTCCTCAACATTAACTTCAATCTTCTTTGAGGAGTGATAAGCGGATAATTTATACGCTTTTTGGCATTATTTTTACGTAGTTTTTTGGAGGATCTAGTTACTTTTAGGGATGTTTTCATTAGTTTTTATGCTAAATTCACATTTTTGGACTTTACTATGAGTTTGGGTGTTTTTCTATGATTTCAGGTATTTTCTGGCTGAAATTGAGGGACCTGAGCAAAACTCTGATAAAAGGCTGACAAAAGGACTGCTGATGCTGTTGGATTCTGACCTCCCTGCACTCGAAATGGATTTTCTGGAGCTACAGAATTCCAAATGGCGTGCTCTTAACGGCGTTGGAAAGTAGACATCCAGAGCTTTCGTGAAATATTTAATGGTCCATACATTATTTGATATTAGATGACGCAAACTGGCGCTCAACGCCAGTTCCATGTTGCATTCTGGAGTCAAACGCCAGAAACACGTCACAAACCAGAGTTGAACGCCAAAAACACGTTACAACTTGGTGTTCAACTCCAAAAGAAGCCGCTTCACGTGTAAAGCTCAAGCTCAGCCCAAGCACACACCAAGTGGGCCCCGTAAGTGGATTTCTACATCAATTACTTACTTCTGTAAACCTTAGTAGCTAGTCTAGTATAAATAGGACATTTTATTATTGTATTAGACATCTTTTGACAGTAGGTCTTTTGACCATTCGGTCTTTTGATCATTCAAGGGGGCTGGCCATTCGGCCATGCCTGGACCATCGCTTATGTATTTTCAACGGTGGAGTTTCTGCACACCATAGATTAAGGGTGTGGAGTTTTGCTGTACCTCAAGTTTTAATGCAATTACTACTGGTTTCTATTCAATTCAGTTTATTCCTGTTCTAAGATATTCGTTGCACTTCACCATGATGAATGTGATGATCCGTGACACTCATCATCATTCTCACCTATAAACTTGACTAACAACCACCTCCGTTCTACCTTAGACCGAGCGCATATCTGTTGGATTCCGTAATTAGAATCTTCGTGGTATAAGCTAGAATTGATGGCGGCATTCATGAGAATCCGAAAAGTCTAAACCTTGTCTGTGGTATTCCGAGTAGGATTCAGGGATTGAATGACTGTGACCAGCTTCAAACTCGCGATTGTTGGGCGTGATGACAAATGCAAAAGAATTAATGGATTCTATTCCGACATGATCGAGAACCGACAGATGATTAGCTATGCTGTGACAGAACATTTAGACCATTTTCACTGAGAGGATGGGATGTAGCCATTGACAACGGTGATGCCCTACATACAGCTTGCCATGGAAAGGAGTAAGAAGGATTGGATGAAGGCAGTAGGAAAGCAGAGATTCAGAAGGAGCACAGCATCTTCATACGCCTATCTGAAATTCCCACCAATGATTTACATAAGTATTTCTATCTTTATTTTCTATTTATTTATTATTATTATTCGAAAACTCCATAGTCATTTATTATCTGCCTAACTGAGATTTACAAGATGACCATAGCTTGCTTCATACCAACAATCTCCGTGGGATCGACCCTTACTCACGTAAGGTTTATTACTTGGACGACCCAGTGCACTTGCTGGTTAGTTGTGAGAAGTTGTGAAGAAAGTGCTGAGTTATAAAAGTGCATACCAAGTTGAATGCCATTGATAGAGATCACAATTTCGTGCACCAAGTTTATTGCGCCGTTGCCGGGGAATCAATTTTGAACAACAATTTCACAATTGTTTCCTGACCACAATGGTGCCAAGTTTTTAATCCGGCAACAACACCAAGTTTTTGGCGCCGTTGCCGGGGATTGTTCATGTTTGGACAACTGACGGTTCATCTTGTTGCTCAGATTAGGCAATTTTCTTTTTTGTTTTATTTTCAAAAAAATTTTTCAAAAATCTTTCAAAAATTTATCACTTGTTTTCGAAAATTTTCAGAGTTTTTAAGAATGAATTCTAGAGTTTCATGTAACATGTTGAAGCCTGGTTGGCTGTAAAGCCATGTCTAATTCCTAGACCGGAGCTTTAGACTAACATTATATGATTCCTGGAATTCTGATTGAGGATTTTGGATTCATTACTTCCTTTTTCGAAAAATATGTTTTCAAAAAATATAAAATAAAATACAAAAAAATCATAAAATCATAAAAACCAAAAATATTTTGTGATTCTTGTTTGAGTCTTGTGTCATGTTTTAAGTTTGGTATCAATTGCATATTCATCTTGTTCTTCCATTTTTCGAAAATTCATGCATTCATAGTGTTCTTCATGATCCTCAAGTTTTTCTTGGTAAGTCTTCTTGTTTGATCTTTAGATTTTCTTGTTTTGTGTTGTATGATGTTTTCATGTGCATTTTTGCATTCAAAGTGTCTAAGCATTAAAGATTTCTAAGTTTGGTGTCTTGCATGTTTTTCTTTTCTTGAAAATTTTTCAAAAATAAGTCTTGATGTTCATCTTGATCTTCAAAGTGTTCTTGGTGTTCATCTTGACAATCATAGAGTTCTTGCATGGATCATATGTTTTGATTCATAATTTTCATGTTGTGAGTCATTTTTATGTTTTTCTCACTCTTCATTAAAAATTCAAAAATAAAAAAATATATCTTTTCTTTTTTTTTTTTCTCTCAAAATTTCGAAAATTTGAGTTGACTTAGTCAAAAATTTTTAAAACTTAGCTATTTCTTATGAGTCAAGTCAAATTTTCAATTTTAAAAATCCTATCTTTTCAAAAATCAAATCATTATCATTTTTCTCTTATGATTTTCAAAAATTTAAAAATATGTTTTTTAAAATCTTTTTCTTATCTTTATTTCATAAATTTTGAAACCTTTACTAACAATTAATGTGATTGATTCAAAATTTTGAAGTTTGTTACTTTCTTGTTAAGAAAGGTTCAATCTTTAAATTCTAGAAACATATATTTTAGTTTCTTGTTAGTCAAGTATCAAATTTTAATTTTAAAAATCAATTCTTTTTCAAAATATCTTCTCTATCATATCTTTTTCAAAATTTTATCTTTTTCAAAAAGTTGATTTCAAAATATCTTCCAACATCTTATCTTTTCAAAATTAAATTTCAAATCTTTTTCAACTAACTAGTTGACTTTTTGTTTGTTTTAACTATATCTTATGTTTTTCAAAACCACCTAACTAATTTTAGCTCTCTAATTTTCGAAAATTACCTCCCTCTTTTTCAAATATTCTTCTAATTAACTAATTGTTTTAAATTTTAATTTTAATTTTATTTCTTCTTTTAATTTTCGAAAATCATTAACCCTTTTTCAAAATTAATTTTCGAATTCTCTCCCTCTCATCTTCTTCTATTTATTTATTTATTTACTAACACTTCTCTTCATCTCAAGAATCTGAACCTATCTTCACTCTTGTGTTTGGATTCTTACATTTTCCTTCTTCTATCCGCTTTCTTCTTCTACTAACATAAAGGAATCTATCTACTGTGGTAAAGAGGATCCCTATTATTATTTTATGTTCCCTTCTTTTTCATATGAGCAGGAGCAAGGACAAGAATATTCTTGTTGAGGCAGATCCTGAACCTGAAAGGACTCTGAAGAGGAAACTAAGAGAAGCTAAATTACAACAATCCAGAGACAACCTTACAGAAATTTTTGAAAAGGAAGAGGAGATGGCAACCGAAAATAATAATGCAAGGAGGATGCTTGGTGACTATACTACACCTACTTCCAAATTTGATGGAAGAAGCATCTCAATCCTTGCCATTGGAGTAAATAATTTTGAGCTGAAACCTCAACTAGTTGCTCTACTGCAACAGAACTGCAAGTTCCATGGACTTCCATCAAAAGATCCCTACCAATTTTTAACTGAGTTCTTGCAGATCTGTGAGATTGTTGAGACTAATGGAGTAGATCCTGAAGTCTACAGGCTCATGCTTTTCCCCTTTGTTGTAAGAGACAGAGCTAGAATATGGTTGGATTTACAACCTAAAGATAGCCTGGACTCATGGGATAAGCTGGTCGCGGCCTTTTTGGCTAAGTTCTTTCCTCCTCAAAAGTTGAGCAAGCTTAGGGTGGATGTTCAGACCTTCAAACAAAAAGATGGTGAATCCCTCTATGAAGCTTGGGAAAGATACAAACACATGACCAAAAGGTGTCCTTCTGACAAGCTTTCAGAGTGGACCATTCTGGATATCTTCTATTATGGTCTATCTGAGTTCTCTAAGATGTCACTGGACCATTCTGCAGGTGGATCCAATCACCTAAAGAAAACGCCTGCAGAAGCTCAAGAACTTATTGCATTGTTGCAAATAACCGATTCATGTACACTTCTGAGAGGAATTCCGTGAATAATGGGACACCTCAGAGGAAGGGAGTTTTTGAAATTGATGCTCTGAACAAAATGTTGACTTAGTAAGTCAACATGATTTCTCAAAGTCTGAATGGATGGCAAAATGCATCCAACAGTACTAAAGAGGCATCTTCTGAAGAAGAAGCTTATGATCCTGAGAACCCTGCAATGGCAGAGGTAAATTATATGGGTGAACCTTATGGAAACACCTATAATTCATCATGGAGAAATCATCCAAATTTCTCATGGAAGTATCAATAAAAGCCTCAACAAGGCTTTAATAATGGTGGAAGAAATAAGCTCAGCAATAGCAAGTCTTATCCATCATCTTCTCAGCAACAGACAGAGAATTTTAAGCAAAGCACTTCTAATTTAGCAAACTTAGTCTCTGATCTGTCTAAGGCCACTTTAAGTTTCATGAGTGAAACAAGGTCCTCCATTAGAAATTTGGAGGCACAAGTGGGCCAGCTGAGTAAGAAAATCACTAAAACTCCTCCTAGTACTCTCCTAAGCAACACTGAAGAGAATCCAAAAAGAGGGTGTAAGGCCATTGACATAATCAACATGGCCGAACCTAGAGAAGAAGGAGAGGACATGAATCCCAATGAGGAAGACCTCATGGAACGTCTCTCAAGCAAGAAGGAGTTCTCTATTGAGGACCTAAAGGAATCTGAGGCTCATATAGAGACCAAAAAGATTCCATTAAACCTCCTTCTGCCATTCATGAGCTCTGAAAACTATTCGTCCTCTGAAGAGGATGAAGATGTAACTGGAGAGCAAGTTGCTCAATATCTAGGAGCCATCATGAAGCTAAATGCCAAATTGCTTGGTAACGAGACTTGGGAAGGTGAACCTCCCTTGCTCATTAATGAACTAGATACATGGATTCAGCAAACTTTACCTCAAAAGAGACAAGATCCTGGCAAATTCTTAATACCCTGTACCATAGGTACCATGACCTTTGAGAAGGCTCTGTGTGACCTAGGGTCATGCATAAATCTTATGCCACTCTCTGTAATGGAGAAGCTGGGGATCATTGAGGTACAGCCTGCCATATTCTCATTGCAAACGGCAGACAAGTCAGTAAGACAAGCTTATGAATTGGTAGAGGACGTGTTAGTGAAGGTTGAAGGCCTTTACATCCCTGCTGATTTCATAATCTTAGACACTAGGAAGGAGGAGGATGAATGCATCATCCTTGGAAGACCTTTCCTAGCCACAGCAGGAGCCGTGATAGATGTTAACATAAGAGAATTAGTCCTTCAATTGAATGGGGACTACCTTGTGTTTAAGACCCAAGGGTGTTCTTCTGTAACAATGGAGAAGAAGCATGAAAAGCTTTTCTCAGTACAGAGTCAAACAGAGCCCCCACAATCAAACTTTAAGTTTGGTGTTGGGAGACCACAACCAAACTCTAAGTTTGGTGTTGAATCCCCACATCCAAACTCTAAGTTTGGTGTTGGAAGTCTACAATATTGACCTGATCACTTGTGAGGCTCCATGAGAGCCCACTGTCAAACTATTGACATTAAACAAGCGCTTATTGGGAGGCAACCCAATTTTTATTTATCTAATTTTATTTTTCTTTTATTGTTCTTTTATGTTTTATTAGTTTCATGATCATGTGGAGTCACAAAATAAATACTAAAATTAAAAATAGAATCAAAAATAGAAGAAGAAAAAGCACACCCTGTAGGAAGGACTTACTGGCATTTAAACGCCAGTAAGGAACATCTGGCGGGCGTTCAACGCCAGAACATGGATCTGGCATTGAATGCCAGAAACAAGTATGGAACTGGCGTTCAACGCCAGAAACATGCTGCAAATGGGCGTTGAACGCCCAAAACAAGCATGAAGCTGGCATTCAATGCCGGAAACAAGCATCAATCTGGCGTTGAACGCCAGGGTTACATGCAGAGGGCGTTTTACATGCCTCATTGGTGTAGGGATGTAAATCCTTGACACCTCAGGATCTGTGGACCCCACAGGATCATCTCAGGATCTGTGGACCCCACAGGATCCCCACCTACCTCAACTCACCTTCTCTCCTCTTCACACAATCCAATAACACTCTTCCCCAAAACCCTTCACCAATCACCTCAATCTCTCTTCCATATCACCTCTTCACCACTCACATCTATCCACTCTTCCCCATAAACCCTACCTACCTTCAAAATTCAAAATCTCTTTCCTACCCAAACCCACCCTAAATAGCCAAACCTACTCCCTCTCCCATCACTATATAAACCCCTCTATCCTTCTTCATTTTTACACACCACAACCCTCTCTTCTTCACCTTTGCCGAAATCACACACCGCTCCCTTTCCTCCATATTTTCTTCCTCTTCTTTATCTATTCTTTCTTCTTTTCCTCAAGAGCGAGCAAACTTCTAAGTTTGGTGTGGTAAAAGCATAGCTTTTTTATTTTTCCATAACCATTGATGGCACCTAAGGCCGGAGAAACCTCTAGAAAAGGGAAAGGGAAGACAAAAGCTTTCACCTCCGAGTCATAGGAGATGGAGAGATTCATCTCCAAAGCCCATCAAGACCACTTCTATGAAGTTGTGGCCAAGAAGAAGGTGATCCCCGAGGTCCCTTTCAAACTAAAGAAAAATGAGTACCCAGAGATCCGACATGAGATTCAAAGAAGAGGTTGGGAAGTTCTAACCAACCCCATTCAACAAGTCAGAATCTTAATGGTTCAAGAGTTCTATGCCAATGCATGGATCACTAGGAACCATGATCAAAGTGTAAACCCGAATCCAAAGAATTATCTTACAATGGTTCGGGGAAAATACTTAGATTTTAGTCCGGAAAATGTGAGGTTGGCATTCAACTTGCCCATGATGCAAGGAGATACACGCCCCTACACTAGAAGGGTCAACTTTGATCAAAGGTTGGACCAAGTCCTTATGGACATATGTGTGGAAGGAGCTCAATGGAAAAGAGACTCCAAAGGCAAGCCGGTTCAATTAAGAAGACTGGACCTCAAGCCTGTGGCTAGAGGATGGTTGGGGTTCATCCAACGCTCCATCATCCCCGCTAGCAACCGATCCGAAGTTACTGTGGATCGGGCCATCACGATTCATAGCATCATGAATGGAGAGGAAGTAGAAGTTCATGAAGTCATCTCCTTTGAATTCTACAAAATAGCCGAAAAGTCCTCCACCATGGCAAGGCTAGCTTTTCCTTATCTTATTTGCTATCTATGTTACTCAGCTATAGTTATTGTTTCGAGGGTTACCTGAAATTGTAGGTCGATCTCGGACGAGATCTTCTGTGCTGGTCGGAACTGATGTGTCCAGTTGGTGAATAGCGGCCGGAGCTGGTGTGTCCGACATGTTGGACTAAATGTGCTGCTGATCCTTTGTCACCGAAGGGTGGGGGTACCTGCAGGGGACTCCGATGCTTAAGTTAGCAAGGGGATTAAGCAGGTATTGAGTAGAATCAGAGTATCAGTTATACCTGGGTGCTCCAGTGTATTTATAATGGTGAGATGTGACCTTTTGGATAAGATAAGTTAGTTATCATATCTTATCTTTTATCTTTGAGTTGAGGTCAGCGTATCTTCAACGGAACCGCCTTTATCCCTATAGGCTTGGGCTACCTTAGGATTTGGGGCGTGTTCCTCTATTTAGGCCCTTCTTTGGGCTTTCTTGGTGACTTGGTCGAGCTCTTAAGAAAGAAGTCGGATTTTCCTGACCTAAAGAGGTCGGTCGCTTTGTTTGTCGAACATCCCGGGTCGGACAGCTCGACCCAGGGTAATGAACAGTGCCCCTGCTTGAGCTCGGTCTTTCTGTTGAGGTCGAGTTTCTTGACTTCGGTCCTTTCATGATGAAGCCGAACTCAAGCATTTTGTCGATTTCTTTTTGTAGAATCTTTTGAATGTAGAACGTTTTCCTCTAATGGCGCGCACTTTTATATCAACGCTTTGCTTTTGGGAACGTGAAAGGGTTTAATACCTTCATTAATTGGTATTAATTGCCCTGTTTTTTCCTGGCTGTTATTTTGAATTTTCTCAATCAAAAACGGTTTCTTTTCTTCGCTCTTCTTCGTAACTTTTCCCTTTACTCTCTCATTTTCTGTTTCTTTGGTAACTTCTTCCTGCAATGTCTGTTCTGTTATTGCTCTCTGTGGAAGAGGGGTGATTTCTAGATTTTCTCCTTCTATCTTTGCGGTTTTTCGCTTCGAGGTTTCTCTTCTATTTCTCCAGGTTCAATTTTTCTTCCTCTGCTCCTTCTATATGTCGGTAGAAAGTTTGAATTTTGCTCAGTGAAAGTTGGGATCTTTCTGTTTTTACCATGCCTAATTGTTTGTGTGTTTTGGAATTTCTTCGTTTTTTGGTGCGAGTCTTTTGCTTTTTTCGTTGCTTGAATCCTTTCTTAGGGCTTTTACATGTTGTCGCCGCTTCTGGTTGTGCCTTTGATGATGATTTTTTGCTTGATCTTTGAAAAAGTTTGCGTCTTTGGTGATTTTCTACTTGGCATTTTTTATGTTTGACAATGTTTTTTGCTGATAAACTGTAGGAAGGTGGTGACTTTGTGTTTTTATTTTTACTTCCTTTGTTTCTTTTGGGACTTTATTTTCTTTCTGATGAGTGCCAGGGCGTAAGCTGTAGAAATTTCTTGAATCCTTGCTTTGCTATTGCCTCCAAAGGATGCCCCAGGATTTTGGTTTGAATCTTGGGTTTTTCCTTTTTTGTTCGTCCGTCGAGTTGTTTTTGCCCCTTGTCCGAGATGCTTTTTTAGTAATCCACTCTTCTTTTCTTATTGTATGATTTAGTTGGCCTCATGTCTTCTCGTAATAATATTGTAGAGATGCCTTCCCGGGTTCCTGAGGGCATGGATGATTGGGTGGACTCAATGGTCCTTATATGTGTCTCCTTGGTTGATTCCGAGTTTTGCGCGCAGCTTAAGTAGTTTCATAGGGTCTGTAGTAATCCAGGTGATGAGAAGAACAATGATCTTGTCCCTCCCTCCTCCGAAGAGAGAGTCTGCTTCTCTACTCGGGTTGTTGACGATCGCCCTTTCTTCTATGTTTATGACTTTTTCTTTGGTCCGCTGGGTATTACCCTTCCTTTTACTCAATTTGAAACCGACCTGTTATGGTCTTGTAATGTTGCCCCGTCTCAACTTCACCTTAATTCCTGAGGTTTCATAAAGATTTTTCAATTGTTGTGCCATGGTTTTGGTATCCCTGCTTCCCAATCTCTCTTTTTCTATCTGTTTGTTTTGACTAAGCCCGGAGTGGTAAAAAAGAAGGCAGCTTGGGTCTCCTTTCGCTCTACCCAGGGAAAGAAGGTCTTTTCCATGTTTGACAAGTCATTCCGTGATTTTAAAAACTACATTTTCAAGGTCTGAGCTGTTGAAGGAGCTCGGCCCTTCTTTCTGGATGAAAATGACTAGCCTGCTTTTCCCTTGGAATGGCAAAAGGATGTGAGGGTGTCCCGATATACATGGGAAATGTTGGATGAGGCTGAGCGAGCCTTTGTGACTGTCTTGGAAGAACACTAGGGGCAACCTTCCCATATCAACACAAAAAAATTTCTAACCAATCCCTCTCTTCTTCAAACTAAGCTGGGTATTTTGTGTTT
>NC_029775.3:44494427-44515792 GCF_000817695.3 Arachis duranensis | reverse complement strand
AGCTTTTAAGAGGGCGCAGAAGGCGACTGCTGCCAGAAATATTGCTGCCAAGGCGGCTGGGGAGGGGTCCTCCCAAGTGCGTGAGAAGCCATCAGTACCGAGTTCCCTCGGGGTGACGAAGGTGATCCCAACACCTCGGGTCCGCTTGGTGGATCCTCACCCTACTTCTGTCGCTTCATCTGCTGTCCCTCCAAGTAATAAGCAAAAGACGGTTGAGCCCTTCGACCTCAATGCCCCTGATTTCAATGCCATTGAGTTTGTAGATCAACAAATCGGGCCCTATGGTACCATCTCCATGGACGATGTGTCCATTCTCCATCATCTGGAGTTTATGGCCCGAAATCATGTAAGGATGGCATATATGTCGGCTGCTATACATCGGACTGCTCAGAATCTTCGTCTCCATGCTACCAAAGCATTTATGGAGGAGGCAAAGCAGGAGTTTGACCGGATGAAGGGGCTGAAGGAGGAGCTTGAATTGAAGGTGACCAAATTAGAGAAGGATCTAGAGAATGAGAAGGCGAGTTCCCTTTCACTGGCGGCTTCTTTGAGATTGGCCGAGGACACGGCCTTGATGCATAAGGAGAGTTACGTTATGACTTATCGGGAGGTGATGCGCCTGAGGGAGGAGTTGAACAATGCCCAGGAAGATTATTCTGAGCTCCAAGGTCATCTCGTTGGCAGCGTGACTACTCCTTACGAGAACTTAAAGGAGCAAGTTCGGGTCATTGCTCCCGAGGCCGATCTCACCCCTTTCAGCTTGGACAATGTTGTCAGGGATGGCAAGATTGTCCCTGATGACGATGGTGATGATGATACTGATCCTCCTCCTGTGTACTCTGCCAAAGTGTCGACCTCTTCTGTTCCTCCGGTTGCACCTGATTCGGATTGCCAGGTTCTGAACCGGGAGGATGGAACTATAGATGCCGTGCCTATTCAGACTCGTCCTCCTTCTCCTTGTCCTGATAATGCCAAGAAGGCTCCTGATGCTTGCTGATCTCTTTCTAGATATTTATGTAGTTGGCCCGGCTTGTGGGCTTTTTAAAACTTTGTTTGTTTTGCTGACGGTTTCTAGTTGCTTGTTTTAGCAACTTTATTTTGAAAAACAAAAAGTAGCTCGCTATCTTTAGCAGGTGTTGATGGCCGCTGTTCCGGGGCCTTATAACTTTTGTGGAGTAATAGAGGTAGTTTTTTGACTTGGCATCTTTTCAGTTTTCTACTGATGTTTGAAATCTTTTATCTCGACCTCCTCGGATTGCTTTGTTTTATTGTTTGTAGCTTGGATCCTTTGAGGTTGTGACTTATGGGTCCAACTTGTTTCTTGGTGGTTCTTTTGCGCTGGTCCCCCTTTCAGTTATTTTTGTAATCCTCTTTCTTGGACCTTAGTCAGGTCTCTTTTGGGGATTACTTTTATAACTTATTTGTAGGAGATCAACTTCCTTAGGTCAACCTCTTTCCAAGATATTTTTGTAATCCTCTTTCTAGGACCTTTGTCAGGTCTCTTTCAGGGATTACTTTGATAACTTTTTAGTGGTAGGAGTCCGACTTGGTTATGTCGGTATCCTTTAAGTTATTTTTTGTAGTCCTCTTTCTTGGATCTTTGTCAGATCTCTTTCAAGGACTACTTGTATAACTTTTTAGTGATAGGAGTCCGACTTGGTTATGTCGGTCTCCTTTAAGTTATTTTTTGTAGTCCTCTTTCTTGGATCTTTGTCAGATCTCTTTCAAGAACTACTTCGCATAACTTTTAAGTGGTAGGAGTCCGACTTGGTTATGCCGGTTTCCTTTAAGTTATTTTTTGTAGTTCTCTTTCTTGGATCTTTGTCAGATTTCTTTCAGGGACTACTTTGCATAACTTTTTGTTTTGGGTCGACTTGATTATGTCAGGCCCTTCTAAGTTAAAGTAATCCTCTTTAATAGGGTTGGCCAGACCTCTTTCCAGGGTTTACTTATAACTTGGGTTGACTTGGTTCGACTTCTTAACGTTCGACCAGTCCTTAAGTTATTATTTTAGCGATCCGTAAGACCTCGTCAGGTTCTTTTTTAGATCACTTTCGATAACTTCTTACATTATTCTGTGTTCATCTTTGCCGATTTATAGAAAGTGGTTGGCATCTTTAGATCGTCCTTTGGGTGAATCGCGTTTTCACCTTTACAGGATGATTTATCTTTATCGTGGTGGTTTAAGTTATTTTTTTTTGTAGTCCTCTTTCTTGGATCTTTGTCAGATCTCTTTCAGGGACTACTTGTATAACTTTTTAGTGATAGGAGTCCGACTTGGTTATGTCAGTCTCCTTTAAGTTATTTTTTGTAGTCCTCTTTCTTGGATCTTTGTCAGATCTCTTTCAGGGACTACTTGTATAACTTTTTGTTTTGGGTTGACTTTGTTATGTCAGGCCCTTATAAGTTAAAATAATCCTCTTTAATAGGGTTGGCCAGACCTCTTTCTAGGGTTTACTTATAACTTGGGTTGACTTGGTCTGACTTGTGAGCGTCGGCCAGCCTTTTAAGTTATTATTTTAGCTATCCGTAAGACCTCATCAGGTTCTTTTTTGGATTGCTTTCGATAACTTCTTACATTATTTTGTGTTCACCTTTGCCGATTTGTAGAAAGTGGTTGGCATCTTTAGATCGTCCTTTGGGGGAATCGCGTTTTCACCTTTATCGGACGATTTATCTTTATCGTGGTCGTGCAGTGAAATTATTTTTCACTTTCTGCCCACCTATTGCTTTATAACCGGACGGTGAATACTTCAAATTAATGCATCTTGGATTCTTTGTAGAATATCTAAATAAACTTTATTCAAAGAAAAAATGCAAATATATATATGTGGGAATTTTCTTATCCCTTTAAGTCAGGCATGACCTGGATCTCAACATGGTGCCTCATTAAAAAACCTTTTCAGGAAAAAGAGCACATCCACTAATGAGATCCGTTGCCTTTTGTAGGTGTAGTACCTTCTTAGGTTGCAGGCGTGCCATGAGATCGTTTGTAGGTCAATCTCGGATGAGATCTTCTGTGCTGGTCGGAACTAATGTGTCCGGCTGGTGAATAGCGGCCGCAGCTGGTGCGTCCGACTTGTTGGACTGAATGTGTTGCAAATCCTTTGTCACCGAAGGGTGGGGGGTACCTGTAGGGGACTCCAATGGTTAAGTTAGCAAGGGGATTAAGCAGGTATTGAGTAGAATCAGAGTATCAGTTATACCTGGGTGCTCCAGTATATTTATAATGGTGAGATGTGACCTTTTGGATAAGATAAGTTAGTTATCTTATCTTATCTTTCATCTTTTACTTGAGGTCAGCGTATCTTCAATGGAACCGCCTTGATACCTATAGGCTTGGGCTGCCTTAGGATTTGGGGCATGTTCCTCGATTTGGGCCCTTCTTTGGGCTTTCCTGGTGACTTGGCCGAGCTCTTAAGAAAGAAGTCGGGTTGTCCTGACCTAAAGAGGTCGGTCGCTTTGTCTGTCGAACATCCCGGGTCAGACAGCTCGACCCAGGGTATGAACACATATAGAAGATGCACATGATGAATGCCTGCCCTATTGACTGTGATATCACATTATTGGTTTAATGCCAACCCGACACATCCCGATGGAGATGTTGCCTTTCGGTCACGAATAAAATGGGTACCCCCGGGGATATCGTGCCCGGCACATGGTCTAGGGATATAGTGCCCGCGCACACTCTTGTAATTTCGAAAGGATGCGAACAGGATAATACTTTTCTGAATGAATGCATGAACAATGCATAGGTTTAACTATATTGATGCGAGCGGGATAATACATGAATTTTGAATTCATCCTTGAAATTAGTTTAATTATATTGATGTGGTGACAATACTTTTCTGAATGAATGCTTGAACACTGCATATTTTTTATCTTGTTGTTTATGAATGTTAAAATTGTTGGCTCTTGAAAGAATGATGAACAAGGAGAAATGTTACTGATAATCTGAAAAATTGGTGTTGTGATGAGCGGATAATTTATACGCTTTTTGGCATTGTTTTTAGGTAGTTTTTAGGAGGATCTAGTTACTTTTAGGGATGTTTTTATTTGTTTTTATGCTAAATTCACATTTCTGGACTTTACTATGAGTTTATGTGTTTTTCTGTGATTTCAGGTATATTCTGGCTGATGCTGTTGGATTCTGACTTCTCCGCACTCGAAATAGATTTTCTAGAGCTACAGAACTTCAAATGAGACGCTCTCAACGGCGTTCGAAAGTAGACATCCAGAGCTTTCCAGCAATATATAATAGTTTATACTTTATTCGAGATTAGATGATGCAAACTGGCGTTCAACGCCAGTTTCATGTTGCACTCTGGAGTCAAACGCCAGAAACACGTCATGAACCAGAGTTGAACGCCAAAAACATGTTACAACTTGGTGTTCAACTCCAAAAGAAGCCTCTACACGTGTAAAGCTCAAGCTCAGCGCAAGCACACACCAAGTGGGCCTCGGAAGTGGATTTCTGAATCAATTACTTACTTCTGTAAACCCTAGTAGCTAGTCTAGTATAAATAGGACATTTTATTATTGTATTAGACATCTTTTGACCATTCGGTCTTTTGATCATTCAGGGGGGCTGGCCATTCGGCCATGCCTGGACCATCGCTTATGTATTTTCAACGGTGGAGTTTCTGCACACCATAGATTAAGGGTGTGGAGCTCTGCTGTACCTCAAGTTTTAATGCAATTACTACTGTTTTCTATTCAATTCAGTTTATTCCTGTTCTAAGATATTCGTTGCACTTCACCATGATGAATGTGATGATCCGTGACACTCATCATCATTCTCACCTATGAACGCGTGACTGACAACCACCTCCGTTCTACCTTAGACCGAGCGCATATCTCTTGGATTCCTTAATCAGAATCTCCGTGGTATAAGCTAGAATTGATGGCGGCATTCATGAGAATCCGGAAAGTCTAAACCTTGTCTGTGGTATTTCGAGTAGGATTCAGGGATTGAATGACTGTGACGAGCTTCAAACTCACGATTGTTGGGCGTGATGACAAACGCAAAAGAATCAATGGATTCTATTCCGACATGATCGAGAACCGACAGATGATTAACCGTGCTGTGACAGAGCATTTGGACTATTTTCACTGAGAGGATGGGATGTAGCCATTGACAATGGTGATGCCCTACATACAGCTTGCCACATACAGCTTGTCATGGAAAGGAGTAAGAATGATTAGATGAAGGCAGTAGGAAAGCAGAGATTCAGAAGGAGCACAACATCTTCATACGCCTATCTGAAATTCCCACCAATGATTTACATAAGTATTTCTATCTTTATTTTCTGTTTATTTATTATTATTATTCGAAAACTCCATAATCATTTATTATCCACCTAACTGAGATTTACAAGATGACCATAGCTTGCTTCATACCAATAATCTCCGTGGGATCGACTCTTACTCGTGTAAGGTTTATTAGTTTGACGACCCAGTGCACTTGCTGGTTAGTTGTGCGAAGTTGTGAAGAAAGTGCTGAGTTATATACACGCATACCAAGTTGAATGCCATTGATAGAGATCACAATTTTGTGCACCAGGGAGTTTTCTATAATTTTTGGATCCCATGGAGGTTTCGCATCTCCTAAGTCATCAACCACTTCTTCCTTTTCTTCAATAGTCATAGGTTCCTCTAATTGTTCTAACACAAAGTAGCATTCCTCCTTTTCCACTGGAGTTTCTAATCTCTCCTTCATGCTATGCTCTTCTTTTGATTCTCCACATGTAGCCATGGGAGTTCCTTGAGTGTCCAAAAGTTGGGATGCTAGCCAGTTTACCACCTCGTCCAAGGCGGTCATGAATTGTTGCATATCCCTTGTCATCTCTTCTTGCCCTTGAACAAGAACACCAATGATGTAATCCATTGGAGGTTGGGGTAGATGGGAGGGTTCATCATGTTGGGGGAAGGGTTCACAATAGCAAGGTGGTTCATCATAATTAGGGTATGGTGGTTCTATGTACTCCATTTGTTCCATTTGTTGCTCAACACACTCCAATCTATTGTTCTCAAGTTGGGATTCTACAATCCCCTTCATGCTTCCCTCTTCGGTTACACCTTCACAATCATCCTTGGACATATCGTATGAGTCCCATGCATCTAACTTTTCATGGACGGTTGCTTGAAGTCGATCCATTGCTTCCTTGAAAGATGGACATAGATATTCTTCCATGGAGGGTCGTGGTGGAATGTAGAATTCATCTTGTGGTTGAAATTTTTCACACATTAGAGGTGGTTCATCTTGGTCGTAATATGGAGAAGGTGGCTCTTGGAAGTATTGAGGTTGGAATGGTAGTGGTTCAATATGTGGCTCATATAGCTCAAAAGGCGGTTGGTATGATGGATATGGAATATGGTCATATAAAGGTGGTTGGTAAAAAGGGGCTTGTGAGTATGGTTGAGGGTTATGTTGAGGACAAGACTCATAGGCATATGGTGGTGGTTCTTGAAAGTCACAAGGAGATTCACCATAGCCCTTGGATTGGTATGCATCATTGAATGGCTCTTCTTCATAGTGCATTGGTGGAGGTTGTTGCCAGGAAGATTGATCATATATGCACATGGCTCCTCCCACCTTTGGTTATCCTATCCCTGATACATCTCTTCAAGGTAATCTCCAATTCATACAACATAGTTGTAATCACACTCCTAGCCAAAGTGAGAATTCATAATGAAAAGAGAAAACAAAAATCAAAAGCTAATAGAAAACAAGAGAAACAAAATTCTACAGCTAGAGAATAAAGCAAAAAGCAAGATATTCACACTATTCACATATGTACAATAACCAATAACGTAACACCATTTCAATTCCCCGGCAACGGTGCCATTTTGATGATTGGATTTTTGATGGTTTAGAATTTCACTAATGAAATCTCGTTGTAAAGTATAGTTTCTAAACCAAGCAATAATTCTTTCATACAAAAGATTGTTTGTCATAAGTAAGAAACCCTAAAATTTATAAACCGAAGTATTGAACCTCGGGTCGTTCTCCCTAGGAATTACAATAAAGTGTCTTGTTATTGGTTATGAGATATTTTGGGGTTTTTGAGATTTTAGACAAGAAATATAAATGGCAAGGAAAATAAGTTAACAACTAGCAAAGCTCTTGGCAAGATATAAGAACTTGAAGTCCTATCCTAGTTATCCTCCTCAATTGTGACCACAAATTGTTCATTGATACCACTTAGTTAACTTCTAACCATGGAGGAAAGTCAAGTGGATGAATCAATTTGATTCCTCAAGTCCTAATCAACTCCTAAAGGAAAGACTAGCTTTAGAGGCATTCAAATCAATTAGCAACTTCTAATTATCAATCAACAAATGAATTAGATAACTCAAGAGTCACTAATTACTCTACCAAAGCCAAGAGGAACAATACCTACACTAAAATCCAACCAAGCATTTCATCAAATACTTGGAAGGTACAAATGAAAAACAAAGGAAATTGACAACAAGAATAGAATCTAACAGCAATTATTGTAAGGAATTAACAATAACAATCAAAAGAAACACAATTATTATGAATTACCTTGAATTGAATTGAAAGAAAATAGAAGGAACAATAGTAGATCTACAACAAAGTACAAGAACAACATAAAGGAAATTACAACAAAAGAATAGAAGAAGAATGGATGTAAAAACAAAGAATTGAAGAGTAGAAGTAGAAGAAAGCATGAATCTAAATCTAGATCTAAGAACTAAACCTAATCCTAATTCTAATCCTAGAGAGAAGTGAGAGCTTCTCTCTCTAAAACTAACTCTAAACTAATCCTAATGAGTGTGAATGATGGAATTCCCCTTTGCACTTCAATCCTTGGCTTTAAATAGCAGTTTAGGCGCCAAAGTTGGTTGGGATTGGGCCCCACAACCTTTCTGAATACACTGGCCATGTTTTTATTAAAAAATTATATTCTAGCATCGACGCGTACGCGTACAGCACCCGTACGTGTCCATGGGGTAATTCGCAACGTGCGCATAAGAGTCAGGTGCGTGCGCGCGTCCATGGGCGAGTTCAACTCTTTGGCTTTTCACGATCTTCTCCACTTTGCATGCTATCCTCTTCACTTCTTTGATCCATTCCTAGCCTTTTCAATATGGAATCACTAACAAACACATCAAGGCATCTAGTGGAATCAAAAGGAGATTAAAATCATCAAGTTAAAGGCCTAAAAAGCATGTTTTCACACTTAAGCACAAATTAAGGGAGAATCACAAAACCATGATAATTCATTGAATAAATGTGGGTAAAAGGTCATAAAATCCCTTTAAATCAATACAAGATAAACCTTACAAATGGGGTTTATCATAACGCTGGATCAAGCCAAGATTGCCTACGTTAGTGGTCACGTTAAGACCACTAACGTGAATGGTAACGTGGAGCAATGAATGATAGGCCAACGTTAGTGACACTAACCTTTGTCACTAACATTGGAGATGGCAAGCACAACCACGTTAATGGTCACGTTAATGCCATTAATGCGAGGCACTAGCGTGGAAAGAAGGGGCGTTTTGAAGCGTTAGTGACAAAGGTGAGTGTCACTAACGCCCTTGAGCTTGGGCATGCCCACGTTAAGGGCCACGTTAGTTACACTAACGTGGATCATTAATGTGGGAAAGAGGGACAAGAAGTAACGTTATTGGAAAAAGTGAGTGCCAATAACGCTTGCGAAGGGCTAAGAGGCTACGTTAGTGGTCACGTTAGTACCACTAACATTGAAGTTAACGTGGATCAACTAGTTTGGAATGTTAGTGACAAAGTTATCGTCACTAACGCTTTCGAACCCAAGTTTACACCTAACGTTAACGCCACTAACGTCCTAACTAACGTCCTACCATGCCTGACTCACATTCTTTCTGCAAGCAAAGCTGAGCCCACTGAAGACTGTAACTACTTCAACTAAAGATCAAGGGCCCATATCCAAGACTTGGAGAGCTAACTAGAAGATCAGAAGAGTAGTATATATAGGAAGTAGTTTTGAACTAGAAAGGAGGCTAAGCATTATTGGGAACTACATTCTGTATATTTACTTTTCCTGCAAATTCTAGTTTACTGGAGAATGCACTCTTCTCTATCATCTTTCATTTTCAGAGCTATGAACAACTAAACCCCTTTTTCATTGGGTTAGGGAGCTCTGTTCTATCATCTTCTAGAAAGCTTTCAATCTTAAATCAATTGGTTAGTTGTCTTGGAAAAGAAACTCTCCATAATTGGATCTCCTATGAGCCTTCGAAAAGGGATAAGGAAATCATGCTAGAATTGCTTTCTCATGTTGGACCGAATTGGGGATTGGATGGATATAGTGACATATAATCCTACCAACACTTTGATTTGGAAATACATGTGGTGTAATCAGTGACCATACTTCATCTCTTCCCATGAGCAATTAAATCATGGAATTGGGCAATGTTCAAGCTTAGAGAGATTGGGTTGCCAAGGAATTGGGATCCAATCACTTAAGATTGCCAAGGAGATCAATGAATGCATTGATTGAGGGAGAGATGAGAATGAACTTGATCCGGAGAATGCAACATCTCCTAAGCCCAATGAATCCCCCATTTCTGATCTTACCCATTTTCTTTACCTTCTACCATTTACTTTTATGTTCATCTCCCCAAATCCCCATTTGAGATTCTGCAATTTACTTTCTGCAATTTACATTCCGCTATTATTTCCAGCATTTACATTTTCTGTCATTTGCTTTTCCGCCATTTAATTTTCTGTAATTATCAACTAAATTTCTGCTTAGCTCAACTAGAACATTCCTCCAATTAAAGTTGCTTGACCAATCAATCCCTGTGGGATTCGACCTCACTCTATTGTGAGTTTTTACTTGACGACAATTTGGTATACTTGCCGAAGGGAAATTTGCTGAGAAACAAGTTTTCGTGCATCAATCAAACAAGGAGACTCATTAAGAACAACTTGAAGATAATGAAGAATGCAATGCATGAATTCTCAAAAAAAAATTTAGAAAAATTAAAACATGCAATTGACACCAAACTTAAAAAATGACACACTAGACTCAAACAAGAAACACAAAATATTTTTTTAGTTTTTTTTTATGATTTTATTAAGAAATTTTTTGTAATTTTTTTTTCGAGAATTATTTAAGAAAAGAAAATAAGAAACTCAAAAAATTTTTAATACAAATTCCAAGAATCATGCAATCAGCAGGACATTACATACAACAACCAAATTAGTGGTAATCAACTAACTCCTGTGATGATAAAAACATCATCTGAAACTCTAGAATTCATGATGCCAGGGTATTTTGGCCAGTTTCACTGACCTTTCTTTACTGTTTTTAAGGTAGTTTCATGCATTTTCTTAAGAAATAAGCTAGTTTTGGGTAGATATTCACTTACATCTTGTTTAAAGTATACATTGTGCATTTTACATGATTTCATGAGAATTTTGCTTGAATTATATGACAAATTGGATGATGCATGTCTCATGACATGGATTAGAACTTTGATGCACTTTGCTGCTTGATTTCAGGACAAGGGAAGCAAAGAAGAACCACGTTAGCATTCACGTTAGTTCAACTAACGTGACCTCTAATGTGGAATGGGAGCTAGTTTGCGAGGTTAGTGAGAAAGGTAATCGCCAATAACGCCCTCGAAGCCATCACAACCCACGTTAAAAGTCACGTTAACTAAGTTAACGTGAACTCTAATGTGGAAGAATACAACAAGGCCAACGTTAGTGACACTCTCTTTTGTCACTAACGTCGGACCAAGCACATAAATGGCCACGTTAGTTGCCACGTTAACTTAGTTAATGTGTACTCTAACGTTGGAAAGCAAAAGAGAAGCCAACGTTAGTGACATTCACCTTTGTCACTAATGTTGGCCAAGCCTCCAGGAGCCACGTTAACTCCCACATTAACTTAGTTAACGTGGAAGCTAACGTGGAGAAAGCAATTGATCGCCAACGTTAGTGACACTTACCTTTGTCACTAACGTTGGGTTGAACCACCAAGAGCCACATGAGCAACGTTAACTCCCACATTAACTTAGTTAACGTGGAAGTTAACGTGGATAAAGAGATAATGAGCCAACGTTAGTGACACTCACCTTTGTCACTAACGTTGGAGACGGCTAGCATTACTACGTTAGAAGCCACGTTAACCTGGTTAACGTGGACTCTAATGTGGGAAGTAGGGGCACATTGGAACGTTAGTGACAAAGGTAAGTGTCACTAACGTTCTCGAAGGATTGGCATTACTACGTTAGAAGCCACGTTAACCTAGTTAACGTGGACTCTAACGTAAGGAGAAGGACGTTATTAGGAAAGGTAAGCCCCAATAACGTATGCGAAGGGCCAGGAGGCAACGTTAGTGGTCATGTTAGTGCCAATAACGTTGAAGTCAACGTGATCATATTTGGGTTAGGAACGTTAGTGAAAAAGGTGATTGTCACTAACGTTCTCAAACCCACACTTTCACTTAACGTTGACACCACTAACGTCCTGAGCCAAAGTCCCTGCCTACTTCACATTTTCTCTCTGCAAGCAAAGCTAAGCCCAATAAAGAGGATTACTGCTTCAAACTCAAGATCCAAAGGCCCATACCCAAGACTTGAAGAGCCAACTAGAAGATCATAAGAGTAGTATATATAGGAGTAACTTTGAATTAAAAAGGGGTTGGAAACTTTAGGAGCCAAGGGGCATAGAACTACTATCTGTAATTTTACTTTTTTCTGCAACTTCTAGTTTTACTTTCATGATGTATTTTCCATCTTTGTTTTCATTTTTCAGAGCTATGAACAACTAAACCCCTTTCATTGGGTTAGGGAGCTCTGCTGCAATTTGATGGATCAATATTAGTTTTCATTCTTCTTCTTCTATCTTTTCTCTTGATTTTCACTAGAAAGCTTTCAATCTTCATCCAATTGAGTAGTTATCTTGGAAAAGAAACTATTCATACATGGATCTCTTCAGAACCTTGGAAAAGGAATGAAGAGATCATGCTAGAAATGCTTTCTTATGCTAGATCAAATTGGGTTTGGATGGATATGTGACTATAATCCTACCAATAATTGATTTGAGAATGCATGTAGTATAATCAGTGCCCATACTTCATCTCTTCTCATGAGCAATTGACCAAGGAATTGGCTATTGATCAAGATTTGAGAGATTGGATTACCAAGGAATTGGGATTCAATCACTTAAGATTGCCAAGGAGATCAATGAATGCATTGATTGAGGAAGAGATGAAAATGAATTTGATCCGGAGAATGCAACATCTCCCAAGCCCAATGAACTCCCATTTCTGATCTTACCCATTCTCTTTAATTTCTGCCATTTACTTTTATGAGCATTTCCCCCATTCCCATTTAAGATTTTGCAATTTACTTTCTGCCATTTACATTCAGCTCTTTATTTCTAGCATTTACTTTTTCTGCTATTTACTTTCCCGCTATTTAATTTTCTGCAAATCTCAAACCAAATTTTGATTCGTTCAACTAGAACATTCCTCTAATTAAAGTTGCTTGATCAATTCAGTACACTTGCCGAAGGAAATTTGTTGAGAGACAAGTTTTCCGTGCATGAAGTTTATGGCGTCGTTGCCAGGGATTGATTTGTATCAACAATGATTATGTTGGAGGATAATTAGATTGAGCATTTTTCATTCTGCTGATTTAAAATTCAGTTTGAGCAATTTAATTTCAGTTTCAGTTGTTTTTCTTCCCATCCCTTTAACCCTTTTATTCCAGTTATTTACAAACTTTTCACTCACCCACTAACTGTTTGATATATTGCTTCACTCACACTAACAGCATTTTTTTAACAAGAATAGTTTCTGTATGTATTTCATTGCTTGTGCCTTGTTGATTGTATGACAGGGAGAAGAAGCGGGGCTTCAACTTCCTTTGATTATGAACCTGAGAGGACCTTCCTTAGATTAAGGAGGGAAGCAAGAGGAAAAAGAGTAGTAGGTGCTGAAGAAGAAGAAGAGTACTTCGAACACAACATGGAAGAGAATTTGGAGAACAACCATGAAGAGGAGGCTCATAATCAAGGCCATGCCAACCATGCTAGGCAAGAAAGGAGGGTCTTATGATCCTATATCAATCCTAATCCTAGAAATCGTGGAAGCAGCATTCAGAAACCCACCATACATGCCAACAATTTTGAGCTAAAACCTCAGCTCATCACCCTGGTGCAGAATAATTGTTCATTTGGAGGAGGTGCTCAAGAAGATCCTAATCAACACTTAACAACCTTCTTGAGGATTTGTGACACAGTGAAGTCCAATGGAGTCCACCCAGATGTATATAGGCTGCTCTTGTTCCCCTTTTCACTCAGGGACAAGGCATCCAAGTGGCTTGAATCCTTTCCAAAGGAGAGCTTGACTAATTGGGGAGAGGTAGTGAAAAAGTTTTTGGCAAGGTTTTACCCCCCTCAAAGGATCAATAGGCTGAGACTTGAAGTGCAGACGTTCAGACAGCAAGATGGGGAGACACTTTATGAAGCTTGGGAAAGGTTTAAAGATCTAACAAGGAGATGCCCACCAGAGATGTTTAATGTGTGGGTCCAACTTCACATCTTCTATGAAGGTCTTTCCTATGAGTCAAAGAAGGTTGTGGATCATTCATCAGGAGGCTCTTTAAACAAGAAGAAAACCATTGAAGAAGCCATAGATGTCATCGAAACAGTTGTTGAGAATGACTACTTCTATGCCTCTGAAAGAAGTAACACTAGAGGAGTAATGGAGCTAAACCACATGGATGCATTGTTAGCTCAAAACAAGATGATCACCAAGCAGCTAGCAGATCTTACCAAGAAGGTGGAAGAGAACCAAGTTGCAGCGGCCATCACCTCATCACCAACTCAAGAAGTAGTAAACATAGGAGAAGAAGGTGACTGGGAGCAAGCCAACTATGTGGGAAACTCACCTAGACAAGTCAATGATCCATACTCCAAAACTTACAACTCTGGATGGAGAAATCACCCCAACTTTAGATGGGGAAATCAACAAGATCAAGGCCAAGATCAAAGACGTCCAAATCCCAGCAACATATCTCACCAACATGCTACACATAGACCATATCAACACTCACATAACAACCCCTCTCAACACCTATACCAAACCCAACCTAACCATTCTTATCCCTCCAATCTCAACTCACCATCACCTTCTGATGACAGACTCTCAAGGATTGAGAACTTACTTGAAAGCATATGCAAAGAGATCCAAGACAGTAAAGCATTCCGAGAGGAAGTGCAGTCCAATATGCAGAATCAAGATGCTGCCATCAAGAAACTTGAGACACAAATTGGGTACCTATTCAAGCAGATTCCCAGCCATAACCTTTGCAGCGATACTAACTCAAACCAAAAGGAGGAGTGTCAAGCTATCACCCTCAGGAGTGGGAAGGAACTGAAGGAATCATCTTAGAAACCACAAGAAGAGGGCTCAAATGAAAAATAAGAAAAGCAAGATGGAGCTCAAGATTCCATTTCAGGTTCACAAAAAGAAGAATGAATGTTGAAGCTAGACACCCCAAGAGTCCCATACCCTCAGCAGTTGAGGAAGAAAGGGGATGACAACCAATTCTTGAGATTTTTGGAAATCTTCAAGAAACTCCAACTCAACATACCCTTTGCTGAAGCAATAGAACAAATGCCACTCTACACCAAGTTTTTAAAGGAGATAATGACTAAGAAGAGAAGCTGGAAGAACAATGAGACTGTGATACTAACCGAAGAATGTAGTGCTATCATTCAGCATAAACTGCCCCAGAAATTGAAAGATCCTGGGAGCTTCCAGATCCCTTGTATTATAGGGGAAATCACAGTAGAGAAGGCTCTGTGTGACTTAGGAGCCAGCATCAACTTGATATCAGTAGCTATGATGAGGAAGATGGAGATCGAGGAGGCTAAACCAACAAAAATGGCCTTATAACTGGCAGACTGATCGTTCAAGTTCCCTCATGGCATAGTAGAAGATTTGCTGGTGAAAGTGGGAGATTTCATATTCTCGGCGGATTTTGTAGTGCTGGACATGCAAGAGGAAGCCAAGGCATCCATCATCCTGGGATGGCCGTTCTTAGCCACTGCTGGAGCTGTCATTGATGTCCAAAAGGGTGATCTCACCCTAAGATTACACAATGAAAAGATGACAATCAATGTGTTCAAGGCCATGAGTTACCCACCAGAACAATTGGGGAAATGTGTGAGGTTGGACGCACTTGAAGAGGAAGTGCAGGAGAGTTTTGAAGAGGAAGAACCTGAAGAGTTAACAGAGGAGGAGTCAACATCTAGTGAAGAGGTTGCAACAACAGAGATTCGCATACAAGGTGCACAAAAGGAAGAGAATGAAAAGATAGAGGCACCCAAATTTGAACTCAAAGCACTGCCACCCACCCTCAAATATGCATACTTAGGAAAGAATGAAAGTTACCCAGTAATCATAAACTCATCCCTCAGCCAAGATCAAGAGGATGAACTACTCCAAGTATTGCGAAAGCATAAGGATGCCATTGGATGGACCCTCGCTGACCTGAAGGGAATCAGTTCAGTCATATGCATGCATAAAATACTGTTGGAAGATAATGCCAAACCATCCATTCAATCTCAAAGGAGGCTTAACCCAATCGTGAAGGAAGTGGTACAGAAAGAAGTTATGAAATTATGGCAGGGAGGAGTAATCGACCCGATCTCAGACAGCCCCTGGGTCAGCCCCATGCATGTCGTGCCCAAAAAAGGAGGAATCATTGTAGTCCCCAATGAGAAGAACGAACTCATTCCTACAAGGACCGTCACAGGATGGTAGATGTGCATATATACCGGAAACTCAATGAGGCTACACGAAAGGATCATTTCCCCCTCCCATTCATGGATCAGATGTTGGAAAGACTCACAGGACACGCATATTATTGTTTTCTCGACGGATATTCAGGATATAACCAAATAGTGGTTGATCCTAGAGACCAAGAGAAAACCTCATTTACTTGCCCATATGGAGTGTTTGCCTACAGGCGCATGCCATTTGGGCTATGTAATACACCTGCGACTTTCCAACGTTACATGCTTTCTATCTTCTCTGATATGATAGAGAAATTCATTGATGTTTTTATGGATGATTTCTTGGTATTCAGCGATTCCTTTACTAGCTGCCTAAATCACCTAGCCTTGGTATTGAAAAGGTGCCAAGAGACCAATCTGGTCTTGAACTGGGAGAAATGTCACTTTATGGTGACAGGAGGAATAGTCCTTGGCCATAAGGTTTCTAACCAACGCATTGAGGTGGACAGGGCTAAGGTGGAACTTATTGAAAAACTTCCTCCACCTAGTGATGTCAAGGCAATTAGAAGTTTTTTAGGACATGCTGGCTTTTACAGAAGGTTCATTAAAGATTTTTCAAAGATAGCCAAGCCCTTGAGCAATCTCCTTATATCCGACACACCATTTATCTTCGATGAAACATGCATGCTAGCATTCGAGAATTTAAAAAAGAGATTGTCCTCTGCTCCTATCATTTCCCCACCTGATTGGAACTTACCCTTTGAATTGATGTGTGATGCATCTGATTTTGCAGTTGGAGCAGTGTTAGGGCAAAGAAAAGATAACTTAGTCCATGTGATATACTATGCTAGCAAAGTCCTCAATGATGCTCAAAGAAACTATACCACTACTGAAAAGGAGTTGCTAGCAATAGTTTTTGCATGTGACAAGTTCAGATCATACCTCATTGGTGCTAAAGTGATTGTTTTCACAAATCACACAGCACTTAAATATTTGTTTGCCAAGCAAGAATCAAAACCAAGACTAATAAGATGGATCTTATTGTTGCAGGAATTCAATATTGAAATCAGAGATAAGAAAGGAGTGGAGAATAAGGTAGCAGATCACCTATCCAGAATCTGTCATGAGGAAGGTGGAACACATGATACAAGTGTGAACAAGCTCTTCCCTGATGAGCAATTGATGACAATTCATAAAGCACCATGGTTTGCAGACATTGCCAACTTCAAGGCAACCGGGGCCCTACCTCCAGGGATCAATAAACATAAAAAAAGAAAGCTCATAAATGATGTAAAATATTTTGTCTGGGATGAGCCATATCTCTTCAAGAAGTGTTCAGATGGAATCCTTAGAAGATGTGTCTCGGAAGAAGAAGGACGAGAGGTCCTATGGAATTGCCACGGCTCATGCTATGGAGGCCATTTTGGAGGGGGCAGAACTGCAGCAAAGGTGTTAAAAAGTGGATTCTTTTGGCCCACCCTTTTTAAGGATGCCAAAGAACTAGTAAAGAGCTGCAATGAATGCCAAAGATCTAGAAACTTGCCCAAAAGAAATGAGATACCACAGAATTTCATCTTGGAACTGAAACTGTTTAATGTGTGGGGAATCGATTTCATGGGACCATTCCCAACCTCATATTCAAACAAGTACATCTTGGTAGCAATGAAGTATGTTTCCAAGTGGGTAGAGGCTATTGCCACTCCAATGAATAATAACAAGATGGTCATGAACTTCCTCAGGAAGAATATCTTCAGCCGTTTTGGAGTCCCCCGAGCACTCATCAGTGATGGAGGGAGTCATTTTTGTAACAGACCACTAGAAGCTCTCTTCCTACGATATGGGGTAAAACACAAGGTTGCCACACCTTACCATCCCCAAACAAGTGAGAAAACTGAGATATCCAATAGAGAGCTAAAAAGGATTTTGGAAAAGACTGTGGGTGCATCAAGAAAGGATTGGGCAAAGAAACTGGATGATGCTCTTTGGGCATACCGTACAGCATTCAAAACACCAATTGGAATGTCCCCATATCAACTGGTGTATGGGAAAGCGTGTTATTTACCATTAGAGCTGGAACACAAAGCTCTCTGGGCTCTCAAGACACTAAATTTTGACAGCATTGCTGCTGGTGCAAAGAGGATCTTGCAGTTGCAAGAGATGGAGGAATTTAGATCACAAGCCTATGAAAATGCCAAGATTTATAAAGAAAAAGCAAAGAGAAGACATGACCTGCATCTTGCACCCAGGAGTTTTGAAAAGGGGCAACAAGTACTCCTCTATAATTCCAAATTGAGACTGTTCCCAGGAAAACTCAAATCAAGGTGGTCCGGACCTTTTCTTGTCACAAAAGTCTCGCCATATGGACAGAAATCATGGATGAAAGATCAGAGAGGACTTTCACTGTAAACGGACAAAGGCTGAAGCATTATATGGGCATCATGGGGAAAAACCCCAAAGTAAAATATCATCTCAAGTAATGGAGAAATCGTCGAGCTAGCGACGCTAAAAGAGCGCTCTGTTGGGAGGCAACCCAACCTGAGGTAGTTTCGTTTTCATTTTCATTTCAATAAAGATCACAAGTTGTTTCCCTGGTATTGCGAGGAGCTAAGTTTGGTGTTCCACACCAAAACAATCCAAGAGTGAAAGTGTAATTCTAAGTTTGGTGTTCCACCAAAGATATTAGTTAGAATCACACTACACCCCCGAAACACATTGCTAGCTCCAACCAATCGGGGGAACCAATTAGCTGTAGTTTAGTCTTTAGTTAATAATGGTTTTGTTAACAACATGATATGAGGTTCTCTGCATGTGTGCAAACTTTTGTACTGTGCAAGGAACTAAGTTTGGTGTTCACACACCAAATTCAGTTCAGAAGTTCACAAGCATACATGCAAGCTAACTATTTCTCAAGTGTTTCGGGAACAAGCAACTTCCAATAACTTTGCAGGAACCTTATGAGGAAATGGTGCACCTGCATCCAAGGAAATAAAGTAGCAAAGACTATGGATAATGACAGAGAGGAGGACAACTAGAAACCATCACCCGAAGGTTGTATTGTTACTTAATTCCATGTATTGAGAATGTGAAAATTGGAAGTCCAAATGCACCTTTGATTAATAGCTACTCATTAGTTGGAACCCTTTCAATTCTATTTTTAAGTCTCTCACAGCTTAGGTCTATGTTTGCTAGTTTGAATGTCACTGCATCTTTTCCTTACTTAATTGTATGCTTGTCCTTTTTAATCAAATGAAAAGAGAATGAGTGTTTTATAAAGGACCAGAGTGGAGTTCATATTATGGAGTAAGTTCCTAAGTTTGTGGTGTAATCATAAGTTAGCTAAGTTGGTTCACCAACAAGGTGTGAAGACAACTATCTGTCCTGAATCCTATGCTTTGAACACACCCCATGAGACTAACTAAATAACAAGATCCTAATAAGAAAAAGGGAAAGAAAAAGGAAAGTGAATAATAAAAGAAAAATAGCAAGAAAAGAGGCTAGGCACCAAGGGGTTGAGTCTTGAGGGATGTGTCTGTGGTGTTCTTGTACCAAGGATCTGCTTGAATTACTAAGCTCTCAGGGGTGCTTTATCACCTGGTAACTTGGGTTAGCTAACCTGGGATTATCAGCTGAAAGTCCACTATCAAGAGTCTGGTTCGGGAGTGTTGGCTGAAAGCTTATTCTAAAGAGTTGCCCCCTTACAGAGCACTTAGCCTAAGAACACAAATAAGCCCTGAAATGAAAACAAAAGGATCAATGAATAAAAGTCTCATGGGATGCAATCAAGTGAGTAGTTTAGGACATGATAAAGGTCTGAAAGCCAATGAAGGAATGAACCTAAGTAGCTATGCATGAAACCACCATAAAACCAGGGACATGACTTCCACAAGAATGACTCATTTCTCTTGGAATTCCATTCATCATTCTCTTGTTCCAGTACTTGCTTAGGGACAAGCAAGCTTTAAGTTTGGTGTTGTGATGCCAGGGCATTATGACCAGTTTCACTGACCTTTCTTTAGTGTTTTTAAGGTAGTTTCATGCATTTTCTTAAGAAATAAGCTAGTTTTGGGTAGATATTCACTTACATCTTGTTTCAAGTATACACTGTGCATTTTACATGATTTCATGAGAATTTTGCATGAATTATATGACAAATTGGATGATACATGTCTCATGACTTGGATTAGAACTTTAATGCACTTTGCTGCTTGATTTCAGGACAAGGGAAGCAAAGAAGAACCACGTTAGCATTCATGTTAGTTCAACTAACGTGACCTCTAACGTGGAATGGGAGCTAGTTTGCAAAGTTAGTGAGAAAGGTAATCGCCAATAATGCCCTCGAAGCCATCACAGCCCATGTTAAAAGTCACGTTAACTAAGTTAACGTGAACTCTAACGTGGAAGAATAAACAAGGCCAACGTCAGTGACACTCTCCTTTGTCACTAACATTGGACCAAGCTCATAATTGGCCACGTTAGTTGCCACGTTAACTTAGTTAATGTGGACTCTAACGTTGGAAAGAAAAAGAGAAGCCAAAGTTAGTGACATTCACCTTTGTCACTAACGTTGGCCAAGCCTCCATGAGCCACGTTAACTCCCACGTTAACTTAGTTAACGTGAAGCTAACGTGGAGAGAGCAATTGATCGCAAATGTTAGTGACACTTACCTTTGTCACTTGGGTTGAACCACCAAGAGCTACATGAGCAACGTTAACTCCCACGTTAACTTAGTTAACGTGGAAGTTAACGTGGATAAAGAGATAATGAGCCAACGTTAGTGACACTCACCTTTGTCACTAACGTTGGAGATGGCTAGCATTACTACGTTAGAAGCCACGTTAACCTAGTTAACGTGGACTCTAACGTGGGAAGTAGGGGCACATTGGAACATTAGTGACAAAGGTAAGTGTCACTAACGTTCTCGAAGGATTGGCATTACTACATTAGAAGCCACGTTAACCTAGTTAACGTGGACTCTAACGTAAGGAGAAGGGGTGACTCATCACGTTATTGGGAAAGG
This sequence comes from Arachis duranensis, assembly GCF_000817695.3. Classification (NCBI taxonomy): domain Eukaryota; kingdom Viridiplantae; phylum Streptophyta; class Magnoliopsida; order Fabales; family Fabaceae; genus Arachis; species Arachis duranensis. The sequence continues at coordinate 44,495,002 of NC_029775.3, read as the reverse complement.
TAAGCCCCAATAACGTATGCGAAGGGCCAAGAGGCAACGTTAGTGGTCACGTTAGGGCCACTAACGTTGAAGTCAACGTGATCATATTTGGGTTAGGAATGTTAGTGAAAAAGGTGATTGTCACTAACGTTCTCAAACCCACACTTTCACTTAACGTTGACACCACTAACGTCCTGAGCCAAAGTCCCTGCCTACTTCACATTTTCTCTTTGCAAGCAAAGCTAAGCCCAATAAAGAGGATAACTGCTTTAAACTCAAGATCCAGAGGCCCATACCCAAGACTTGAAGAGCCAACTAGAAGATCAGAAGTGTAGTATATATAGGAGTAACTTTGAATTAAAAAGGGGTTGGAAACTTTAGGAACCAGGGGGCATAGAACTACTCTCTGTATTTTTACTTTTTTCTGCAACTTCTAGTTTTACTTTCATGATGTATTCTCCATCTTTGTTTTCATTTTTCAGAGCTATGAAAAGCTAAACCACTTTCATTGGGTTAGGGAGCTCTGCTGCAATTTAATGGATCAATATTAGTTTTCATTCTTCTTCTTCTATCTTTTCTCTTGATTTTACTAGAAA
>NC_029775.3:44472697-44494278 GCF_000817695.3 Arachis duranensis | reverse complement strand
CAAATTGGGTTTGGATGGATATGTGACTATAATCCTACCAATACTTGATTTGGGAATGCATGTGGTATAATCAGTGCCCATCCTTCATCTCTTCTCATGAGCAATTGACCAAGGAATTGGCTATTGATCAAGATTTGAGAGATTGGATTACCAAGGAATTGGGATTCAATCACTTAAGATTGCCAAGGAGATCAATGAATGCATTGATTGAGGAAGAGATGAAAATGAATTTGATCCGGAGAATGCAACATCTCCCAAGCCCAATGAACTCCCATTTCTGATCTTACCCATTCTCTTTAATTTCTGCCATTTACTTTTATGAGCATTTCCCCCATTCCCATTTAAGATTCTGCAATTTACTTTCTGCCATTTACATTCAGCTCTTTATTTCTAGCATTTACTTTTTCTGCTATTTACTTTCCCGCTATTTAATTTTCTGCAAATCTCAAATCAAATTCTGATTCGTTCAACTAGAACATTCCTCTAATTAAAGTTGCTTTACCAATCACTCTCTGTGGGATTCGACCTCACTCTATAGTGAGTTTTTACTTGACGACAATTCGGTACACTTGCCGAAGGAAATTTGTTGATAGACAAGTTTTCTGTGCATCAATTCATTCTTAAAAATTCTGAAGAACAAAATAAAAAGAAAAATACCTAATCTAAGCAACAAGATGAACCATCAGTTGTCCAAACTCAAACAATCCCCGGCAACGGAACCAAAAACTTGGTACACGAAATTGTAATACACAACTTCGTGCAGCTAACCAGCAAGTGCACTGGGTCGTCCAAGTAATACCTTACATGAGTAAGGGTCGATCCCACGGAGATTGTCGGCTTGAAGCAAGCTATGGTCATTTTGTAAATCTCAGTTAGGTGGATTCAAATGGTTATGGAGTTTTGATAATTAAAAGATAGATAATCATTAAATAAAGATAGAGATACTTATGTAATTCATTGGGGGAATTTCTGCTAAGTGTATGGAGATGCATTATTCCTTCTGAATCTCTGCTTTCCTACTGTCTTTATTCAATCATTCATACTCCTTTCCATGGTAAGTTGTATGTTGGGGATCACCGTTGTCAATGGCTACCTCCCATCCTCTCAGTGAAAATGGTCCTCTACGGTTTCTGTACGGCTAATTAACTGTCAAATTTCTCGTCTCAGATGAAAAATACCAGGCACAACTACCGCATGGCTAATTAGCTGTCGGTTCTCGATCGTGTTGGAATAAGATCCAATGATCCTTTTGCGTACAGTCACAGCACCCCACAGTCGCGAGTTTGAAGCGCGTCACAGTCATCCCTTCCTAGATCCTACTCGGAATACCACAGACAAGGTTTAGACTTTCCAGATCTCAGGAATGCTACCAATTATTTCTAGCCTATACCACGAAGGTTCTAATCTCGGATTCAGATGCCCCATTGTCAGAGGGGAAACGAGATGAATCGTTGATTAAAGACCCAAGAGATATGCATTCAAGCTTGTTTTCATGTAGAACGGAAGTGTTTGTTAAGCACGCGTTCATAAGTGAGAATGGTGATGAATGTCACTTGATCATCACATCCATCATGTTCTTGTGTGTGAATTAATATCTTGGAATAAGAATAGGCTTGAATTGAATAGAAGAACAATAGTACTTTGCATTAATACTCGAGGAATAGCAGAGCTCGACACCTTAATCTATGAGGTATACAAACTCCACCGTTGAAAATACATAAGTGATAAAGCTCCAGGCATGGCCGAATGGCCAGCCCCTATAAAAGCCTAAGATAGCATAAAAATTATCAAAGATGATCTAAGGATAATCCAAAGATGTGAGTACAATAGTAACAAGTCATACTTATACTAAACTAGTTACTAGGGTTACAGAAATAAGTAAATGATGCATAAATCCACTTTCGGGCCCACTTGGTATGTGCTTGGGCTATGCATTGAAGCGTTCGTGTGTAGAGACTATTCTTGGAGTTAAATGCCAGCTTTTATGCCAGTTTGGGCGTTTAACTCCGACTTTTAGGAAGTTGGCATTTGAACGCCAGTTTGTGTCATCAAAACTCGGGCAAAGTATAGACTATTATATATTGCTGGAAAGCCCAGGATGTCTACTTTTCAACGCAATTGAGAGTGCGCCAATTGGGCTTCTGTAGCTCTAGAAATCCATTTCAAGTGCAGTAAGGTCAGAATCCAACAGCATCTGCAGTCCTTTTTCAGCCTCTGAATCAGATTTTTGCTCAGGTCCCTCAATTTTAGCTAGAAAATACATGAAATCACAGAAAAATACACAAACTCATAGTAAAGTCCAGAAATGTGAATTTTGCTTAAAAACTAATAAAAATATACTAAAAAGTAGCTAGATCCTACTAAAAACTACCTAAAAACAATGCCAAAAAGCGTTTAAATTATCCACTTATTAGTCCACATCTCAGTCAGGATTGCAGTTGCCTTGGCAGCAGTAGCTCGGGGTTTCTCCTTCTCCACATCCAGCTCCAATTTAGCCACCCTAGCATCCAGCTCTTCCTTCAAACCCTTGATTCTATCAAACTTAGCTTTAGCTTCCTCCAAAAAGGACTTAGTGGCACGAACAGGAGACTCCTTGATAACCTGTGACAGGGCCGCCCCGACATTGGCAATTTGAACGCTGCTGCTCACAACAAAATCGAGGTGATGATGGATCAACACATCATCCAAAGGAATCCTACCATGGGGAGCAATCAGTTCGGTGGTAAAACTCATGCCATCAAAATCCTTGCTATGCAAATCATAGGTACCAATAGTTTTTTGTCACTTTGGAGGGGGACTAGCAGCAGTAGGAGAGGAGGTAGCACCATAGGTCGGTTGAACAGGGTCAGTTGGAATCGTTCAAACTTGTGGTGTCTGAATGACCTTCCTTGGCCCTAAAATGTCAGAAGTCGGCTTCTTCGGAGGCACCTGAGAAGACCCTTCTCCCGAGGTCTTTGCCGTCAAGTTTTGTGCAGCCGTCACCTTCTTAGCCCTACAAAAGGCCTTTACGGAGTCTGTAGATTTCACCATCTATGAAAAAGAAACCAGGAAAACAAGTTACAAATAAGAAAGGGATAAATCTGCAAATAATAGAAGAAAGTTATCAGAAAATAAGTTAGACGTTACCTAGCTCGGCACGGAGGAGGGAGGGATCTCATAGAAATCTCTTTGCATCCAGATAAGGAGGCTCCCCTCAGTTCTCCTCTAAAACACCGACAAAGGCCTGTTCAACCTCGTCTAAACTCTCCCAAGAATACTTAGTAGCTACTATATCTTTTTGCCAACACAAAGGAAAGGTCGGCTCACCATTCTCATCTAAAAAGAAAGGTCGGACATTCTCGACAGCTGGGACCTTAAAGTAATAGTTCTTAAAATCTCGAAAGGACTCGTCAAACATTGAAAAAACTTTCTTCCCCTGGGTAGCTCGAAAAGAAATCCAAGAAACTTTCTTTGTGGCCACTCCAGACTTAGTCAACACAAAAAGATAAAGAAAAAGGGATGTGGCAGGTCAGACACCTAATTCCTGGCACAATAGTTGAAAAATCTTAATGAAGGCCCAAGAGTTCGGATGAAGCTGGGAAGGGGCCACGTTGCAAGTCCATAAGAGGTCGGTCTCAAAAGCAGTAAAAGGGATGGTGATATTCAGCAGACTAAAGAAATATTCATAAGCATAAAAGAATGGGCGTTCTCCCTGAGTCAGGGGGGAAACTTACCCTCTCCTCAGGGTTGGGCGACAACAGCCCAAAATTCTCTTCATCGTCCCTATTGCTATAGATCCTATGGAATCTCCTAAGCCTCTCACAGTACTTCGGATCGGCCACAGTAACACACATCAAAACTAGAGAGTCCAGCCAGTCGGCCATGCCAGTAGGGATTTTTTTGGACATCTCGACAATATTCCTACCGGTAGACATATAGCAGCTACACCTACAGTGAGAAAAAAAAGGAGAAGAGGTCACTACCAAACAACTTGGACAGTAAGAGAATGGCAAAGAAACATTCAACAAGTGTCAGATATGTCAGCAAAAAGGGAAACCCTAAGACCCGCAAAGAACGGAGGATCAACACCAAAGGGAAACAACAGAATAGAAATCCAGAAAAGGGAAACAACGCAAAAATCATAGCCCTAGCCAGCCTTAACCCTCTCAAACAAAAGAGAATGCAAGGAGTTCAACCTAAGTACCAGCATTTCTTCATACAAATAGAAAAGACAAAAAGACTATAATCATCAAAAAACAAGACCACACATGATCAAGGAAAGAAAGTTTCAACCTTTTTTACTAAAGTTTAAAAAAAACTAAAACTTTGTGCAAAGGGAAAGCATGCAAGAGTAAAAGCAATAAGAATAATGACAAACAAAGCAGATAGAACAAGAAAGGGTATAATCACCAACCTGCAAAGGAAAGTGAGAGGCGACAATGGAGAGGTAACCAAAAAGCGTGAACGGTCCGATGAAAGCTTCGAAACTTTAAAGAAGAAAAGCTTGGGGCAAAAACCTTTTTTAGCAAAAGGCTGATCTTTTCAAGAAAGGTGAAAATAAAATAAATGAACAAAAGGAAGTCTTTCTTCACTGAGCAAACGAAACGGATGAAAGCAAGAAAACTGAAAACCAAGGTTCAAAGTTTTTAAATTTAAAAATAAAGTGAGGGAATGGAATGGCAAAACAAAATAAAAACCTAATCAATGGGCATTAAAATCACATGTGTATTTCCAAGGAGGTGAAAAAATGCTTCGCATTAAAAGCGAAAGCAGGCACCAAGAATCACGCGAGGAGGAACGACCCGATGTCAAAATCAATGCTCGAACACGACTTCCCTAAGGGATCGAGGCTGACAAGCGTGATTTCAAGGGAGGATCGAAGCTCGAGCAGGGGCACTGTTCATACCATGGGTTGAGTAAGGTGAGCCGGGTTGGATGAAGACAAAAACGACCGACCTCTTATAAAGGTTGGTCGACACCGATCTCTTCCCAAAGAGCTCGGTCAAATTGCTATAAGGGCCCAAGTAGGCCCAAAGCAGAAGATAATAGCCCACCTAAAGGCAGCTGGCAAAAGATAAGGGGACTCACCCACAAAAGATAGGATAAGATAACAAACTTACTCAAAGGAAGGTCACCCAACACTACTATAAATACACTGGAGCACCCAAGTATAACTCATACTCTGATTCTACACAAAAAAACTACCTAAAGCACGTGCTAACTTAAGCTTCGGAGTCTCTTGCAGGTACCACCACCCTCCGGTGATCATGGATCAGTAGCTCCACCAGATCCAACAAGTCAGGCACGACAGCTTTGGCTACAACAGCATACTCTTCCGTGATCTACATTCAGTTTCAGGTAACCCCCAGAACACTACCCAAGCTTGATTTAGCTAGGTTCACTCCCTAGACTTTCAACCACTAAGTGCTCACCCAACTTAGCAAGGAAATCTCTGACTTTTCTCCAAGAATACTCTCTTTGTCTTTTTTCTCAATGATTTTTTCTATTACCTCACATAATGCCTTTTTTTCATTGATAAGAAACAAAAAAAGATAAGAACCAAAGAACAGAAAACTCAATTTAAAGCCATGAAGGAAAAGAAGGGATAGCTTGAAAGCTATGAAGACCCAAATAGTATGCTCACTCTCCTTGTTTCAATTTCTGGCCGTATACCCTTTTTAAAGAAGGGTAAAGCTTTGAAAACTTGAGCTTGGTTAAACACATTTGACTTATTCTTTTTCTCCAAAATTTCATATCAGAGACATAAAGGAGAGATAGGATAACAGCAGTTATTAGAGTTGGCATGCATCCTTACCTTACAGCTTCTCTTTCTTCTTATTTCCTTTAGCTTCAAGGATCTGAGTTATTCATCCATTCTTTGGCTCCAAGTTTTGTTTTTGAATTTTGATTTCAAGTAGTGATACACAATCTCCATTTTCTTGATCTTACTCGAATGATGCATGTAGGAGGAAGGCAGCTTCAACAAGTTGCAATGGAAGCACAAAGATGAAAACGTTGTTCTGATTTAACCTTTGATTTGATTTTGCCTTTTTACACTAGCCTCTGACTTTTCCTCTTCGTTCTTCTTTGCTACTTGAACTTGGTGATTACCTTTTTTATTTTTGATGGAACCTTAAACTGAGCTTCCATTTCTTTGCTTGCTTTTGAAACTTTTAACCTTGATTTAGGGGTAATCACGTGGGTTGCAGTTTTGAAGAGAGAACGGAGTGTACGGTTGCTTGGTTACAAGCCGAAAAAGAGAGTGCTGCTTTCTTTCTTGGTTTGTGATCAGTAACAATTATCATGGGACACATGAGAATGAAATGTTTGCTTTTGGTCTTGGGCCTGTTGCATAATAACATAATGAATTACACACACTATTAGGCTTGTTTTGAGCATTTTATTATTCTACACAATGCACACACACATCACAAACATGTTTTGTGTAACAGCCTAATTACATATATAAAGAAATAATAATTCTAGAAGTCCGATGAAAAAATAAGCTCAAAAACTAAGTTTCAAAAGCGCAAAATGTTCACACGAAGCTAAAAGCATATGGTACAAGGTATAGATACAAGATAATAAAACATATATAGATATAAGAGCATAATAGTCATAAGATACTAGCCTCAGACCGCGGAGTTTAGGCCGACTAGTTATATACAGACATACAAAATTTTGAAAGTTAAAATAGTTTATACAATATCCCTCTAAAAGTAGGCCTCTAAGGAAAATATAAATAAAAAGTGAGAGCATTAAAGACAAAAGAAATCAAAAGAAAAAAGGTGATAGAAGATCTTCCGCTCTGTCATCACCATGCAACTCGCCATAGTGACTTATGACCTGCATGTAAAAAAAACAAAATATGGAATGAGAACCAGAGGTTCTCAGTATGGTAGCAGTGCCAGTAATGTAAAATATAAGACTCCTGGAGGCCAGAGGCAATCCTAGAACTTCATATAAATCCTGAAGTTCAACTTAAAGCATATCTAAATTTAAAATCATCACTTTAAAATTCCATAATGAAACAGGGTATTCTATATTAAGGAATTTCTAAACTAACATTCACACCGGTGTCCCACAGCCTTCGCCAGCGTAACTGCTATGCGATCTCAATCACCACCGCCTACCGGACCTCCTCAATCTCAGTAAAAAATAGAAGTAATTCATACAAGTAAAGAACAAGTAATTATCAAGTATAGCAGGTAAATCAAGAAGTACGTAAGCATGTTACACAATTAGACATATTATGCAAGTAAATAAAGCAAGCAACCATATTGTTCCGAGGGTTACCTGAAATTATAGGTCGATCTCGGACGAGATCTTCTGTGCTGGTCGGAACTGATATGTCGGGCTGGTGAATAGCGGCCGGAGCTGGTGCGTCCGACTTGTTGGACTGAATGTGCTGCTGATCCTTTGTCACCGAAGGGTGGGGGGTACCTGCAGGGGACTCTGATGCTTAAGTTAGCAAGGGGATTAAGCAGGTATTGAGTAGAATCAGAGTATGAGTTATACCTGGGTACTCTAGTGTATTTATAATGGTGAGATGTGACATTTTGGATAAGATAAGTTAGTTATCTTATCTTATCTTTTATCTTTGAGTTGAGGTCAGCGTATCTTCAATGGAACCGCCTTTATCCCTATAGGCTTTGGCTGCCTTAGGATTTGGGGCGTGTTCCTCTATTTGGGCCATTCTTTGGGCTTTCCTGGTGACTTGGCTGAGCTCTTAAGAAAGAAGTCGGGTTGTCCTGACCTAAAGAGGTTGGTCGCTTTGTCTGTCGAACATCCCGGGTCAGACAGCTCAACCCAGGGTATGAACAGTGCCCCTGCTTGAGCTCGGTCTTTCTGTTGAGGTCGAGTTTTTTGACTTCGGTCCTTTCATGATGAAGCCGAACTCAAGCATTTTGTCGATTTCTTTTTGTAGAATCTTTTGAATGTAGAATGTTTTCCTCTAAAGGGGCGCGCTTTTATATCAACGCTTTGCTTTTGGGAACGTGAAAGGGTTTAATACCTTCATTAATTGGTATTAATTGCCCCGTTTTTTCCTGGCTTTGATTTTGAATTTTCTCAATCAAAAACGGTTTCTTTTCTTCGCTCTTCTTCGTAACTTTTCCCTTTACTCTCTCATTTTCTGTTTCTTTCGTAACTTCTTCCTGTAACGTCTGTTCTGTTATTGCTCTCTGTGGAAGAGAGGTGATTTCCAGATTTTCTCCTTCTATTTTTGTGGTTTTTCGCTTCGAGGTTTCTCTTCTATTTCTCCAGGTTCGATTTTTCTTCCTCTGCTCTTTTTATATGTCGGTAGAAAGTTTGAATTTTGCTCAGAGAAAGTTGGGATCTTTATGTTTTTACCATGCCTAATTGTTTTCATGTTCTGGAATTTCTTCGTTTTTTGGTGCGAGTCTTTTGCTTTTTTTGTTGCTTGAATCCTTTCTTAGGGCTTTTGCATGTTGTCGCCGCTTCTGGTTGCGCCTTTGATGATGATTTTTTGCTTGATCTTTGAAAAAGTTTGTGTCTTTGGTGATTTTCTACTTGGCATTTTTTATGTTTGACAATGCTTTTTGCTGATAGACCGTAGGTAGGTGGTGACTTCGTGTTTTTATTTTTACTTCCTTTGTTTCTTTTGGGACTTTATTTTCTTTCTGATGAGTGTCGGGGCGTAAGCTGTAGAAATTTCTTGAATTCTTGCTTTGCTATTACCTCCAAAGGATGCCCCAGGATTTTGGTTTGAATCTTGGGGTTTTCCTTTTTTGTTCGTCCGTCAAGTTGTTTTTGCCCCTTGTCCGAGATGCTTTTTTAGTAATCCACTCTTCTTTTCTTATTGTAGGATTTAGTTGGCCTCATGTCTTCTCGCAAAAACGTTGTAGAGATGCCTTCCCGGGTTCCTGAGGGCATGGCTGATTGGGTGGACTCAATGGTCCTTATGTGTGTCTCCTTGGTTGATTCCGAGTTTTGAGCGCAGCTTAGGCAGTTTCATAAGGTCTGTAGTAATCCAGGTGATGAGAAGAACTATGAACTTGTCCCTTCCTCCTCCGAAGAGAGAGTCTACTTCTCTACTCGGGTTGTTGACGATTGCCCTTTCTTCTATGTTTATGACTTTTTCTTTGGTCCGCTGGGTATTACCCTTCCTTTTACTCAATTTGAAACCGACCTGTTATGGTCTTGTAATGTTGCCCCCTCTCAACTTCACCCTAATTCCTGGGGATTCATAAAGATTTTTCAATTGTTGTGCCATGGTTTTGGTATCCCTGCTTCCCAATCTCTCTTTTTCTATCTGTTTGTTTTGACTAAGCCCGGAGTGGTAAAAAAGAAGGCAGCTTGGGTCTCCTTTCACTCTACCCAGGGAAAGAAGGTATTTTTCCATGTTTGACGAGTCATTCCATGATTTTAAAAACTACTTTTTCAAGGTCTGAGCTGTTGAAGGAGCTCGGCCCTTCTTTCTGGATGAAAATGATGAGCCTGCTTTTCCCTTGGAATGGCAAAAGGATGTGAGAGTGTCCCGATATACGTGGGAAATGTTGGATGAGGCTGAGCGAGCCTTTGTGACTGAAAAAAAATTGGAAGAACACTGGAGGCAACCTCCCCATCTCGACACAAAGAAATTTCTAACCAATCCCTCTCTTCTTCAAACTGAGATGGGTATTTTGTGTTTCCTTTTTTATCTGTTTATATTGCTTGTAGCTGTCCTTCCAACTTGTACGACTTGTAGCTTAACTTTCTATTTTATTTGCAGAGGCAATAAAGAATAACGAATCTATAAAAGCTTTTAAGAGGGCACAGAAGGCGACTGTTGCCAGAAATATTGCTGCCAAGGCGGCTGGGGAGGGGTCCTCCCAAGTGCGCGAGAAGCCATCAGTACCGAGTTCCCTCGGGGTGAAGAAGGTGATCCCAACACCTTGGATCCGCTTGGTGGATCCTCACCCTACTTCTGCCGCTCCATCTGCTGTCCCTCCAAGTAAGAAGCAAAAGACGGCTGAGCCCTTCGACCTCAATGCCCCTAATTTTAATGCCATTAAGTTAGTAGATCAACAAATCGGGCCCTATGGTACCATCTCCATGGACAATGTGTCCATTCTCCATCATCCGGAGTTTATGGCCCGAAATCATGTAAGGATGGCATATATGTCGGCTGCTATACATTGGACTGCTCAGAATCTTCCTCTCTATGCTACCAAAGCATTTATGGAAGAGGCAAAGCAGGAGTTTGACCAGATGAAGGGGCTGAAGGAGGAGCTTGAATTGAAGGTGACCAAATTGGAGAAGGATCTAGAGAATAAGAAGGCGAGTTCCCTTTCACTGGCAGCTTCTTTGAGATTGGCCGAGGACACAGCCTTGATGCATAAGGAGAGTTACGTTATGACTTATCGGGAGGTGATGTGCCTGAGGGAGGAGTTGAACAATGCCCAGGAAAATTATTCTGAGCTCCAACGTCATCTCGTTGGCAGCGTGACTACTGCTTACGAGAACTTAAAGGAGCAAGTTCGGGTCATTGCTCCTGAGGCCGATCTCACCGCTTTCAGCTTGGACAATGTTGTCAGGGATGGCAAGATTGTCCCTGATGACGATGGTGATGATGATACTGATCCTCCTCCTGTGTCCTCTGCCAAAGTGTCGACCTCTTCTGTTCCTCCGGTTGCAACTGATTCGGATTGCCAGGTTCTGAACCGGGAGGATGGAACTATAGATGCCGTGCCTATTCAGACTTGTCCTCCTTCTCCTTGTCCTGATGATGCCAAGAAGGCTCCTGATGCTTGCTGATCTCTTTCTAGATATTTATGTAGTTGGCCCGGCTTGTGTGCTTTTTAAAACTTTGTTTGTTTTGCCGACGGTTTCTAGTTGCTTGTTTTAGCAACTTTATTTTGAAAAACAAAAAGTAGCTCGCTATCTTTAGCAGGTGTTGATGGCCGCTGTTCCGGGGCCTTATAACTTTTGTGGAGTAATAGAGGTAGTTTTTTGACTTGGCATCTTTTCAGTTTTCTACTGATGTTTGAAATCTTGTATCTCGACCTCCTCGGATTGCTCTGTTTTATTGTTTGTAGCTTGGATCCTTTGAGGTTGTGACTTATGGGTCCAACTTGTTTCTTGGTGGTTCTTTTGCGCTGGTCCCCCTTTCAGTTATTTCTGTAATCCTCTTTCTTGGACCTTAGTCAGGTCTCTTTCGGCGATTACTTTTATAACTTATTTGTAGGAGATCAACTTCGTTAGGTCGACCTCTTTCCAAGTTATTTTTGTAATCCTCTTTCTAGGACCTTTGTCAGGTCTCTTTCAGGGATAACTTTGATAACTTTTTAGTGGTAGGAGTCCGACTTGGTTATGTCGGTCTCCTTTAAGTTATTTTTTGTAGTCCTCTTTCTTGGATCTTTGTCAGATCTCTTTCAGGGACTACTTGTATAACTTTTTAGTGATAGGAGTCCGACTTGGTTATGTCAGTCTCCTTTAAGTTATTTTTTGTAGTCCTCTTTCTTGGATCTTTGCCAGATCTCTTTCAGGGACTACTTGTATAACTTTTTAGTGGTAGGAGTCCAACTTGGTTATGTCGGTCTTCTTTAAGTTATTTTTTGTAGTCCTCTTTCTTGGATCTTTGTCAGATCTCTTTCAGGGACTACTTGTATAACTTTTTAGTGGTAGGAGTCCGACTTGGTTACGTCGGTCTCCTTTAAGTTATTTTTTGTAGTCCTCTTTCTTGGATCTTTGTCAGATCTCTTTCTGGGACTACTTGTATAACTTTTTAGTGGTAGCAGTCCGACTTGGTTATGTCGGTCTCCTTTAAGTTATTTTTTGTAGTCCTCTTTCTTGGATCTTTGTCAGATCTCTTTCAGGGACTACTTGTATAACTTTTTGTTTTCGGCTGACTTTGTTATGTCAGGCCCTTCTAAGTTAAAGTAATCCTCTTTAATAGGGTTGGCCAGACCTCTTTCTAGGGTTTACTTATAACTTGGGTTGACTTGGTCCGACTTGTGAGCGTCGGCCAGCCTTTTAAGTTATTATTTTAGCTATCCGTAAGACCTCGTCAGGTTCCTTTTTGGATTGCTTTCGATAACTTCTTACATTATTCTGTGTTCACCTTTGCCAATTTGTAGAAAGTGGTTGGCATCTTTAGATCATCCTTTGGGTGAATCGCGTTTTCACCTTTATCGGACGATTTATCTTTATCGTGGTCGTGCAGTGAAATTGTTTTTCACTTTCTGCCGACCTGTTGCTTTATAACCGGACGGTGAATACTTCATATTAATGCGTCTTGGATTCTTTGTAGAATATCTAAATAAACTTTATTCAAAGAAAAAATGCAAATATATATATATGTGGGAATTTTCTTATCCCTTTAAGTCGGGCATGACCTGGATCTCACATGGTGCCTCATTAAAAAACCTTTTCAGGAAAAAGAGCACATCCACTAATGAGATCCGTTGCCTTTTCTAGTTGTAGTACCTTCTTAGGTTGCAGGCGTGCCATGATCTGGGAAGCTCCCGTCCCTCGAGTTTGGATAGTCGGTAGTAGCCCTTCCCAAGCACTTCTATGACTCGGTAGGGTCCCTTCCAGTTTGCTGCCAGCTTTCCTTCTCCGGGCCGAGTTGTTCCAATGTTGTTTCGGATTAAGATGAGATTGTTCTCAGCGAAACTTCTTGGCACTACCTTTTGATTATATCTGGAAGCCATTCGACGTTTTAGAGCTTCTTCTCTAATCCGAGCTCTTTCCTGGATTTCAGGTAGTAGGTCGAGTTCTTCCCTCTGAAGTTGAAAGTTTGCTCCCTCATTATAATGGACTACTCTATGCGATCCTTCTCCAATTTCTACTGGAATCATTGCCTCCATTCTGTATGCTAATCGGAAAGGGGATTCCTTTGTGGTGGAATGTGGCGTCGTTCGATATGCCCATAGAACCTGTGGAAGCTCCTCTGCCCAGGCTCCCTTTGCATCTTGCAGTCTTCGTTTTAACCCTACCAATATGACTTTGTTGGCGGCTTCAGCCTGTCCATTGGCTTGTGGATGTTCGACAGAGGTGTACTGATGCTTTATATTAAAGTCGGCTACTAATTTTCTGAAGCATGCGTCTATGAATTGGGTACCATTGTCTGTGGTTATAGAATATGGAACCCCGAACCTTGTGACAATGTTTCTATATAAGAATTTTCGGCTTTTCTGGGTGGTGGCATTAGCTAGGGGCTCTGCCTCAATCCACTTTGTAAAGTAATCTACCCCTACTATGAGGAATTTAACTTGTCCTAATCCCTGTGGGAAGGGGCCGAGAAGATCGAGTCCCCATTTTGCAAATGGCCAAGGCGAGGTCACGCTAATGAGCTCTTCTGGCGGGGCGATGTGAAAATTGGCATGTTTCTGACATGGTGGACATGTCTTTACAAATTCTGTAGCTTCTTTCTGTAGAGTTGGCCAATAAAATCCCGCCTGGAGTACTTTTTTGGCGAGAGCTCATGCTCTGAAATGATTGCCACAAATACCGCCGTGTATTTCTTCTAGCACTTCCCTTGTGTTGGAGGTCGGCACGCATTTTACTAAAGGTGTTGAGATTCCTCTTTTGTACAGGATGTTGTTTATGATGGTGTAGTACTGTGCCTCCCTTTTTAACCTCTTTGCCTCCTTTTCTTCTCTCGGGAGCGTTCCTGTTTTGAGGTAGTTGATTATGGGGGTCATCCATGCTTGGTCCTGACTTGTTATAGTCAGGACTTTTTCTTCTTCCGAGATTGACGGTTTTGTAACATTTCCTGGATGAGGCTCCTATTGTTGCCCCCTGGTTTGGTGCTGGCTAGTTTTGAGAGTGCATCAGCTTGGGCATTTTGTTCGCGGGGTATGTGGCAGATTTTATACTCCCCGATTTGTCCGAGCTGTTCCTTGGTTTTATCCAAATATTTTTTCATGGTGGGATCTTTCGCTTGGTAGCTCCCTGTTATTTGTGATGTGACCACTTGTGAATCGCTGTAAATATTGAGTTTTTGAGCTCCGACCTCTTTAGCCAGCTTCAAACCAGCTAGTAATGCTTCATATTCTGCCTGGTTGTTTGAGGCCGGGAACCCGAACTTGAGGGAGAGCTCAACTTGGGTTCCTTGGTCACTTTCTATTATCACGCCTGCGCCACTTCCAGTTTTATTTGAAGAACCATCCACGTAAAGATTCCATTTTGTGGGGGTTTCTAGGGCATCTGTCAATTCTGCGATAAAGTCAGCCAAATACTGTGATTTGATGGCCGTCCGAGCTTCATATTGGAGGTCAAACTCTGACAACTCGACTGCTCATTGTAGAATTCTGCCTGCCAGATCTATTTTCTGTAATATTCCTTTTATGGGTTGGTTAGTTCGAACCTTAATGGGTGAGCTTGGAAGTAGGGGAGGAGTCGTCGAGATGTTAGGACGAGGGTATAGGCAAATTTTCTATTTTCTGGTAGTTCATCTCGGATCCTTATAGTGCTTTGCTAATAAAGTAGACGTGTTTTTGTCCATTTTCGTCTTCTCTGACTAGTGCTGAGGCTATTGCCCGGCTCTCTACTGCGAGATATAATATGAGCGGTTCTCTTTCTTGTGGTCGAGATAGGATAGGTGGCCGTCCTAAGAACTCCTTGAAGACTTGGAAGGCTTGTTCACATTCTGTCGTCCATGCGAACTGTTTTCCCTTTCTTAAAGTAGCATAGAAGGGGAGAGATCTTATCGCAGCTCCTGCTAAGAATCAGGATAGGGAGGCCAACCTCCCATTGAGTTGTTGTACTTCTTTCACACAGGTTGGGCTCTTCATGTTGAATATGGCTTGACATTTGTCTGGATTTGCTTTAATTCCCCTTTGTGTGAGCATGAAGCCTAAGAATTTGCCTGCTTCTACTACGAAGGTGCATTTTGCGGGATTGAGCCACATGTTGTGCTTCCTTATAGTGTAAAACACTTGAGTCAGGTCGGATAATAATGTATCTTCGCTTTGTGTCTTTATCAACATGTCGTCCACATAAACTTCCATGATTTTACCGATGTGATCTGAGAAGACTTTATTCATTAGCTTTTGATAAGTAGCTCCTGCGTTCTTAAGACCGAAAGGCATCACGATGTAGCAGTCATTTGCTTTTGGTGTTAGGAACAAGGTCTTTTCTTGATCTGGTGGATACATGGGGATTTGATTGTATCCCGAGTATGTGTCCATAAACGAGAGATATTTGTATCCGGAGGAAGCATCTACTAAAGCGTCAATACTTGGGAGTGGGTATGAATCTTTTGGACAAGCCTTGTTGAGATCGGTGTAATCGGTGCACATTCGCCACTTCCCATTTGATTTTTTCACCAAGACAACGTTGGCTAGCCATAGCGGGTATTTGACTTCTCTTATGAATCCGGCTTCCAGTAGTGCCTGTACTTGCTCGTCCACAGCTTGGGAACGCTCTGGCCCAAGTTTTCTTCGTCTCTGTTGCACTGGTCGAGATCCTGGATAAACTGCCAACTTATGACACTTTAGCTTAGGGTCTATGCCTGGCATGTCTGCGGCTTTCCATGCGAAGAGATCGACGTTATCTCGCAAGAATTGTATTAGTAATTCTTTTAAATCTCCTTTTAGGATTGTGCCGATATTGGTTATTTTTTCCCAGGTATCCCCAATCTGAATCTTTTCTATCTCGCCTTCTGGCTGGGGACGAAGTTCTTCTCGTCGGTGAACTCCACCCGGCTCGATTGTGTGGAACTCTTCTCCTTTGCCTCTGAGGTTTAGGCTTTCGTTATAACAGCGACGTGCCGTCTTCTGGTCTGCTTTTATCGTGGCTATCCCTTTTGGGGTTGGGTACTTCATACATAGGTATGTGGTCGAGACTATTGCGCTGAGTTGATTGAGTGTTGTCCGTCCCATGAGAGCGTTGTAAGCTGAACTTACATCGACTACGATGTAGTCTATTTTGAGGGTCCTGGATTGGTCCCCTTTTCCGAAGGTTGTATGTAGTGGTATGTATCCAAGTGGTCGAACCGGGGTATCTCCTAGTCCAAATAGGCTATTTGGATATGCTTTAAGTTCTTTTTCTTCCAAGCCGAGTTTATCAAAGGCTGTTTTGAATAAGATGTCGGCAGAACTCCCTTGGTCTATTAATGTGTGGTGTAGGTTGGCGTTTGCCAATATAATGGTGATAACCATGGGATCATCGTGTTCTGTGATGATGCCGGATGCGTCCTCTTTAGTGAATGTTATTGCCGGAATGTTGAGTGCTTTCTCCTCTTCTTCGACATGATATACTTTTTTGAGATATCTTTTGCGAGAGGATTTGGAGATCCCACCTGCTGTGAATCCGCCATGTATCATGTGAACATGTCTTTATGGTGTCCGAGGTGATTGCTCTGTTCGTTCGGTATCTTCATCCCTTCATCTCTTTCTTTGATCATCTCGGGTGGCCAGGAATCGATCTAATTTTCCTTCTCTCACCAATTTTTCTATGATATTTTTTAAGTCGAAGCATTCGTTTGTGGAGTGTCCTCGGACTTGATGGTATTCACAATATTCCTTTCAGTTTCCTCCTCCCCTTTTGCCTTTGAGCGGCCGTGCTGGGGGGATTTTTTCCGTATGGCAGACTTCTTTGTATATCTCGACCAGGGATGCCCTGAGAGGGGTATAGTTATGGTATTTTTTTATTTTCTCCCCTTGTCGATCTTCTTTTCTTTTGGGTTCCTTGTATTTGTCTCGGTAGGAGGCCCCCGATTTTGAGGTTTCTCCTAACCGAGCGTCTTCCTCCATGTTGATATACTTTTTTGCCCGCTCCTACACTTCGTCTAAGGATGTCGGGTACTTTTTTGATATAGATTGGCTGAAAGGTCCCTCTCGTAGGCCATTGATGAGTCCCATGATGGCGGACTCCGTTGGTAAGCTTTGTATGTCCATGCATGTTTTGTTGAATCTCTCCATATAGTTGCGAAGGCTCTCCCGATCTCCTTGTTTGATCCCTAGTAGACTGGGGGCGTGCATGGTTTTATCTTTCTGAATGGAGAATCTGGCTATGAATTTTTTAGCTAACTCATCAAAGCTTGAGATGGACTTCGGGGGTAGGTTGTCGAACCATCGGATCGCTGTCTTTGTCAGAGTTGTTGGAAAAGCCTTACAGCGAACAGCATCTGGGGCGTCAGTGAGGTACATTCTACTTCTGAAGTTACTGAGGTGGTGGTTGGGATCCGTGGTGCCATCATACAGGGTCATATCCGGGAGTTTGAAGTCTTTTGGAATTTTGGTTTTCATGATTTCCCTGGTGAACGGGTCTTGGTCTTTGCGTGAATTTTCCTCGAAATTAGTCTGGGGGGCCTTTGATTTGAGATCGGCTTCCAATTGCTGTAGTTTTTCTTCCAACTCTCGACGTCGCCGCACCTCTTTTTGGAGATCTCTTCCAATTTCCCGTTGTTGTTGGGTTTCTTTTTCCAGTCTTTTTAGGCGATCCAGGAGCGCTTCTAATGCCCCTGAATTTGGTGAGTCTTTGTCTTTGTTGGTTTTCGGAGTGTTTTGTAGCGTGAGATCTGCGTTTTTGTGCAGTGTCCGATCCTCCAAACCTGAATCGTGGCCGTTGTCATGGTCGTCCGCCATGGTGATAGGATGACTTCCTGGTTCCCTGGCAACGGCGCCAATGTTCCGAGGGTTACCTGAAATTGTAGGTCGATCTCGGATGAGATCTTCTGTGCTGGTCAGAACTGATGTGTCCGGCTGGTGAATAGCGGCCGAAGCTGGTGCATCCGACTTGTTGGACTGAATGTGCTGCTGATCCTTTGTCACCGAAGGGTGGGGGGTACCTGCAGGGGACTCCGATGCTTAAGTTAGCAAGGGGATTTAACAGGTATTGAGTAGAATCAGAGTATGAGTTATACCTGGGTGCTCCAGTGTATTTATAATGGTGAGATGTGACCTTTTGGATAAGATAAGTTAGTTATCTTATCTTATCTTTTATCTTTGAGTTGAGGTCAGCGTATCTTCAACGGAACCGCCTTTATCCCTATAGGCTTGGGCTGCCTTAGGATTTGAGGCGTGTTCGTCTATTTGGGCCCTTCTTTGGGCTTTCCTGGTGACTTGGCCGAGCTCTTAAGAAAGAAGTCGGGTTGTCTGACCTAAAGAGGTCGGTCGCTTTGTCTGTCAAACATCTCAGGTCGGACAGCTCGACCCAGGGTATGAACACATATAGAAGATGCACATGATGAATGCCTGCCCTATTGACTGTGATATCACATTGTTGGTTCAACTGCCAACCCGACACATCCCGATGGAGATGTTGCCTTTCGGTCACGAATAAAATGGGTACCCCCGGGGATATTGTGCCCGGCACACGGTCTAGGGATATAGTGCCCGCGCACACTCTTGTAATTTCGAAAGGATGCGAGCGGGATACTAAGCCACAGACCTCACATCTCAATATAACAGGACTAACCACAACCCCCACACCACTGTCGCAACCTCGACAGGTGGGATTAACCTACTGTCCCTGCCAGGCGCATAGCGTCTCAACAATACCAGTATCAAACATTACATATTCCATTAGTGATCACTTTCAGTATTTAATCTTTCTCATCTCCATAGCTCATCATACTCATTCATCAACAAAGTACTCCAATAGTCCACAAGCTTGACGGGAAGGTAAAACAGTTAAAAACAAAGTTTTTATTCAAAAATAGGGCAGTGTGCATACGCATAGATTTGTGCGTGCGCATGCCCAGAATAGTTTTACAAACATGTGCGTACGCATTTAGGTGTGTATACGCACAAAAAGTAAAATTTTCCATTTTGTGTGCACGCATGGGTACGTGCGAACACCCTCAACAGAAGGCACTTCCCAGCATGTGCGTACGCACAACATGCAAATTTTGCAAGGTGTGTGTGCCCACATAATGTGCAAACACTCTCAACAGTAGGCATATCCCTATGTGTGCGTGCGCACCAGAGTGTGTACGCACATTTTCACAATTTTACAGGGTGTACGTGCACACAAGGGTGTGCGTATGCACAAGTGAAAATGTGGCCCCTCTTTAGAGCACACGCATAGCAGTGTGCGTTAGCACACATACCAAAATCACAAATTCTGCAACATCACAGAATTTTAGATTTTTGACACTAACTTCCAACGATCATATCTTCTTCTAAAAAATTTCAATTTCCACAAAATATATATTGTTTTAAACCTCTTTAAATTATCTTTAATTTGATACAAAATTTAATAAATTTCAAAAACCTTAGCTCAAGATATGATCCGTCAAAATTCACCAAAAACTAGTTTTTACTAAAAGTTCACTAGGTCCTCAAACCTTCAAAATTCACAACCAAACAAATTCAAAGCCTATTCACTTTCACCATACAACCCTACCAAATACTATACTGTACCTTTCCATTCCAACTCAATCGATTCAACATCTACCTCAATCAATTCATCCACATAAACCCAACAATTTCAACAATTTCTACATCAAGGTTCCAACATCAACAACTTTAACATAATCTCACTACTCATAAACATCACTTATCCTATCTCAAAATCAACATTCACTATAATCATCACAATCATCAAAATCATCATACATCACAATTATCAACAATAAATTTTAATCCAATCCTATGGTCCACTAGTCTAAGTGTCCAGAAATATTACGTATTACATAAAGAAAGCCAACACCATACATTGGCCAATTCCCAATATGCACAATACGGAAATTTGAGTACAAAAACTCTTTCAACCAAAATCAAGCCACCAATTCCAATCCAAATGCTTCCAAATATCCAAGGCAACTCCAACAAGCACTAGTACTCAAACTAACATCATATATTTCATAAAATCAAAACCTAATACTCACAATATACCAAACTACAAGGGTCTTGAGAAACCTTACCCTATTCACAAAAATTGGGGGTGAACCCAACAATTTCTCACTAATGGTTAGCACCTAAATAATCAAAATACAAAATTTCACTCAAAACTAAAACCTAAAATTCAAATTTCAAGGGTGGAAAAACTGGGCAGGAATTTCTGAGATTCTTACCACTTTGGTTAGATAAAATTAATGGGCTCAACAAGAGCTTCGCGTAGCTGCAAACGGCTCGTCAATCGGAGCTCCGTAGCTCAAGTTATAAGCGAAACAAGATGAATGTGAATAGTAAAACCCTCTCCTCTCTTCTCTCAACTCACCAGTTAGAGTTTTTTGCCATTTGGCCCAACTTTGGCGCCCGGTTTTCAACTTTAGTTATTTTTCTAAGTTTTTCTAACGTTTTTATTACTCTGACGCCATACTAGACAGACTTAAGCCGGAACTGTCGGCTAATTTACCGGTACGCATTTTTACGCAATTTTCCGCTGAAAATTACATTTTCCAACTCAGAAAAATCTATTGAGTCCAAATATCATATTTAAATTTTCTAATTAATATTCTAAATTTTTGAACCTATTTTGGACAATTAATTTATTTTAATTAAGTGGTTAATTAATCGCGGTTCTTACATTTTGGGCTTTCAACCCACGATTATAATGTTACTCATCATCAATTATTGTTATTATTTTTTTGAAACTCAACAAAAATGGAAAAAAATGTGAAATATGCTAATGAATGGTGGATGATGGATGGATCGTCCCAAGCTTATTTATAATCTAGATCCTAACCTAAATTTTAAATTTAAACTAAGCCTAGTCTTATCTTTTCTAGAAGAATAAGATAAACCTAACAATATCTTAAATTTAAACTAAGTTTAATCAAATCTTAAATTTTTAGAGCGTGTGGGCCGAGTCATGTCCATTTGACAGAATACTAGGCCTTGATTTTGCATGGCCACTCGCACCAAATGTTGGGCACTGGCATCCCTCCTTAATTCTTTATGGGAGCTGGGCGCTAGCTTATGGGGCTAGGCGCCTAGGCTTTTTGGATTTCTCCTGATCATGGATTCTTGGTGCCAAAGTTGGGCGCTTGGCATTGGGAAGTTATTGTTTTGTTCTATTTCGAGGCATTGGGCACTGTTCATACCCTGTCCGAGCTCCCCAAACTCGGTAAGATCATAGAAGGTCCGACCTCGTCCCAAGGCCCACGCCTGAGGTCAGACCTCGGACAAATAAGCTAAGAAGGCCCATCAAAAAGGAACGAAGCCCAAAACCTAAAGGCCGAAAAAGCCTAGGAAAGGCGGTTCCACAAAGATAGGGATAAAACTCCCAAAAGATAAGATAAGATAAGAATATCTTATCCAGGGAAGATCACGACCGACTACTATAAATACACTGGAGCACCCAGGTATAACTCATACTCTAATTCTACTCAATATCTGCTTGGACCCATGCTAACTTAAGCATCGGAGTGTCATTGCAGGTACAACCACCAACCACTCCACATATCAAGCTCGGGTCCCTGACCCCCACCTCGGGCCTCACCAAGACGTCCGAGCTACTCGTTTCAGGTAACCCCCGGAACAATAATAAATCCTAAATCCTTTAAGAAGAATTCTAATCCTAAATCCTAAGAGAGAGGAGAGAACCTCTCTCTAAAAACTACATCTAAACTATGAAAAGTGAATTATGAGAGCATGATGAGTCTCTGCAAGTTCTCTGACTTTAATCTGTGTTTCTAGGCCAAAAACTGGGTTGAAATGCGGCCCAGAATCTCTGCCAGCGACTTTTGTAATTCTGCAGATCGC
>NC_029775.3:44466820-44468904 GCF_000817695.3 Arachis duranensis | reverse complement strand
CTCCCCCAGGTACTATGGGCATATCGGACAACCCCGCACTCCACAACGGGAGAATCCCCATTCCGACTAGCTTACGGGATGGAGGCAATGATTCCTATCGAAATAGATGAAGGGTCGCCCAGAGTCATCTTCTACAACGAAGGAGGCAACCCTCAGGCACAAAGGGAAGAACTCGACCTCCTCCCCGAGGTCCGAGAAAGAGCCCGAATCCGCGAGGAAGCCTTAAAACGGCGAACGGCCCTCAGATACAATTAAAAGGTAATAAAGCGAAGTTTCTCCATTCACGACCTGATTCTAATCCGAAATGACATCGGAACACAAAAGTCGGGAGAAGGAAAGCTAGCCGCAAATTGGAAAGGGCCCTACAAGGTAACAGAAGTCTTAGGGACAGGCTACTACAAAATATCCGACCTAGAAGGCAATGAACTGCCCAGGGCCTGGCACGCCTGTAATCTAAGACGGTACTACAGCTAGAAAAACTTAACCCGAGGTGTACTCTTTTTCCCCACAAGGGTTTTTTAATGAGACACCCGGTTAAGTAGGATACCCGACCTAAAGGGTAAACACTTTGTAAATATTCTTTCTTTTTTAATACTAATCAAATTTCTCTATTTTCTCTTCCTCATGATGAAGCAAATCCTAGAAAGTACCCCACCAAGGCGCATTAATTTATGCTCGGCAAAACGCAAAAAATCATTTGCCAAGAGACCATACAAGGTCGGCAAAGATAAAGCGACGAGGTTCAAATTAATGTGAGAAGTTATAAAGTAACTCTGAAATGGCTCGAAAGGCCAAATAAAAAAGAGGTTACAAAAATAACTTAAAAAGGCCGACCAAACGACGAAGTCGGACCCAACAAAGGGAAAGTTATAAAGTAACTCTGAAATGGCTCGAAAAGCCAAAGAGATTACAGAAATAACTCAAAAGAACCGACCAACGACAAAGTCGGACCTAACAAAAAGGAGGTACTCGAGCACCCGACGCCCGAGAAGAAGCTCGGACCCAAGAAAGAAGCCTTAAAACGGCAAGAACCAAGATTTCGAAAAACGCTTACTAAAAAGTTGCTTTACAAAAGCAACTAAAAAGTACAAAGCGAAAGAACGAAATCGAAGGAAAACGCTGGCTAAAAAGTTGTTACCCGAAAACAACTAAAAAGCACAAAAGCGGAAATAAAGCAACTAAAAAGTACAAAGCGAAAGAACGAAATCGAAGGAAAACGCTGGCTAAAAAGTTGTTACCCGAAAACAACTAAAAAGCACAAAAGCGGAAACAGAAAAAAAAAAAAAACAAAAAACATCGCATAATAAAGCTACTGCAAGTAGCTAAATAAAGCGAAAGGTGTCCAAAAAGCGTTCACAGAAATCATCCAACAAAAAGCCCACAGGTCGGGCAAAACACCTAAAGATTACAGAGGATCAAGATCCTTTCCGGTCTCCACATCAACAGAAGGCTGCGGGGCAAACATAGAAATCGGGACTGCATCGACGGCAATGTCGCCCGGGTTGGAAACCCCCACACCAGATCCATCCCCGGCCAAAGAGAAAGTCGGGTTCTCAACAGGAACTTCGGGGTCAGACACCGGAACCTCATCCTCGTTGGGAGCAGGAACAATCTTTCCCTCCACAACGACGTTATCCATACTAAACAAGCTCAGATCTAGGTCGGGAGCAAGAACCCGGACCTGAGCCTTCAGATTTTCAAACATGGCATCCATACCCTTGGCCACATGACCTTCCAGCTCATAAAACTTGTCCTGCGCAGACTACAGCTCCTCCTTTGTCTCCACAAGTTCGGCATATAGCCGAGTATAATTCTCTGTAGCCGCCTTCGCCATCTCCTCAGACGTCTTCGCTGCCGCCACAGCCGCGGTAGCTTTAGTTTTCTCTTTCTCCAAAGAGGCCTCCAGCTCAGTAATCTGGGCAGCCTTCAGTTGACTAATCTTATCAAGCTCGGACTGAGCCTTCTCAAGTCGGGAGCTGGTCGCACCAATGGGGGACTTCTTGAACCCCCGGGCAATAGCGGCATGAAGACTGGCCATCCGGACACAGCTCCGCGCCATATACTGAAAATGATGCTCCATAGAC
>NC_029775.3:44461086-44463103 GCF_000817695.3 Arachis duranensis | reverse complement strand
AAATGCTTTCTCATGCTGGACCAAATTGGGTGTGGATGGGTATGTGGCTATAACCCTCTCAACACTTGATTTGGGAAATGCATGTGGTATAATCAGTGACCATACTTCATCTCTTCTCATGAGCAATTGACCAAGAAATTGGCTATTGATCAAGATTTGAGAGATTGAACCACATGAAATTGTTGTTCAATCACTTAAGATTGCCAAGGAGATCAATGAGTGCATTGATTGAGGAAGAGATGAGAATAAAATTGATCCGGAGAATGCAACATCTCCTAAGCCCAATGAACTCCCCATTTCTGATCTTACCCATTCTCTTTAATTTCTGCAATTTACTTTTATGAGCAATTCCCCCATTCCCAATTACAATTATGCAATTTACTTTCAGTCATTTACTTTACAGCCATTTTATTTTCTGCAAGTATCAACTCTATTCATGGATTCACTCAACTAGAACATTCCTCTAATTAAAGTTGCTTGATCAATCAATCCCTGTGGGATTCGACCTCACTCTATTGTGAGTTTTTACTTGACGACAAATTCGGTACACTTGCCAAATGGAGATTTGTTGAGAGACAAATTTTCCCCCAATCAAGTTTATGGCACCGTTGCCGGGGATTGATTGTGCATCGACAATGATTACATTAGAGGATCACTAGATTGAGCATTTTTGTTTTGTTTGATTTAATTTTCTGTTTGAGTAATTTGCTTTCTGTCTTAGTTAATTTCTCCCCTCCCCTGTTTCTTAGTTTTTCTTTGTTATTTACAATTCAGTTCACTAACCCCACTAACTGTTTGATATAATACATCACTGACACTAACAGTAATCCTAACAAAATACTCTCTGCATTTCTTTTCTTTGTGATGAGCGGATATTTTATACGCTTTTTGGGGGTAATTTCATGTAGATTTTAGCATGTTTTAATTAGTTTTTAGTAGAATATTATTAGTTTTTAGGCAAAAATCATATTTCTGGACTTTACTATGAGTTTGTGTGTTTTTCTGTGATTTCAGATATTTTCTTGCTGAAATTGAGGGAGCTCAGCAAAAATCTGAGTTAGGCTGAAAAAGGACTGCTGATGCTGCTGGATCCTGACCTCCCTGCACTCGAAATGGATTTTCTGGAGCTTTAGGAGTCCAATTAGCGCGCTCTCAACGGCGTTGGAAAGTAGACATCCAGGGCTTTCCAGCAATATATAATAGTCCATACTTTGCGCGAAGATAGACGACGTAAACTGGCGTTCAACGCCAGTATCATGCTGCTGTCTGGCGTCCAGCGCCAGAAACAGGTTACAAGTTGGAGTTCAGCGCCCAAAACACGTTACAACCAGGCGTTCAACTCCAGAAACAGCCCAAGCACGTGAGAAGCTTTAGTCTCAGCCCCAGCACACACCAAGTGGGCCCCAGAAGTGGATTTCTGCACCAATTATCTTAGTTTACTCATATTCTATAAACCTGGGTTACTAGTTTACTATTTAAACAACTTTTAGAGACTTATCTTGGACCTTATGACATTTTTCAGATATGAATTTTATACACTTTGACGGCATGAGTCTCTAAACTCCATTGTTGGGGGTGAGGAGCTCTGCAGCATCTCAATGAATTAATGCAATTGTTTCTATTTCATTCAAACGTGTGTGTGTTCCTATTTAAGATGTTCATTCGCACTTAATTGTGAAGGAGGTGATGATCCGTGACACTCATCACCTTCCTCAATCCATGAACGTGTGCCTGACAAACACCTCCGTTCTAAATCAGATTGGATGAGCATCTCTTAGCTTCCTTAATCAGAATCTTCGTGGTATAAGCTAGAACTGATGGCGGCCATTCTTGAGGATCCGAAAAGTCTAAACCTTGTCTGTGGTATTCCGAGTAGGATTCAAGGATTGAATGGCTGTGACGAGCTTCAAACTCATGATTGCTGGGCGTGATGACAAACGCAAAAGGATCAATGGATCCTATTCCAACATGATCGAGAACCAACAGCTGATTAGCCGTGCTGTGACAGAGCATCTGA
>NC_029775.3:44458950-44461063 GCF_000817695.3 Arachis duranensis | reverse complement strand
ACAAAGCATCTCCAAAACTCCAACATATCCTCCATTAATAAAGTAACAATTACTTATTCCAAACACTTTTACTTCTTACAATTATATCCAAATAATCTTATTGGCATCCTGACTAAGATTAATAAAATAAACATAGTTGCTTCAAACCAATAATCTCTGTGGGATCGACCCTTACTCACGTAAGGTATTACTTGGACGACCCAGTGCACTTGCTGGTTAGTTGTACGGATTACAAATTCGTGCACCAAGTTTTTGGCGCCGTTGCCGGGGATTGTTCGAGTTTGAATAACTAAAGGTTTATTTTATTTCTTAGATTAGGAACAATTTATTTTTATTGTTATAGAGTCATTAAATCCTGATAGGATAGTTTCTTTTCAAAAAAATTCTTTTCAAAAATATTATTTTTTCTTAATTAATTCTTAATTTTTCGTGAGTTTAGTGTCTTATTCTAAGTTTGGTGTCAATTGCATATTTTATATTTTCCTTAAATTTTCGACTTTGTGTTCTTTGTTCTTCATTGATCTTTAAGTTGTTCTTGTTTATATTTCTTGTTTAATCTTAAGTTTTTCTTGTTCTGTGTCCTTTCTTGTTTTTCTTGTGCTTTTTCAAAACATTAACTTTCAAAAAAAAATTTATACTTTTATCCATAAATATAATACATCTTTAAAATCAAAACTGAAGTTACTGCCCAATTGGCTGGAGCATTAGTAGTTGTTCTTGATAATTGGGTATCTTCTTTAAAATCTTTTTCAAAAATAATTTTTCTTTGATTGAATCTTGTGACAAACTCTAAGTTTGGTGTTTTCTTGTTAAGTTTTCTTTAATTTTCAAAAATTTGTCTTGGTTTTCTAAAAATTTTAAGTTTGGTGTTCTTTCTTTTGTTCTTGGTGTTCTTGTGAATCTTCAAGGTGTTCTTGAGTCTTTCTTGTGTTTTGATCTTAAAATTTTAAATTTTGGTGTTCCTTGGTATTTTCCCTCCAAAATTTTCGAAAATAAGGAGCATTACTAAAAATTTTAAGTCTTATGTCTTTTGTGTGTTTTTCTCTTTCATCATAAAATTCAAAATTCAAAAATATATCTTTCCTAACTAATTTTAAACTACATTTTCGAAAATTTTATATAAAAATTCAGATTTCAATTTCAAAATATTTTCAATTTCTTTTATTTATTTCGTTTCTATTTTATTTTATAAAATAAATTTTTATAAAATAAATAATATCAACATACATATCATCTCCTTTATTCCATCATGGAACTAAGTGGAAATGAACAGTTCAGGAGGACTCTGGGGTTATATGCTAACCCCACTACTGCTTCATATGGGAGTAGTATCTGTATACCCTCCATTGGAGTTAGTAGCTTTGAGTTGAATCCTCAGCTCATTATCATGGTGCAGCAAAACTGCCAGTATTTCGGTCTTCCATAGGAAGAACCTACAGAGTTTCTGGCACAATTTTTACAAATTGCTGACACAGTACATGATAAGGAAGTAGATCAGGATGTCTACAGATTATTACTATTTCTATTTGCTGTAAAAGATCAAGCTAAGAGGTGGTTAAATAACCATCCGAAGAACAGCATAAAAACATGGAAACAGCTGTCAGAAAAATTCCTAAATCACTATTTTCCTCCGAAACGGATGACATAGCTAAGGCTAAGCATCCAAGGCTTCAAACAAGGAAATAATGAATCCCTTTATGATGCCTGGGAGAGATACAGAGAGATGCTAAGAAAATGCCCCTCTGAAATGTTTTCAGAGTGGGTGCAATTAGACATCTTCTACTATGGGCTTACAGAAAAAGCTCAGATTTCTCTAGACCACTCAGCTGGTGGATCTATACATATGAGAAAAACAATTGAAGAAGCTCAAGAGCTTATTGATACAGTTGCCAGAAATCAACATATGTACCTAAGCAGTGGACCTTCCATGAAAGAAGAAGCTAAAACAGCAACTGCTAAACTCAGTCCTGTGGATCAGGCTAATAAAATCAATCAGCAATTAGAATTTCTAACTGAGTAGCTAGCCGAATTCAAGGAAATACTACAAGAAACAAGAATGGCTAACAGGAATATAGAAGTGCAATTAAAGCAGACAAAAAAGCAACTGTCAAAA
>NC_029775.3:44458074-44458484 GCF_000817695.3 Arachis duranensis | reverse complement strand
AGAAACAGGTAAGGAGTTGGCGTCTAACGCCACTCCAACTTCCACCTCTGGCATTCAAATGCCAGTGGGGGATCAGTCACATACAAGTGCTGATAACAACCCTTCTAAAAAGGCTTCCCAACCCACTTCTGTAGGTAATAAACTTGCAGCAACTAAGGTTAAGGAATATAAAGCCAAAATGCCTTATCCTCAAAAACTCCGCCAAGCAGAACAGGATAAGCAATTTGCTCACTTTGCAGACTATCTCAGGACTCTTGAAATAAAGATCCCGTTTGCAGAAGCACTTGAGCAGATACCCTCTTATGCTAAGTTCATGAAAGAGATCTTAAGTCATAAGAAGGATTGGAGGGAGACTGAAAAAGTTTACCTCACTGAAGAATGCAGTGCAGTCATTCTGAAAAGCTTACCTA
>NC_029775.3:44456821-44457880 GCF_000817695.3 Arachis duranensis | reverse complement strand
TGTCTTCAACTTGCTGATGGCTCCATTAAATACCCCTTGGGCTTGATTGAAGACATGATTGTCAAGGTTGGGCCATTTGCTTTTCCTACTAACTTTGTGGTGCTGGAAATGGAGGAGCACAAGAGTGCAACTCTCATTTTAGGAAGACCTTTCCTAGCAATTGGCCGAACCCTCATTGACGTCCAAAAAGGGGAAGTAACCTTGAGAGTCAATGAGGAGGAGTTCAAGTTGAATGTTGTCAAAGCCATGCAACATCCAGACACCCCAAATGACTGCATGAGTGTTGATATTATTGACTCTCTGGTAAGAGAGGTCAATATGGTTGAGAGTCTCGAATCAGAGCTAGAGGACATCTTTAAAGATGTTCAGCCTGATCTAGAAGAATTAGAGAGAATAGTAGAACTTAAATCCAGCCATGAATGAAGTGGTGCAGAAGGAGGTCACTAAATTACTAGAGGCTGGGATTATTTATCCTATTTCTGACAGCCCCTGGGTGAGCCCTGTCCAAGTTGTCCCTAAGAAAGGTGGCATGATAGTGGTTCACAATGAAAAAAATGAACTGGTTCCTACAAGAACAGTTACAGGGTGGCGTATTTGTATTGATTATAGAAGGCTCAATACAGCCACCAAAAAGGATCACTTTCCTTTACCATTCATAGACCAGATGCTAGAAAGACTAGCAGGTCATGAATACTACTGCTTCCTGGATGGATATTCAGGTTATAATCAAATTGCAATAGATCCAAAAGATCAAGAGAAAACGGCATTCACATGTCCATCTGGAGTATTTGCATACAAAAGGATGCCATTTAGTCTGTGCAATGCACCTACAACCTTTCAAAGATGCATGCTCTCTATTTTCTCTGATATGGTGGAAAAATTTCTGGAAGTCTTCATGGATGACTTTTCAGTATTTGGAGACTCATTCAGCTCCTGCCTTAACCACTTAGCACTTGTTCTGAAAAGATGCCAAGAGACTAACCTGGTTTTAAACTGGGAAAAATGTCACTTTATGGTAACTGAAGGAATTGTCCTTGGGCACAAAATTTCGAACAAGGG
>NC_029775.3:44451302-44453681 GCF_000817695.3 Arachis duranensis | reverse complement strand
AAAAGAATCACTGGATTCTATTCCAACCTGATTGAGAACCGACAGATGATTAGCCGTGCCGTGACAGTGTGCGTTGAACATTTTCACTGAGAGGATTGGAGGTAGCCACTGACAACGGTGAAACCCTACATACAGCTTGCCATGGAAGGAGACCTGCGTGTTTGAAGAAGAAGACAGTAGGAAAGCAGAGATTCAGATGATGGAGCATCTCCAAAACCTCAACCTATTCTCCATCACTGTAATTCAAGTACCTGTTTTATGTTCTTTTGCTTTTTACAATCAATCCTGATAATCTTTGATATCCTGACTAAGATTTACAAGATAACCATAGCTTGCTTCATGCCGACAATCTCCGTGGGATCGACCCTTACTCGCGTAAGGTTTATTACTTGGACGACCCAGTGCACTTGCTGGTTAGTTGTGCGAAGTTGTGTTTATGCCATGGTATTGAACACCAAGTTTTTGGATTCATTACCGGGGATTATTTGATTTGTGAAAAGTATTGATGACAATTTCGTGCACCAAGTTTTTGGCGCCGTTGCCGGGGATTGTTCGAGTATGGACAATTGACGGTTCATCTTGTTGCTTAGATTAGGTATTTTTTTTTCTTCAGAGTTCTTAAGAATGAATTCTAGTGTTTCAAGGTGATGTTCTTATCATCACCAAAGCTGATTGATCTTCATCAATTTAGCTCTTGAATGCAATGTTCTGCTGAAGCTTGGCTAGCCATGTCTAATTTCTTTAGACTGAAGCTTTAGACTAACATTGCATGATTCCTGGAATTCTCATTAAGAATTTTGATACCTTTATTTTCTTTTCTAATTTTCGGAAAATCCAAAAAAAAAATTTACAAAACCATAAAAACCAAAAATATTTTATGTTTCTTGTTGAGTTTAGTGTCTCATGTTAAGTTTGGTGTCAATTGCATGTTTTTCTTGCATTTTTCATGTGTCTTCTGTGATCTTCAAGTTTTTCTTGAGGATTTTCTTGCTCTGATCTTTGAATTCTCTTGACTCGAGTCTTTTGTTGTGTCTCATATGCATTTTCATTTT
Source organism: Arachis duranensis (assembly GCF_000817695.3). Taxonomy (NCBI): domain Eukaryota; kingdom Viridiplantae; phylum Streptophyta; class Magnoliopsida; order Fabales; family Fabaceae; genus Arachis; species Arachis duranensis. Next base: position 44,452,629 of record NC_029775.3, on the reverse strand, counting down.
GTTAGTGTCAGTAGTGTACAAACTGCTAAGTTTGGTGTCTTGCATGCATTGTTATTTGATTTTAGTTGCATTTTGATTATTCTTCATTATTAAAAATCCAAAAAATTTTAATCTATGTCTTTTCAAGTCAATAATACAGAGAATTGAAGATTCAGAACATTCAGCAGAGGAATTGCACAGAAAAAGCTGGGCGTTCAAAACACCCAGTGAAGAAGGACAGACTGGCGTTTAAACGCCAGCCAGGGTACCTGGTTGGGCGTTTAACGCCCAAAAGGGTAGTATTTTGGGCGTTAAATGCCAAAATGTGCACCATTCTGGGCGTTTAACGCCAGGATGGCACAAGAGGGAAGATTTTGTTTACAATTCAGATTTTTTTTTCAAGTTTTCAAACTTTTTCAAAATCAAATCTTTTTCAAATCATATCTTTTCAATCATATGTTTTCAAGATTGATTTCTTTCCATTTTTAAGGATACTTGCTACCAATTAATGATTTGATTCAACATTTCAAGTATGTTGCCCTTTCTGTTGAGAAAGGTTTAATGTTTGGATCATATCTTTTCTTGTTAGCCAAGTCATTAATTTTCAAAATCAAATCTTTTTTTTTAAATGTTTTTCAAATCATATCTTCTCAATCACATCTTTTTAAAACCAATCATATCTTCTCAATCACATCTTTTTCAAAATAGCTTTCAATCAAATCTTTTTTATTCTAATTTCAAATTCTTTTTCAAAAATCACTTAATTTCTTTCCCATTTCTATTTTCGAAAATCAATTAGTGTTTTTTCAAAATGTTTTCAAAATCTTTTACTTAATTTTCGAAAATTACTTCCCTCCTTCTCATATCCTTCTATTTTGGACTAACACTATTCCTTAATGCACAATTCGAACTCCATCTTCTTTGATAAGTTCGAATTCTTCTATTTCTTCCTTCTATTTTTCTTTTCCTCTGACACCTCAAGGAATCTCTATACTGTGACATAGAGGATTCCACATTTTCTTGTTTTCTTTTCTTTCATATGAGCAGGAGCAAAGACAAAAGCATTTTTGTTGAGGCTGATCCTGAACCTGAAAGGACCTTGAAACGAAAGCTAAGAGAAGCTAAGGCACAACTCTCTGTAGAGGACCTAACAGAAATCTTCAAAGAAGAAGAACCCATGGCAGCCGAAAACAACAACAATGCCAACAATGCAAGGAAGGTGCTGGGTGACTTTACTGCACCTACTCCCGATTTTTATGGGAGAAGCATCTCTATCCCTGCCATTGGAGCAAACAACTTTGAGCTTAAGCCTCAATTAGTTTCTCTAATGCAACAGAATTGCAAGTTC
>NC_029775.3:44449766-44450096 GCF_000817695.3 Arachis duranensis | reverse complement strand
GCCTCAAAAGAGGCAAGATCCTGGGAAGTTTTCTATACCTTGTACCATAGGCACCATGACCTTCAAGAAGGCCTTGTGTGACTTAGGGTCAAGTGTAAACCTCATGCCTCTCTCTGTAATGGAGAAGTTAGGGATCTTTGAGGTGCAAGCTGCAAAAATCTCACTAGAGATGGCAGACATTCAAGAAAACAAGCCTATGGACTTGTAGAGGATGTTCTGGTAAAATTTGAAAACCATTACATCCCTACTGATTTCATAGTCCTAGAGACTGGGAAGTGCATGGATAAATCCATCATCCTTGGCAGACCCTTCCTAGCCACAGCAAAGGTT
>NC_029775.3:44447384-44448321 GCF_000817695.3 Arachis duranensis | reverse complement strand
CTTACTATGGTTTGGGGGAAATACTTGGATTTTAGTCCGGAGAGTGTGAGGTTGGCGTTCAACTTGCCTATGATGCAAGGAGATGAATATCCTTACACTAGAAGGGTCAACTTTGATCAAAGGTTGGACCAAGTCCTCACAGTCATATGTGAAGAGGGCGCCCAATGGAAGAGAGATTCAAGAGGGAAGCCGGTTCAATTGAGAAGGCATGACCTTAAACCTGTGGCTAGGGGATGGTTGGAGTTCATCCAACGCTCAATCATTCCCACTAGAAACTGGTCTGAAGTTACCATAGACCGGGCTATCATGATTCATAGCATCATGATTGGAGAAGAAATAGAAGTTCATGAGGTTATAGCTCAAGAGCTTTATAAGGTGGCGGACAAGTCCTCTACCTTGGCAAGGTTAGCCTTCCCTCATCTCATTTGTCACCTCTGTTATTCAGTTGGAGTTGACATAGAGGGAGACATTCCCATTGACGAGGATAAGCCCATCACTAAGAAGAGGATGGAGCACACAAGAGATCCCACTCATCATGAGATCCCTGAGATGCCTCAAGGGATGCACTTTCCTCCACAAAACTATTGGGAGCAACTAAACACCTCCCTAGGAGAATTGAGTTCCAACATGGGACAACTAAGGGTGGAGCATCAAGAAAACTCCATCATCCTCCATGAAATTAGAGAAGATCAAAGAATCATGAGAGAGGAGCAACAAAGACAAGGAAGAGACATTGAGGAGCTAAAGCACTCCATAGGATCTTCAAGAGGAAGAACAAGCCGCCATCACTAAGGTGAACCCGTTCTTTAATTTCCTTGTTCTTATTTTCTGTTTTTCGAATTTTAGTGCTTATGTTTATCTATGTTTGTGTCTTGTGATCATTAGTATCTTAGTGTCTATGCCTTAAAGTTATGAATGTCCTATGAATCCATCACCT
>NC_029775.3:44443495-44445649 GCF_000817695.3 Arachis duranensis | reverse complement strand
AACCCTTGCTTAAGCTTGCCATGGAAAGGAGTAGGAAGGATTGGATGAAGACAGTAGGAAAGCAGAGAGACGGAAGGGAAAGCATCTTCATACGCTTATCTGAAGTTCCTACCAATGAATTACATAAGTATCTCTATCTTTACCTTTATGTTATATGCGTTCATCACCATACCCATTTGAGTTTGCCTGACTAAGATTTACATGGTGACCATAGCTTGCTTCATACCAACAATCTCTGTCGGATCGACCCTTACTCGCGTAAGGTTTATTACTTGGACGACCCAGTACACTTGCTGGTTAGTTGTGCGAAGTTGTGTTTATGCCATGGTATTGAACACCAAGTTTTTGGATTCATTACCGGGGATTATTTGATTTGTGAAAAGTATTGATCACAATTTCGTGCACCAATATCATTCATATCTTTTTAAATTATATCCTTTTCTTATCATATTTATCTTTTATAAATCATATCTCTTATCTTATATCTTTTCCTTATTTTCGAATACCCACCCCCTCCCTTTATATTCCCTTTCGGCGTCCCTCTCCTCATCCTCCATTCCACACTTGCTCTCCTCCTATCCCTCTTCTCTCTCTTCTTTTGCTTGAGGACAAGCAAACCTCTAAGTTTGGTGTGCTTATCCGTGATCACAAAAACATTCTCACTTTGATCATGGCCCCTAAAGGAAAACAAACCAACCCAAGAGGCAAGAAAGAGAATATTCCAAAGCCACTTTGGAATCAAGGGAAGTTCTTAACTAAAGAACATTCAGACCATTACTACAAAATAATGAGTCTAAGATCAGTGATCCCGGAAGTCAAGTTCGATCTGAAAGAAGATGAATATCCGGAGATCCAAGAACAAATTCGAAACAGGAACTGGGAAATCCTAGCCAATCCTGAAACGAAAGTGGGAAGGAACATGGTTCAGGAGTTCTATGCTAATCTATGGCAGACAGACAGGCAAAGAATAATTGGAGCTGCCCTCTATGACCATCGGACCTTAGTCAGTGGAAAGATTGTTCATACCCATCCTGACAAAATCAGGGAGATCTTTAAGCTTCCTCAACTAAAGGATGACCCAGACTCCTTTAATAGGAGAATGATGAGGGTAAACAAAGGTCTGGACAAGATTCTAGAGGATATATGCATCCCTGAAGCCAGGTGGACCACCAGCACAACTGGCATCCCAAATCAACTCAAAAGAGAAGATCTCAAACCAGTAGCCAGAGGCTGGCTGGATTTCATTGGGCATTCCATACTGCCCACCAGCAACCGTTCTGAAGTTACTGTTAAAAGAGCAGTGATGATTCACTGTATCATGTTGGGAAAGGAAGTAGAAGTCCATCAACTGATCTCGTGTGAACTATACAAAATAGCAAACTAGAATTCCAAGGACGCCAGATTGGCCTATCCAAGCTTAATTTCTATGCTCTGCAAAGATGCCAGAGTGAAGATGGGAATAATAGAATATATTTCAGTTGAGAGGCCAATCACTAAAATATCAATGGAAAGACAACAGCTGCAGGATAATCCAATCAAGAGGAGAGCACGGGAAGTCCTCCCAGAACTTCCTCAATTCGAATATTGGGAACATCTTGAAGCATCTATTTCCAAATTGCAAGAAGCTATGAACCAAATAAAGGAAGAACAGAACAATCAAAGTATCATGCTTTGCAAACTGCTTAAGGAACAAGAAGAGCAAGGGCGTGATTTAAGGGAGATGAAGCGCCAAAAATTAATCCTTGAAGGACCAAGCACCCCACAGATCAGATGAACATCTACTTCTCAAAAAACACAGGTTGTTGAGTTGTAATTTTAGCTTTAACTCTGTGATAGTGTTATTATAGAAATTTACCTTAGGAGATATATATAGTAGTAGTAGTAATTAGTATATCTATTCTGGTTTTATTTCCAATTAAGTTATAATTTATTTTTCTCATCATCATCAGGCATGAATAAAATAGTAGATAATTAGAATAAAGAAGTAATTTATTTTTTCGAGATCTTAATAATAAAAATTATAATTAACTATATGTGGTGGCAACACTTTTTGTTCTCTGAATGAATACTTGAACAGTGCATATTTTTTATAGTGAAGTTTATGAATGTTAAATTTGTTGGCTCTTGAAAGAATGATGAACAAAGAGAAATGTT
>NC_029775.3:44441362-44443450 GCF_000817695.3 Arachis duranensis | reverse complement strand
TTGAGACTGAGTGGTTAAAGTCGTGATCCAAAGCAAAAAGAGTGTGCTTAAGAGCTCTGGACACCTCTAACTGGGGATTCTAGCAAAGTTGAGTCACAATCTGAAAAGGTTCACCCAGTCATGTGTCTGTGGCATTTATGTATCCGGTGGTAATACTGGAAAACAAAGTACTTAGGGCCACGGCCAAGACTCATAAAGTAACTGTGTTCACGAATCAACATACTACACTAGGAGAATCAATAATACTATCTGAATTCTGAGTTCCTATGGATGCCAATCATTCTGAATTTCAAAGGATAGAGGGAGATGCCAAAACTTTTCAGAAACAAAAAGCTACAAGCCCCGGTCATCTAATAAGAATCTGAGCTCCATTTAAAACTCTAAGATATTATTACTTCTTAATTTCTTTTCATCCTATTTTATTTATCTAGTTGCTTGAGGACAAGCAACAGTTTAAGTTTGGTGTTATGATGAGCGGATATTTTATACGCTTTTTGGGAGTAATTTCATGTAGATTTTAGCATGTTTTAATTAGTTTTTAGTAGAATATTATTAGTTTTTAGGCAAAAATCATATTTCTGGACTTTACTATGAGTTTGTGTGTTCTTCTGTGATTTCATATATTTTCTGGCTGATATTGAGGGAGCTGAGCAAAAATCTGAGTTAGGCTGAAAAAGGACTGCTGATGCTGCTGGATTCTGACCTCCCTACACTCGAAAGGGATTTTCTGGAGCTACAGGAGTCAAATTAGCGCGCTCTCAACGGCGTTGGAAATTAGACATCCAGGGCTTTCCAGCAATATATAATAGTTCATACTTTGCACGAAGATAGACGACGTAATCTGGCGTTCAACGCGAGTTTCATGCTGCTGTCTGGCGTCCAGCGCTAGAAACAGGTTACAAGTTGGAGTTCAGCACCCAAAACACGTTACAACCTGGCGTTCAACTCCAGAAAGAGCCCAAGCACGTGAGAAGCTTTAGTCTCAGCCCCAGCACACTCCAAGTGGACCCCAGAAGTGGATTTCTGCACCAATTATCTTAGTTTACTCATATTCTGTAAACCTAGGTTACTAGTTTACTATTTAAACAAATTTTAGAGACTTATCTTAGACCTCATGACATTTTTCAGATCTGAATTTTATACACTTTGACGGCATGAGTTTCTAAACTCCATTGTTGGGGGTGAGGAGCTCTGCAGCGTCTCAATGAATTAATGCAATTGTTTCTATTTCATTCAAACGTGTGTGTGTTCCTATCTAAGATGTTCATTCGCGCTTAATTGTTAAGGAGGTGATGATCCGTGACACTCATCACCTTCCTCAATCCATGAACGTGTGCCTGACAAACATCTCCGTTCTACATCAGATTGGATGAGCATCTCTTAGCTTCCTTAATCAGATTCTTCGTGGTATAAGCTAGAATTGATGGCGGCCATTCTTGAGGATCCGGAAAGTCTAAACCTTGTCTGTGGTATTCCGAGTAGCATTCAAGGATTGAATGGCTGTGACAAGCTTCAAACTCGCGATTGCTGGGCGTGATGACAAACGCAAAAGGATCAATGGATCCTATTCCAACATGATCAAGAACCAACAGCTGATTAGCCGTGCTCTGACAGAGCATCTGGACCATTTTCACTGAGAGGATGGGAAGTAGCCACTGACGATGGTGACACCCTACATACAGCTTGCCATGGATGGAACTTTACAAAACAATTGAGTTGAATATTACATTGTAGAAATTCAGAGGACAAAGCATCTCCAAAACTCCAACATATTCTCCATTAATAAAGTAACAATTCTTTATTCCAAATACTTTTACTTCTTACAATTAAATCCAAATAATCTTATTGGCATCCTGACTAAGATTAATAAAATAAACATAGTTGCTTCAAACCAATGATCTCTGTGGGATCGACCCTTACTCACGTAAGGTATTACTTGGACGACTCAGTGTACTTGCTGGTTAGTTGTACGGATTACAAATCCGTGCACCACTTTGCTTGTACTCTGTTGGTTGTATGACAGGGAGAAGAGGCGGGGCTTCAACTACCTTTGATTCTGAACCTGAGAGAACCTTCTTGAGATTAAGT
>NC_029775.3:44410061-44441175 GCF_000817695.3 Arachis duranensis | reverse complement strand
ACCAGGATGTCTATAGGCTGCTCTTGTTCCCTTTCTCACTCAGGGACAAGGCATTCAAATGGCTCGAATCCTTCCTAAAAGGAAGCCTGACAACTTGGGAGGAGGTAGTGAATAGGTTTTTGGCAAGGTTTTACCCCCGCAAAGGATCAATAGGCTGAGAACTGAAGTACAGACGTTCAGACAGCAAGATGGGGAGACACTTTATGAAGCTTGGGAAAGTTTCAAAGAACTAACAAGAAGGTGTCCACCAAATATGTTTAATGAATGGGTGCAGTTGCATATCTTCTATGAAGGCTTGTCATATGAATCAAAGAAGGCAGTAGATCATTCCTCTGGAGGATCCTTGAACAAGAAGAAGACCATTGAAGAAGCCATAGATGTCATTGAAACTGTAGCTGAGAACGACTACTTCTATGCTTCCGAAAGAGGCAACACTAGAGGGGCAATGGAGCTAAATAATGTAGATGCTCTGTTGGCTCAAAACAAGCTCATCACCAAGCAGCTAGCTGACCTCACTAAGAAGATGGAAAGAAGTCAAGTAGCAGCAATCACCACCTCATCAACAACCCAAGAAGAAGTTGAAGAAAAGGACCTTGAGCAAGCCAACTACATTGGGAATTCACCTAGACAGAACCATCATACATACTCCAAGACATACAACCTTGGATGGAGGAACCACCCAAATTTTGGGTGGGGGAATCAGCAAGAGCAAAGCCAAGACCAGAGACGTTACAACTCCAACAACAATGCAGCTCATCAACAATTCACACAGAGGACATATCAACACCCCCACATCAACACATCTCATCAATCTACCCCTAATCCCAACCTACCATCATTTGATGACAGAATCTCAAAGATAGAAACCCTCCTTGAAAGCATATACAAAGACATTCAAGACAATAAGGTGTTCAAAGAGGAGGTGCGAGCCAGTATGAAGAATCGGGGAGAAGCAATCAAGAAGCTGGAATTCCAAGTGGGATATTTATCTGAGAAGATTCCCAGGCCCACTGAAATCTTCCCAAGTGACACGGAGAAGAATCCGAGAGGTGAAACGAAGAAAGTAAGATGGGAGGATTGTAACATGGTCACTACAAATGATAAGGAGACTGAAGACAAGCCAAGCAATCTGACAGAACAACCTGGAGATACCTTAGTAGAGAAGGAGAAGAAAGACCATCAAGGACCAGAAATCTCACAACAGGAGCTGCTGAGACTATATGCACCATTTCCCCAACTACTTAAGGGTGCTGTGAGAAAGAGAATATACTCAAGGTTCTTGGACTTGTTTGCATCCTTGAATGTGAACATACCATTCATCAAGGCCATTCAGCAAATGCCAGCATTCATCAAATATATGAAGGAACTTCTTCCCAGGAAGAGTTCACTCAAGAGGGGCCAGACTATAGTGATGAACAAAGAATGTAGTGCTCTGATTCAACCTGAGCTACCTACAAAAAGAAGAGACCCAGGGAGTTTTCACATCCCTTGTGCCATAGGGGAGACACTTTTTGATAGAGCACTTTGCGATTTAGGAGCAAGCATCAACTTAATGCCCCTATCCCTGGTGAAAAGGATGCAGATCAATGAGATACTACCCACAGATGTAGTCATAAGGTTGGCCGACAAGACTCAAAAGCAAGCAATAGGAGTGGTGGAAAATGTGTTGCTTAAAGTTGGAAAATACTTTCTCCCAACAGACTTTGTCATCCTGGACATGGAAGAGAGTCACCTGCACCCAATCATACTGGTAGACCATTTCTCGCTACTGCTAGAGCACTCATAGATATGGAGAAAGGGGAGCTAATACTGAGAATCCATGATGAGCAACTCAGCTTTAATGTCTTCAAAGAAGAAGACCAAGAGTACAAGGAATTAAGCAAACATCATGATGAGCTGTTAAAGGAAGAAGCAAGCACTTAAGCACAGCCAGCTCATCCTGAGATTCACTGGGTTGATGGACAAGGCAAACAGCAAGTGCCACAGGTCAAGGAAAAATTGGAAGAACCTAAGCCACCAGAGGCTTGTGAGGACATCAACAAAAGCTCATCAAAAAAGGAGGCCACCAAGAATAAGAAAACAGCACCAGGGGCAAAGAAGAAGGTACCAAGGGGGTGGCAGAACAAGAAGATCCCTACGGAAGATTTCTCTCCAGGGGATAAAGTAATCTCAGCCTACTTCACAGACATCCCCCCTAATCTCCCTACTGTGCCATCTCAGTTACCTAAGGTTTTCACCATCAATAGAGTTCTCTCCTTGGAGCATGTAGAGATAATTGATCCAACCAATGGATATAAGTCCACTGCCAAGGGAGAAGACTTCAAGCACTACCAACCTCCTTGATGAAAGCAAAATGTCGAGCTAGCGACGATAAAAAAGCGCTTTGTTGGGAGGCAACCCAACCTTAGGTAGTTCATTTTTATTTTCATTTCAATAAAGATCACAAGTTATTTCCCCTGTATTGCAAGGAGCTAAGTTTGGTGTTTCACACTAGAACAATCAAAGGAGACAGTGTAATTCTAAGTTTGGTGTTCCACCAAAAGGACATTTAGTTAGAATTACACCCGCTCCCAAAACGCATTGCTAGCTCTAACCAATCGAGGGAAACCACTTAGATGTAGTTAGACGATTAGAAGTTGTCATCTGAAGGTTGTATTGTCACTTAATTCCATGTATTTATAGTTTGAACATTGGAAGCCCAAATGCAATCTTGATTAATGGTTACCAGTGAGTCTAAACATGTTTTTAAACTCTACCTTGTTGTTGAGCATGGTCTATGATTCTGGTTGGAGTGTCACTGCATCTTTCATTTACTTATTTGCATGTTTGTTCCCTTAGAATCAAATGAAAAGAGAATGAGTGTTTATGTTTCTAAAAGACCAGAGTGGAGCCCATAATGTGAAAGTGTATTCATGAATCTTTAGGGGGTAATCATAAGTTAGCTAAGTTGGTTCAACCACAAGGTTAGGATGACAACTATCTATCCTGAATACTTTACTTTTGATATACCCATGAGACTAAGATAACAACAAGATCCTAATAAGAGAAAAGGGAAAGAACAATGGAAGTGAAAAAAACAAAAGACAAAAAATAAGCAATAAGGCTAGGCACCAATGGTTTACCTTAAGACATGTGTCTGTGGTGCTCCTGTGTGGGGGATCTACTTGGATGAATAAGCTCTTAGGGGTGCTTTATCACTTGGTAACTTGGGTTAACTAACCCGGGATTATCAGCTGAAAATCCACTATCAAGAGTAACCCTCACTACAGAACACTTAGTAACCCAAAGAAGTGCTAGACACCAAGGTCTCAAGGAAGAAAATAAATGAACCAGATGCCTGTGGTGTGTATGTATGGGGGAGAGACTTGAGGGAGTAAGTCCTTAGGGGTGTTTCAACACCTAGCACCTTGAACCAACTGGTTCGGGAGTGTTGGCTGAAAATTTATCTTAAATAGTTGCCACCTTACAGAGCACTTAGCCTGAAGAACACAAACAACCCTTGAAATAATAATAAAAGGATCAATAAATAAAGGTCTCATGGGATATAACAAACTGAGTGTGTTAGGAGATGATAAAGGTCTGAAAGCCAGCAGTGGAATGAACCTAAGTTGCTATGCATGAAACCACCATAAAATCAGTAATATGACTTCCACAAGAATGACTCATTTCTCTGGAGATTACATTCATCATTCTCTTGTTCCAGTACTTGCTTAGGGACAAGCAAGCTTTAAGTTTGGTGTTATGATGCCAGGGTATTTTGGCCAGTTTCACTGACCTTTTCATTACTGTTTTTAGGTAGTTTCATTGCATTTTCTTAGGAAATAAGCTAGTTTTGGGTAGAAAATCATTTACATCCTGATTCAAGCATGCATTGTGCATTTTACATGATTTCATGAGGATTTTGCATGATTTTAATGATAAAATTGATATTGCATCCCCCATGGCTTGGATTAGAACTTTGATGCACTTTATTGCTTGATTTCAGGACAAAGGAAGCAAAGAATGGGAGTAACTTGCATGGCTAAGGAGAAAAGTGATTGCCAATAACACTCTCAAAAGCCATCAATGCCACGTTAAGGAGTCACGTTAACTAAGTTAACGTGAACTCTAACGTGGAAAAGAGAAGTAGAGCCAACGTTAGTGACACTTAACATTGTCACTAACGTTGGCAATTGCTCACAAATGGCCACGTTAGGAGCCACGTTAACCTAGTTAACGTGGCCTTTAACGTTAAAGGGGGAAGAGAAGCCAACGTTAGTGACACTCAACATTGTCACTAACGTTGGCCTAAGGTGCAAAGTACCACGTTAACTCTCACGTTAACTTGGTTAACGTGGGAGCTAACGTAAGAGACGAAGAGTTGTCGACAACGTTAGTGACACTCAACATTGTCACTAACGTTGAAGCAACCACACAACCCCCAAGAGCCACGTTAACTTCCCCGTTAACTTGGTTAACGAGGAAGCAAACGATGAGGAATGAAGGATGGGCCAACGTTAGTGACACTCAACATTGTCACTAACGTTGGGATGGCTAAGAGTGGCCACGTTAGAAGCCACGTTAACCTAGTTAACGTAGACTCTAACGTGTGACCTATGGGCACATTGGAACGTTAGTGACAATGTTAAGTGTCACTAACGTTCTCGAAGGTTGGCAAGAGCCACGTTAGAAGTCACGTTAACTCAGTTAACGTGAGCTTTAACGTGAAGCAAGGGGCACACTGGAACGTTAGTGACAATGTTGAGTGTCACTAACGTTCTCGAAGGTTGGCAAAAGCCACGTTAGAAGCCACGTTAACTTAGTTAACATGGACTTTAAGGTGAAGCTAAGGGGTGCATTGGAACGTTAGTGACAATGTTAATTGTCACTAACGTTCTCGAACTTACACTTTCGCTAAATGTTAAACACCCCTGATGTCTTGAGCTAAAGTCTCTACCCACTTCACACTTTCTCTCTGCAAGTAAAGCCAAGCCCAAATGAAGAAAGGAACTGCTTCAAACTTAAGACCCAAAGGCCCAAGACTTGAAGAGCCAACTAGAAGCTGAGAAGAATAGTATATATAGGAGTAGCTTTGAATTGTTGAGGGGACGGACGGAGAGCTAGAAAATAGAACTACTCTTTGTATTTTACTTTCTCTGCACTTCTAGCTTTATGATGTATTCTCCATCTTTGATTTTGATTTCTAGAGCTATGAACAACTAAACCCCTTTCATTGGGTTAGGGAGCTCTGTTGTAATTTGATGGATCAATACTAGTTTTCATTATTCTTCTTCTATCTTTCCTCTTGATTTTACTTGAAAGCTTTCGATCTTCATCCAATTGGATAGTTATCTTGGAAAAGAAGCTATTCAAACTTGGATCTCTTCGGAACCTTGAAAGAGGAATGAAGAGATCAGCTAGAAATGCTTTCTCATGCTGGACCACATTGGGTGTGGATGGGTATGTGGCTATAACCCTCTCAACACTTGATTTGGGAAATGCATGTGGTATAATCAGTGACCATACTTCATCTCTTCTCATGAGCAATTGATGAAGGAATTGGCTATTGATCAAGATTTGAGAGATTGAACCACAAGAAATTGTTGTTCAATCACTTAAGATTGCCAAGGAGATCAATGAGTGCATTGATTGAGGAAGAGATGAGAATGAAATTGATCCGGAGAATGCAACATCTCCTGAGCCCAATGAACTCCCCATTTCTGATCTTACCCATTCTCTTTAATTTCTGCAATTTACTTTTATGAGCAATTCCCCCATTCCCAATTACAATTCTGCAATTTACTTTCAGTCATTTACTTTACAGCCATTTATTTTCTGCAAGTATCAACTCTATTCATGGATTCGCTCAACTAGAACATTCCTCTAATTAAATTTGCTTGATCAATCAATCCCTGTGGGATTCGACCTCACTCTATTGTGAGTTTTTACTTTACGATAAATTCGGTACACTTGCCGAATGGAGATTTGTTGAGAGACAAATTTTCCCCCGATCAATCACCCTGGACACACAACACTCTAAAATAACTCCAAATGATATAGATTAGCGAACAAAATCGAAATTAACCTAAGAAAAACTACTAAGGAAATGCTAAAAAACTACTAAAGATGTCAAGGTATCAATATGTCAAAATAGTAGAATTAGAGCCTTATTAATTGTGTCACTAAACCACTAAATTAGTCAAGACAAAAAAATCCAAATTTATTTATAATGTAAAAACTTAGTTGACCTTTATTATTAAACAATTTTAGGAGTTAAATAATATATATTATCCTATAAAAAGTCGAGAACCATATTAGAGCGTTATGTTTTGAATATGTAGTCCTATATATACATGTAACACATGATTATTTCTATAAGTAGCCATAGATAAAAAAGGTTGCATTCACATTTATATGAATTTAATTTCTATGGTTATGAGTATGAATTTATACTAGAAATAAATTAGAAACTCAAAATCTTTGATCAACAGGTAATTATATCGTCAGATGTGTAAAATGCGGATTCAAATAAACATCTGTCATTTCTCTCTATGTTCAATTTTCTCAAAATAATTTAAACTTTGTCAATATAAATATACATATAGGGCAAAGACCTGAGTAGAAGGGGAAGGTAGAGATTTATATTTTTTGTGTGTACAAGGAACAATGATATTTACACACTATTGAATGCCTTCCTCTGCTAGCCACCTCTATCTTAGTCTGCTTAGCATTTATATTTTATTATTGAATCGTCTTTGACTATGCTTTAACATTCTCATCAACTTTAGGCCTCGTATTCATCAGAACCTGCCAGTAAATTCAGCAACATTCAATATACTTCAGTATGATATAGAAATTTGGTGTATAACTTTTTTTCATAAATAGTTTCTGTTATTTTTTAAATTTTAAACTAATTAAGAAAATTTCTAGTTCAAATTATACTATAACTTATTTACTGTTTTTACTATTTTCATTTGTTATTACTATACATTTTTACTAAAAAAATGAATTATAGGTAGTGTGTCTATTAATCCATCAGTCTATTATCTATTATTTCTATTACATATATAATGCGAATTAGGAAGGATATGGTGTACAAATTTTCTGTTTTAAATATCTTTTACTATACAAAATATATATAACAAAATATTCTGTTATTTCTAAAGTTAAACATAATGCCACTTTGTTTGGTTTTAAATATCTTTCATTATAAATAATAAATATACTTAAATTTTAGGATTGTGATCATTTCTCTTTTGTCATTTGCATTTTGTTTCGTGTAGGACTTGAATTGTGTAGTTTTGTTGTTGCTTGGAGCTGAGGCTGGTTCTCTATCACTTAATTATTTAAGTTTAAGAAACATTAACGTTAGGTTAAACTTATTTTCAGTAGGAGAGATTTGTAAGCCATGAAATTGCAGAATAACTAGTTAACCATTTTCAGCCTTTATTTATTGCAAATTGCGGAGTAATAAAGAGAATGCAACGAAATTCTTAGGATGGTATGATTGCTTGTTAACTCATGACTTTTAAATTATTTATTCTATCAAAAATAATGTTGTTTGGTGGATTGTCTGTATTTTAAAGGAAAATCTTTTCGAAATTTCATAAAGAATTTTTGTGTAATCATGATTCTGATTCATGTTTCTCAAATTGTTTGCCCCAAAAAAATGAGGATATTCTTTAGTTGATGCTTTTAATTTAAGGAAAAGTTCTACTAAAATTTTGTAAAAGAAATTTAAACTTACGATTTTATTAATGTTTCTGTTGTTTTCACTTTGTGACGCAATAGTTCCAATTTATCGTTTAGGGACGAGTAATGTTTATTGGCTAGATGAGAAGGAAAAAATTGCTACCCAGCTATACATTCTACTTAACTTATAATAAGGTTTCATACTATCATGCAAGTAATGTAATTTGAAAATGGTTTTATCATTCTTAGCATATAATACAATTTGAAAATGGTTTTTAATTTTAGGATATTCCATGAGAAAAATCCTGATATGACCCTTGATAAATTTTCAATGTGGCTCAAGAATTATGTTTGATAACCTTAATAACACATCCAATGTTGAACTAGTCACACTCAAATAGGTCCAGTGAGCAAAGTCATGAGCGATCCAATGGATATAAATTACGTTTTAATCAACGAACAATTGGAATAGGGTGTTGCATGCCATAATTTAATTAGAGTATTTTTTTAGACTGTATGCAATTTTTTTTTAAATATAAATGATTTGATCCAAACATATAAAAAATAAAATACAAAAACATAAAGACTACGACATTATTGAGATAAATAGTAGTAATCAAAATAATCCATTCATCCTACCCCCAAAATGCATGTCAAGTACACTACTAATTGTATTACCCAAGAATTTTCAAATCAAATTGGATGGTTATAGTTAATACTAAGCCACGATGTCGAGTTGAATGTAATGGACAAAAAACTCAAGTGCTTACCAAGTTGTTGAGCCAATTCCTTACAAGAAAATTGTTGAAACTAATCCTCTGACCAATGTAAGTTTCTCTTTAGCAAATGATGAAGTTGATCTTTTAATTGATAATTTCATGTGAGTAATAGACATTTTGGAAGGGATAGATGATAAAGATGAATTGGACAATGAAGTTTGCTTTAAAAATACTAAAGATGGTCTCTATACTTCGAATTAAGATACTAGCTCATGTTTTATAATACTAAAATTTAACTAAAGAGTAAAGTATCATTTTTGTCCCAAACATTTGGAATAGTCCTATTTGTGTTCCTAATGTTTAAATCGTCTTATTTGTATCCCTAACGTTTATAAAAGTGATTTAATGTTATCCTGCTATCAATTATACTAACAAATTAGATTGTATTTTTCAATTATTCTCACTTGAATGTATTCATTCTCAATTAGGTCTCAGTTGGATGTATTCAATTTTAATATTGTACCCACTATTTGTGTTTAGGTTCAATTATATTCATATAAAAGTGAATTATGTAAATATTGCAGGAATTAGTTTCAACTTTTGATGAGATATTTTTCGAAGTGGATTATCGATTCTATCCTAGACATTTGTATTTTAAAATGAAGAAGAGATTTTCAAAACTCAAACTAAAGCTCATAATGTGTAATTGACGGCAGGATAACATTGAATCACTTTTACAAACGTTAGGGATACAAATAGGAGGATTTAAATGTTATGGACACAAATAGGACTTATCCCAAACGTTTGAGACAAAAATGAGATCTTACTCTTTAACTAATAATAATTTCGATTCACTGCATATGTTTATCCTTATATATATTATTTATGTCATGTTAACTTGATAATAAAATGCTTATTTCATGTAATATTCATATAAAAATAATGGTTGGTAGCAATCTAGGTAGTGCTCGAGGACTAGGTAGGTGTAGGGTGATGATTATCCCTGATACTCCAACAACTGCCTCCCCAACACCATTTACCTTAATTCCTCCTTAACCAACCACATCATCGGCACCTTTTTCACAACCATTTCTCATTATTCCTAACTCGAACTATATGGGTCCTCTTCTCCTCTCCCCTTATGCTTACACGGAGTGGACATCTCCTACTCCACCTACCTCTTCCATAGACTAGTTAATGCCTCCCCCTACCTACAGACATGTCAAAGGCATCTATAACAAATGAAGACACCATGGTTCAGCTATAAAGCTCGAGCACAGCTAATGGGTAATAATTTGTATATGTACACAATATATCACCTCATATCGCTGCCATTAATAAGTTTTATATGTATACAAACAATGACAGCTTTTCTCATATCTAGTTCCCTTCTATATAATGCAGCGACTCGAGTAATGTCATTTGATAAATGGTTTGACAAGTGGAGAGTTAAATTAAACTTAATAGCAATTTAATTATTGTAATATTACTTTTTAGTTATTAATCATTAATGTTTTTATGTACGGGACTTCAAATGGGATTATATACACCAACTATACGTAAGGAAGGCATTTGACTATTATTGTGGTCGATCATTTCAACAAATGCTTTTGGATATCCATAATGCGAAAGAAGAGCCCACAATGTGGTTGCGCTCTGATTTAAAGTAGGAGTTAAGATGCCACTAGGCAATGATTCAAAATTCAACCACCTCCAAACTATGAACATGAACATGATGTCTACCAGGGGAGGCTATTTGCACTGTAGGGGGCTTAACAACCATTGCATCAACCAAAAGAAAGTTAGTGTTGTATTATTTAATTAAACCAATTTTTATTTTTCTAAGTTTTTTGGAATATGTGCAAACAAAGGAATTAAAACATAAGTCAACTAACTTTGAAGTCTTCAGACATCTCCAGATCAGAAAGGAGAACAAGGTTCTATGAGTGAATGAAAAGTCTGGTCGTTTGTATATAAGACTCAATTTTTTAAAAAAATATTTCAAATATTATTTATTTCAATCTGATAAAAAAAATATATTTTTATTACCTATGACAAATTTATACAAAACATGGAGACCACAACCTAGCAATCCTAGCAGAGTGTTGAGGAAGGCAACATTCAAAAATTTTATGTGTAAAATCCAATAAATTAATAAATAATAAACTAATAAATTAATTATGAGCCAAAAACATTAGGAAATAAATTTTATGATTTGAAAAAGTAAAAATATTTAAAATACAAATTAAAACATTAATTTTAAATATTTTGGCCCAAAGTTGGGCAACGAGCTAAATTGATTGAACTAGGCCCGTACTGGACCCAAGACCCAACCCATTTAAACCAAATCAGCCACTCTCCCCCTTTATTCACAATGAAACACGCTGAGAGAGAGATTTGAGAAAGAACCCTAACTTCTATTTTTTAATCTAGTCTTCTATCAGTCATAACTCTCAATTCGGAGCTCTGATCGCTGTACCGTTTGCGGCCACGCATTCACCTCGCCGGGCTCTTTAAATCTATCTGAACAAAGTGGTAAGAAACTCAAATTTCTCACCCAATTCTCCACTTCTTTCGTTTTCATGATTTTGGTTCTTCGGTATTTAGCAAGTTTATGCTTTTGATAGTTTAGGTGTACTCTAGTGTAAGATATAGATGGATTTCATCGAAGTGCTCAATGAGTAAAGGTGAGGAACTCTTATCCCTTTGAATTCTTTAATTTTATGAAGTTTAGGTATTGAAATTGGTAGTTGGGTATGAAATTATATGAAATTAGATTGAATCCATGTGAATTGAAGTCAAATTGGTGAAGTGTTGTGCTTGGATTGGAACTCATGTGGCTGAAAGCTTGTTGTGTTAGCTTGAAAGCTTGTGAAGAGGAGGGTTTTGAGCTGTTTTGAGCTTGGAGAGAAATCGGTCAAGGTATGGTTTCTATTTCTTGTAGTTAATATATAACGTTGCATGAAAACTTAGGCTAATTGCCATAAGTTAAAATTGAATGCTCTGAATTATTGGATTTGGTGGATTAAATGTGTATATTTGTGATGTATCATGAGTATATTGATGAGTTGATATAATGGAAGTTTAATAACTTAGGTGTCTGGGTGATTGATAAATAGTAGACAAATATTTGATGATGTACGTGAATGATTGGGATTGATTTTGGTTGTGACTGGTTTGGTAAACTAGAGGATTTATAACTTTTGGTAAAAACCTATTTTTGACCAACTTCGACGGGCCATAACTTGGCTTTTGGACCCCCAAATATTGTAAAAATTGTCTTGAATAAAAATTGGGTCTGTGAAGTTTATAACATCTAAAGAATAGACTAAAAATGATTTTTTATGAAAAAATTATACGCATTTGAAGTTTGGTGTGTGATGCTTGAACATCTTTTCTATATTTTCTTATTATTTTAGATGTGAATTTATTCAGTTTTATTTAGATTTTAGTGTTTGAAGCCTATTTGGATGCTACTTTCAGGCGCATGGTTTTTTTAATTTCAGGAAAGATTCGGGTGAGTTTGACAGAGTTCATGCAGATGAAAAAGGAAGAAACTGGATGTTGTCAACCCTGACCTCTTCGCACTCCATCGAGCATAACTTGAGCTATAGAGGTCCAATTGACGCAGTTACAGCAGAATTAGAAAGCCAACTTCCAGAGCTTTCCAATATATATAATAGTCTATACTTCTCTTCTGACATCATGGCGCTAAATGCCACAACTCAGTGTTTAGTGCTAGGTACCTCGTAACCAGCGCCCAAGCCACTGCCTCGAGGGGCGTTAAACACCGAACTTGGCATTTAGTACCAGGAAGATAGCAACAACTAGAAACTTACTATCTCCAGGAGCACTAAATGGCGATTCTAGCATTTAGCGCCAGCAGTGTGGATCCAACTTTAAGGAAAGGGCTTCATTAGTTAGATTTGGGTCATATTTATCTTATTTTATTTCGTTTTAGTTATTTTTATTCCCAAACACAATCTTTTGGGCTTTAGTAGTGATTATTCTATTTTATTTTGAAATCAAATCAGGTTAGATATAAAAGAAAAAAGATTTAGCTCTTCTGGCTCTCATCATCTCTTGTCTCTTTTCTCTTCAACCTCATTCTAGTTTTTACACACCTTGGAACCCTAGTTTTTCTCTCTAAGTCATGTGCAACTAAACCTCCTTGGTTAAGGTTAGGAGCTCTGTTTATTCTATGGATTGATACTATTGTCACTCTATTTTAATTAATGTATTGATTTAATTTCAAGAATTACTTTTGTTCTTCGTCCTATGAATTTGAGTGTATTGGAAAATCACTCTTATTCTATATGAATTCTTGTTCATTCTTGGAAACATTATCTCACTTGAATACTAGTTTAAAAGTAAACTCCTCCTTGACTACTAATTGCTTAGACTTAATGGGATACGTGACATATAATCCCCGTATATTTGGGTAATTAGGATTTTTGTGGCTAATAAACTCTAACTGAACCTAACCCTCTAATCTATATTAAGTGACTAGGGAATTGGTGGCTGATTAGGTTAGAGAAGACTAAATCACTAAGGAATTAGGGTTTAGTTAATTACAGTTTACCATAAAATGAATCTTACATAATTGAAATAGTTGGTAAGAAATATTAATTCGGAAGAATAAATAACTCTTAAATCTTAACTATCTTTTCACACAAATTTCACTGTTTGCATTATTCTTACTCTATGAATTACTGTTTAATGCTTTTGAACCTTAAAACACCAATTTCTGCCTGCCTGACTAAGTGAATCAGTCAACTATCGTTGCTCGGTCTATCAATCCTCACGGGATCAACCCTTACTCACCTGAGGTATTACTTGGTACGATCCGGTGCACTTGTCGGTAAGTTTGTGGACTTTGAATTCTGAACCAGTGTGAAAAACTTATTTTTTGAATTTAACAGCATTTTGGCAAATTTGACATGCTTTCATACGCAACAGTGTCACGCAACATGGGTATTGGCCTCTACCTAGAAATCTCGCATATGCAGACACGGTCTCATGTATGCGGCACTGTGAAATCCGCAATCTTGCGTATGCGGTAGTGCCATGCGACGCGGGGATTGCTCCCTGCCTCATGAGCTCATGTCTCGCGTACGCGGCAATGTAAATTTTTGAATTTTTGTGTACGTGGGTGGCATGCGTACGCATGACCACCCTGTTTTGCCAAAGTTGTATTTTTTAATTTTTTAACCATTCCTCTAACTTTTCAAACCTCTGTAACTCCTGTTTAAGGTCTGATAGCTAGTGTTAGGCTTGGGAAAGAGAGCAAACTTATTGAGGGAGTTAGGCCGACATTGAGAAAGATTTGTGAAGTGAATAATTGAATTAATGAGGCATGGGTAAAGTTATATGAGATATGAATAAGGATAGTGATGATAATGATGAATTGTGATCGTATGAGATATGAATAAGGGTGATGATGATATTGATGAATTATGATTTAAAGATTCAGATGGCATATGCATTTAAATTATCTGAGACACGAGTTTTCCTAGGTAGATGGATTGGTTTGCCCCCACTTACTCTAGTTTGAGACTCGATACCCTCTGTCGCAAGATGTGTCTTGGCACTTTAACTCCCCGGATTTCTCCAATGAGATGATAAATGAATGATTATATATATGCATAGACTATTGGAGATGCGTACACACAGGGACTGTC
Organism: Arachis duranensis; assembly: GCF_000817695.3. Lineage (NCBI taxonomy): Eukaryota > Viridiplantae > Streptophyta > Magnoliopsida > Fabales > Fabaceae > Arachis > Arachis duranensis. The sequence continues at coordinate 44,427,104 of NC_029775.3, read as the reverse complement.
CAGGGTTTGCTACCGGACATGTCAACTGACAGATGATATTATTAGCCAAATGACAGACATGCATCATGTGCACTTGTATGTTTTGTTTGAGTGTACATTTGTATTAGTTTGCTTACCTGTTTAACTGTGATTAGCTGCTACTTGATATATTTACTGTATTTACTATCCATATCTGTGTTTTCTTTGTTTGTCTTGTAAATTTCTTTCTGAGGGATCCCTGATGCTGGCAAAGGTGATGCTGAGGGTTGTTCCACTTGATGATTGGGAGGTTTGTAGAGAACAAAAAACAAAGAGTTAAACGAGAATCCTTTGATGTAATTACTATAATTTGAGTTTAGTGAGAACTCTAGGATTTTGATATGGATTGTTGGAGTTTATGAATGCCTCTGACTTTCCAGGGCCTTATATCTTAACTATTTAAGTACTATTACTATACTGAAAACTCTCGATTCTCATTTCATACGTATTCTTTTGTTTTATATATATATATATATATTCTCCACTTTGTATAAATTTGTATTTTATCCCTTCTAAAGGTTGACTAGGAGAATAGGATTTATATCTTGTCTTTTGGTAAACTTTTGGGTTATATATATGTAAATATTTATTGGCTGGTCTTTGCTTCGCAAGTCGAGTCTGGAACTTGTTAATATGTATTTCTTTTGAAACTCTTATACCATATGTATTATGTTTCTTCTGTTTCACTATTATCTACGCGTTTTATTCTTAACCATTCGAGTTTGAAGCAACTTTTTATTTCTGTTTTGTTCAAATTTTTGTCAAGACTCCTAGTTAAACTTCTTTTTAAATCTACCTATATATGTATTTTTCTTTTAGATATCGTAATACCTCATCATCACCTCTAATTTATGATTTAAGCATAAAGTTTTGAGTGGTAAAGTGTTATACTATGCAAGTGTATCTGAATGCAGTTTGGCTGCATACTCTTGGAGAGTCATACAAAAACTGCATTCACGAAAAGTTTTCCTTCTTTGTCAGCACTCTTCCATGGGGTCCTTTGGAAGCGTCCACCATAGCCACAAATGCACTTCCACCTTCTCAAGAGATTGTCGCAGAGTTATATATGAAGCAAATTCACAACCCTACGCGAGATTGGATGATTAAGGTTGCTACTTATATGAAGTTAAGGATAGGAGTCGCATCTTACTTGCTTGCCTGGATGAACGTGAGTCGATAGTCAATGAGGTTAGATAGATCTTAGTGGTAGCCCATGCCAAATCTTGAGGGACTAAGAGAAAGTTCGCAAGATGATAGAAGATGTCACCATCTACTATCACCTAGCTTGTGTAGTTAGCAACTCCGCATGAGGGGGGTTCATCATCAGCACCAATACATCCAACCCTGCAAAAGGAAGGGGATGGGCCTAAGGACGATGCAGATGACTATGTCGACTTTAGCCTCATTTGTTTTCTTAGTACACTTATCATTCGAAACTTTATTGATTTCATACTCCTTGGTTTGTATTATTAAAATTTTATTGTTTTTGATATAAAATACTATTTATTTGTCGTGTGTTTAATAATAGTGCATTATATTAAAAAATTTTAAATATAAATATATAATATATCTAAATAGAAATTAGTTTAAAAAATAAAATTTATTATTTATCATTAGATTTAGTGTGTGAGATAATCCGATGGTAATTATTATTATTTATTTAAAAATGGAGATTTTGTCTCATACTATGGTCAGATTTAGAGGTAACATTTAAATAATTTGTCAAATAAAAATATTTGTTTGTGATAAAAAATCACTTGTAACATTTAAAACTTTTGCATCGGATATAAAAATCAGCTGATAACATTTTTCTATCAAGGCTTCTTCTGTGGGATTTTTTTTATTGTAATCTGCGGACATATCCTATGGTAAATAATACTTTTTTTCTATAGTGTAAGAAAAGTAAACTCCCCTCCCAAGAAATTGAGTTATCTTGTCCCCTGCTTGACCTTAGCAAGGGAACTAGATACCATCATAGCTGGGTAGGCACCATTGTTTTTGTCACCGGCCTTTGATTCGCCACGTTGCCACAACTATGTCGTCTTTTACATCTCCATTGCTATTTACTTCAATGTTATAGAGTTGTATTACGGATTCGACCCACAGATCCTACGCCCGGAGTGATCCCCAAACCCGATTACCCGGGTCTGACCTGCTTTACCCTTCTAGAAGGCCCGAAACCGGTCCGCTAGAACTCCTAACCAACTTTTAAATTCAAACATCCTTATCTTAGCCAAAGAGGATAAGATAAGATAGCTACCATCACCTATAAATAGAGGGCCCAGCTCCCTCCAGGTATTGATCACTTCCTCACACCTTCTACCTCTTAGATCCATTCTGACTTGAGCGTCGGAGTGTCTTTGCAGGTACCACCCCCCGTTGCTCCAGTCAAACAATCCTCCAATCCGCCTCGACCCGCAAGTTCCCGATCCATCTCTCAACCTGTACTGGAGATATCCATAGATGTCTTGATATGTGTGTTAAGTGATCTCAGAGATTACAGGGCAGGAATGGCTCAGAGGATGGAAAGGAAGCATGCAAAAGTGGAAGGAATACAAGAAGTTGGAGAAATTGCTAAGCTGTCCAGCCTGACCTCTTTGCACTCAAACGGCTATAACTTTAGCTACAGAGGTCCAAACGACGCGGTTCTAGTTGCGTTGGAAAGCTAACGTCCGGGGCTTCGATTTGATATATAATTTGCCATAGCTGCCCTGCTGCCAGACGACGCGAACGCGTGAGTCACGCGGACGCGTGACTTGGCAGGAACACAACCCGCGCGGCCGCGTGAGCCATGCGGCCGCGTCACTTTTCCGCGACCTGTACGTACCAGAATACGCTGGGGGCGATTTCTGGGCTGTTTTTAACCCAGTTTGCGGCCCAGAAAACACAGATTAGAGGCTATAAAGTGGGGGAATCCATTCATTCATGAGAATGCACTCATAATTCACTTTTCATATTTTAGATGTAGTTTTTAGTGAGAGAGGTTCTCTCCTCTCTCTCTTAGGATTAGGATTAGGATTAGAAATTAGGATCTTTAGAAACTAGGATTTAGGACTTCTCTTGGTTTTTAAGAGTGACTCTCGATTCAGGTTTAATGTTCCTTTTTATTTATTTTTCCAATTAAATTTATGAACTCTTCCATGTTACAGATTACTCTTTTAAATTAATGCTATTTGAGATATTTCAGATCTATGATTGCTTTTTTTAATTTATGTTGTCAGTACTTATCCAAATTATTTTCATTCGAGTAGATAGTTTTCCTTTTGGCTTTGGTTAAATAACTGGCGACTCTTGAGTTATCAACTCATTGTTAATTGAAAATTGGAATTCATCCACTTAACTTACCTTCATAGTTAGAGGTTAACAAAGTGGGAGAAAAATCCAATTCTCATTACAATTGATAAAGATAACTAGGATAGGACCTCCAGTTCCCATACCTTGCCAAGAGTTTATTTTATAGTTATTTGTTTATTTTTCTTATTATTTTTTGTGCAACATACTGCCCCCTTACTTCTAAAATCCCAATTTTACCTTTTTCATAGCCAATAATAAGAACATACCTCCCTGCAATTCTTTGAGAAGATGACCCGAGGTTTAAATACTCGGTTAACAATTTTTAAAGGAGTTTGTTACTTGTGACAACCAAAACGTTTGCACGAAGGGATTTCTGTTAGTTTAGAAGTTGTATCTACAACGCGAATATTTTTAATAATTCTTTACTAGCAAAAATCCTAACGTCAAAATGGCGTTGTTGCCGGGGAATTGCAAACGTGTGCCTTATTATTGGTTATTGTAAATATTTGCTTTTTGATTTGCTTTTATTTTTATTTTTATTTGCTTTTTCTTAAATTAAGAGGTTATTGAATTTTATTTTAAAATTTTTATCTTATCTTATCTTATTTCAAAAATCAAATTTAAAAATTTTCAATTTTCAATTTTCAAAAAAAATTTCAAATTTCAAAAATTAAAAATTCAAATTTCAAAATTTAATTTTCAAATTTCAAAATTTAAATAACCTTTTAATTTCAATTTGTTTTATTTTTGTTTTTAATTTTTATTTGCTATCATGAACTCTCACCCCTTTGGCTATGAGTCTGGTTACAATAATGTTACAGGAAGAAGAAATTACAATGAGAACAAGCATCAAGGTTGGAACAATCAAAGATGGGAGGAGCCACAAGGACTTGATCAATCCTCATGGCAACAACCACCTCCAATAGACTATCAACAACCACCACCATATGCCTATGAACCCTTTCCTCAACATGACCTTGGACTACCAAACTCACAAGCCCCTTTTCGCCATTCACCTCCATATGACCCTAACCCTCAACCACCTTATGAGTCATATGAACCATATATAGAACCACCCCAATTCCAACCCAATTACTCCCAAGAACCACCACTTCAATATTCATCATCTCCATATCCATCAATCCAAGAGCACTATGATCCTACTTATGAAAGCCGAGTACATCAAGAAACAATGGATCATTTCAAGGAAACAGTGGATCGATTTCAGGCGACCATTCAACAACTGGAGCAAGTAGTAATTCAATGGATTTCTAGGCGCTCAAATATACAAGGATCAGCCACAGCTCCATGTGGACTGTCTACTGAAGAGCGTAGCATGGCGGAGATACCAGAAACCCCAGTGGACAAGACAGAGAATGAATTCATACTAGAACAAGTAGAAGACGCTGTCATTGTTCAAGAAGAAGAAGAAGTGTTTGAAGACTTAGGAGACGTAGAACTAAGAAGTGGTTGAAGACTTAGGAGATGCAGAACCTCCATGGGAAAGTCAAGACATAGAGCCTCCTTCCAAGACGGTTGAAATTGATGCTAAGGAGGGTGTACAACCTCCAAAGCATATCATAGTTGAAGACTTGGAAGAGGTTGATCAAGAGATGGAGATTCAAGAAGAAGAAGCACAACCTACCATGCCCTTGGAAAGCAATGAAGAGGAGATTGAATTGAAAGAGAGCTACCAAGAGGAAGAGGTTGAAATTGAAGAAGCTTGCAAAGAGGTGGTAATTATCAGAGAGGAGCACAAGGGAGTGGAGCTTGCAATTTCATTGAAAATACCTCCCCCTAAGTTGCCATCATCCTTCACAACATTCAAGTGGGTAAAATTCATATCCTTTAGCTTTTTAATCCCACTTGAATATGGGCTACTGGAGATGGATGGTCAACTTAGAGCTCTTTGTGGCATCAAGAGTAAGAGGAAGATGGTCATTGGTAAGAATTGTCCTGCAAGGTTCATCATGGTTGGAAGCTTTAAGTTTAAACGCAAAGGTTGGTATAAAGCTCAACTGAATGGGTCTAGGAAGCTGTTTGGTCGCTGCAGTGAGAATTCAGATCACCTTTCACCCGGCTGGAAAAATGCAGATCGAGACAAAAACGGGTGTAAAAGTAAAGTTTGGGATCCTGTAATCTGTTCTGGCATTTGTCACCCCGAAAGCCTAAGAATCTGTTTGAAGCTTCTTAAGGGCTTTACATGCTTAGTTTTGGATCCCGGAGGACACTGGAATCACAAACATTGGTGGAGATTCCTGGATGAGTTCAAGCACAAGCCACCATAACAGGAAGCTCACCAAATGTCCAACTTAAGGACTTTAACTAATAGTGCTAGGTGGGAGACAACCCACCATGGTACGATCGTTCATTTTTCATTTTTATTTAGTTTTATTTGTTTCTAGTTTTATTTTATTTTATTATATTGAACCTGGAGTTTTGCGTCACATTCATATTAACACTGCATTCTTCATTTTTCAAAAAAAAAAAGGATTTACGCACGCGACGCGGCAACGTCGCTGACGCGTCCGCGTCGTATGTGCGTTAGGAGGAAAAGAAATTGAACAGAGAGTTACGCAGGAGCAGGGCTGGAGGCGTGCCAAGGGTACAAATCATCCCACGCGACCGCATCGCTGATGCGGCCGCGTCATTTCCAAAGTGGCTTCCCCACGCGTCCGCGTCACCCACGCGACCGCGTGGCCCTGGATTTCGACGTAACAAGGTGTATGGCCGAAAGTTGAGCTGGAATTTGGGCTGGACTCGTGCTGGAAGCCCAAGCCCTACCACGTGACCGCGTGCCCCACGCGGCCGCGTCATTTTAAGAAAAAGGCCACCCGCGCGATCGCGTCGACCACGCGACCGCGTCACCTAGATTTTGGCAATACTAAGTTTTGAACAGAGAGTTGTGCGACCGCGAGGCTACACTCGCACCACTAGCACAAATCAAGTCATATGATCGCGTGCCCCACGCGTCCGCGTCGCCTAACCTTATTGCGCACCACGCAACCGCGTCACCCACGCGACCGCGTCGCCAGCGTCGCACAACCTCTTCAGATTAGTGCCAATTTTCTTATCTTTTCTTCTCCGAATCCTTATTCTTCTTATCTTTTCTTATTTCTTTCTTCTTCCTTTCTTATTTTCTCTCACTTCCATTCTATTTTATTTAATTTATTTGCATACTTTCATTCATTGCGTTTTTTATTTTGTGCATATTTTTCTTTTCTTTTCTAAATTTGCTATTTTAGTGTTAAAAATTTAATTGGAAAATTATTTTCTTGTAAATTATTAAAAATTTAATTGGGAAATTATTTTCTTGTAAATTATTATGAAATTGTTTGACAATTATATATTACTTTTTGAAGGGTTGCTTGCATGTTCAATTTAATACTTTCAGTAGCTTATTTACCATACATGCTATGTGTTTGTGAAAAAGCCCATATGGCATTATGCACTTCTCTATTATACTTTATACTATTGAATGCATGCTTTTCATAAACTCCCTTTACTATTTTATTAATTGAATATAATTGTCAATACAAACATGGTGATTTATTACAAGTGATGCTTGGTCTATGCTACTCATGCCCTTTGCCGGCATGCCAATAAACACCTTGCATTCACTTGTCCTTATATGCACTAGCTATTTTCAATTGATGGCTTTTCACATGTACTCGTGAGCATGTGTTAATGTCAATTACATCCTACTGTGCATCCATCACCACTCTTCCGTTCTCTTCCTTGCGATATATCTATTTGAATTTAATTTACTTTCTCTTCCCTTCTTCAGGATGGCCACCAAGGAAGGAAAGGAGAAAGCTACTCCTAAACTGCCGGCAAGGAAAGGAACAAAAAGAGCTCAGCTGAGAAACCACAACCCCCATCCACTTGCACATCTCAGCATGCACCGAGGACGGTGCAATCTTTAAGTGTGGGGAGGTCGATACCAATCTCCATGGGTTAGTTATTTCTTGACACAACACCAAAATTTTTTTATTTTATTTGTTTGTTCATTGTTGCATTTGCATAATTGATTGCATATCTGTTTGATTTTTTGCATATTTTACCACTTGGTTGAAGTAATATTTTCTTTTCCAAGAAACCTTTTAAAGTATTTCACTAATTTGAATAAAATTTTTTGTTACACTTGTTTGAAGAAATATTATATTGGAACATGGTTTAGAGCTCGAACACACAAACCTGTAAGATTTTTGAGCCTAATTGATTGGTTGCATTTTATCAACCAATAATTTATTTTTGATGTGTGTTTTTCTCTCTAAAATTGTGATCTTTGTCTTGCTTAATTCTATATTTCCATTATTTGATGTATACATGTACTTACATGATTGAGGCTTTTGTTTCACTAAGCTCACATACCCATATGGCCTTACCTTTCATTATCCCTTGCAAACCAATTTTGAGCCTATTATACCCATTTGTTCTTTATTTTAGCACATCATCAACTCTAAGCGAAAAACAATAATGTCCTTAATTTGAATCCTTGGTTAACTTAGACTAGTGAAAGTGCTTATGATTTAAGTGTGGGAAAATTGTGTTTGGAAACATTTGGTTTGAGAATTGAGTATGTTAGAAATTTCTGAAAATGTGAAAGAAATGTTTAGGACATGTTTATGCATTCAATAATTTAATCATATGCATTGAGAAAAACAAAAAAAAAATAATATAAAAAAATAAAAGAAAAAGAAAAGAAAAGAAAAGAAAAAGAGCAAATAAAAGGGGACCAAATGCCCCAAAGTGAGTGGTGAAAGCAATGCATATGAGTTGTACTTGAAATTAGAATGTATGAATATGTGGAAAACATAGTTAGTGGATGGTTAGATGTTGTATTATGATTACATGGATTGTCTAAGTTAGGTGGAAAAGTTTAAGTTAATTAAGGATTAAGATTTTTAGTCCACTTGGCCAAATACAATCCTACCTTGACCCTAACCCCATTACAACCCTTAAAAGACCTCTTGTTATGTGTATTTGTGCATTAAACTTTTGTTGATTGGTAGAAGAAGAGCAAGCCTTAGAAAGCAAGATTAGTAAAGAATTGAGAGAATCGAACCTCAAACACCTGAGCGATTAGAGTGTATACACTTCCAGTGAGGGTTCGATGCTCGATTCCTTGTTCCCTGCTTTCATGAGCTATCTTCCTACGAGTTTACTTGCTTTTTATTGTACAATTTGAATTAGTGGAATTTGGTTTGTATTTGTCTTGGAGAACTTGTTTGTTTTTAACCAAGTAGATATTATTCATAATATTTGCATAGTTTTATATTTCCTTCCTGATTTTGTACTATGATTGAAAACGTGCTTCTTTGATCTTATATTTGCTTATTATTAATCCTCTCTTATTACCAGTAGATGCCTTGATATGTGTGTTAAGTGATCTCAGAGATTACAGGGCAGGAATGGCTCAGAGGATGGAAAGGAAGCATGCAAAAGTGGAAGGAATACAGGAAGTTGGAGAAATTGCTAAGTTGTCCAGCCTGACCTCTTTGCACTCAAATGGCTATAACTTCAGCTACAAAGGTTTAAACGACGCGGTTCCAGTTGCGTTGGAAAGCTAACGTCCGGGGCTTCGATTTGATATATAATTTGCCATAGCTGCCCCGACGCCAGGCGACGCGAACGCGTGGGTCACGCGGACGCGTGACCTGGCAGGAACACAACCCGCGCGGCCGTGTGAGCCATGCGGCCGCGTCACTTTTCCGCGACCTGTACGTACCAGAATACGCTGGGGGCGATTTCTGGGCTGTTTTTAACCTAGTTTGCGGCCCAGAAAACACAGATTAGAGGCTATAAAGTGGGGAAATCCATTCATTCATGAGGATGCACTCATAATTCACTTTTCATATTTTAGATGTAGTTTTTAGTGAGAGAGGTTCTCTCCTCTCTCTCTTAGGATCAGGATTAGGATTAGAAATTAGGATTTTTAGAAACTAGGATTTAGGACTTCTCTTGGTTTTTAAGAGTGACTCTCGATTCGGGTTCAATGTTCCTTTTTATTTATTTTTCCAATTAAATTTATGAACTCTTCCATGTTACAGATTACTCTTTTAAATTAATGCTATTTGAGATATTTCAGATCTATGATTGCTTTCTTTAATTTATGTTGTCGATACTTATCCAAATTATTTTCATTCGAGTAGATAGTTTTCCTTTTGGCTTTGGTTAAATAACTGGCGACTCTTGAGTTATCAACTCATTGTTAATTGAAAATTGGAATTCATCCACTTAACTTACCTTCATAGTTAGAGGTTAACAAAGTGGGAGAAAAATCCAATTCTCATTACAATTGATAAAGATAAGCAGGACAGGACCTCCAGTTCCCATACCTTGCCAAAAGTTTATTTTATAGTTATTTATTTAATTTTCTTATTATTTTTTGTGCAACATACTGCCCCCTTACTTCCAAAACCCCAATTTTACCTTTTTCATAGCCAATAATAAGAATATACCTCCCTGCAATTCCTTGAGAAGATGACCCGAGGTTTAAATACTCGGTTAACAATTTTTAAAGGGGTTTGTTACTTGTGACAACCAAAACGTTTGCACGAAGGGATTTCTGTTAGTTTAGAAACTGTATCTACAACGCGAATATTTTTAATAATTCTTTACTAGCAAAAATCCTAACATCAAAATGGCGCCGTTGCCGGGGAATTGCAAACGTGTGCCTTATTATTGGTTATTGTAAATATTTGCTTTTTGATTTGTTTTTATTTTTATTTTTATTTGCTTTTTCGTAAATTAAGAGGTTATTGATTTTTATTTTAAAATTTTTATCTTATGTTATCTTATTTCAAAAATCAAATTTAAAAATTTTCAATTTTCAAATTTCAAAAAAAAATTCAAATTTCAAAAATTAAAAATTCAAAATTCAAAATTTAATTTTCAAATTTCAAAATTTAAATAACCTTTTAATTTCAATTTGTTTTTATATTTGTTTTTAATTTTTATTTGCTATTATGAACTCTCACCCCTTTGTCTATGAGTCTGGTTACAATAATGTTGCAGGAAGAAGAAATTACAATGAGAACAGGCATCAAGGTTGGAACAATCAAAGATGGGAGGAGCCATAAAGACTTGATCAATCCTCATGGCAACAACCACCTCCAATGAACTATCAACAACCACCACCATATGCCTATGAACCCTTTCCTCAACATAACCTTGGACTACCAAACTCACAAGCCCCTTTCCACCATTCACCTCCATATGACCCTAACCCTCAACCACCTTATGAGTCATATGAACCATATATAGAACCACCCCAATTCCAACCCAATTACTCCCAAGAACCACCACTTCAATATTCATCATCTCCATATCCATCAATCCAAGAGCACTATGATCCTACTTATGAAAGCCGAGTACATCAAGAGACAAAGGATCGTTTCAAGAAAACAGTGGATCGATTTCAGGCAACCATTCAACAACTGGAGCAAGTAGTAATTCAATGGATTTCTAGGCGCTCAAATATACAAGGATCAGCCACAGCTCCATGTGGACAGTTTACTGAAGAGCGTAGCATGACGGAGATACCAGAAACCCCAGTGGACAAGACAGAGAATGAATTTGTACTAGAACAAGTAGAAGACGCTATCATTGTTCAAGAAGAAGAAGAAGTGGTTGAAGACTTAGGAGATGCATAACCTCCATGGAAAAGTCAAGACATAGAGCCTCCTTCCAAGATGGTTGAAATTGATGCTGAGGAGGGTGTACAACCTCCTAAGCATATCATAGTTGAAGACTTGGAAGAGGTTGATCAAGAGATGGAGATTCAAGAAGAAGGAGATGGATGGTCAACTTAGAGCTCTTTGTGGCATCAAGAGTAAGAGGAAGATGGTCAGTGGTAAGAATTGTCCTGCAAGGTTCATCATGGTTGGAAGCTTTAAGTTTAAACGCAAAGGTTGGTATAAAGCTCAACTGAATGGGTCTAGGAAGCTGTTTGGTCGCTGCAGTGAGAATTCAGATCACCTTTCACCCGGCTGGAAAAATGCAGATCGAGACAAAAACGGGTGTAAAAGTAAAGTTTGGGATCCTGGAATCTGTTCTGGCATTTGTCACCCCGAAAGCCTAAGAATCTGTTTGAAGCTTCTTAAGGGCTTTACATGCTTAGTTTGGGATCCCGGAGGACACTGGAATCACAAACATTGGTGGAGATTCCTGGATGAGTTCAAGCACAAGCCACCATAACAGGAAGCTCACCAAATGTCCAACTTAAGGATGAGTTAAAGCACAAGCACAAGTTGCTTTGCCAATTTTTGTTTTGTCTTATGTCAATTGCTTCCCTTTTTCTTTCATGTTCTCTCTTATTAGTTCTTTTTTTTGTTTTTATAGTTTTTTTTCATTTGTTGATATTGAGAGCACTTATGGGATTGAATGATTTTGGATGCTCGAAAATGAAAAAGATTGGATGTTTGCTACTGATCTCTGAAAGTATAGTTTATGATGTTCGAAAAGGCTCCTTGATAGATCTATCGAACATTACAAATCAATATCGCAGTTTATTTGGAGTAGAAATCTGGTAGCTATTTAGCTTCTTCTATAGATCCACTGGTTTGGGCAAGGAGAACGGTGGTTGATGCTGGGCGACTTGTGTAAGGGAGAAGACATGATTAGTTAGTTTGTGGGTAGAAGGATGACAAGAGTGATGATGTAAAAATGTGCGACTAAAATGAACTTAGATTAGAAAAAATCTCTAATTGTTTGGTAGTCAAATGCTATCTCTAAATTTTTTTCCTCACGGAATTTAATTTTAAAATAGGTTCAAAAGGGGTGTGATTCATGGTCGTGGGGGTTATTGGAGGTGTTTAACCTTGATATGGGTTAACATCAAGGTTCTGAAAACCGATTCGAACCGGTTGAACTGTGAACCGATGCCAAATGCGATTCGGTTAGAAGCAAAAATCGCCAAATTCAAAAACCGACATTAGACCGTTGAACCGGTCGAAAACCGGTCGGTCGAACCGAACCGTGAACCGGCCAGTTTTTGAAATGGGACAAAAATAAAAATTCAAAAACGGTGCGTTGAAGCTTGGTTGTGACTTATGAACCCTAATCCCTAACATTTGCAAGCACCCCTCTCGACCTCTCCTCTCCAGCACGCAGAAGCAGAAGTGTAGAACACGAAGCAGCAGTGTAGCAGTGCAGCAGTTGGAGCTTCTGGCACAACTTCTGTCAGCTACCGCCGCCGCCGCATAGTCTGTGAAGCTAATGTCAGTCACCTCTGCTCGCGGCTTCGCGCCACCACTTTTCGTCGCGCAGTGGGCTCGGAAATCAGAACCACCGCCAGCTCTATATTTTTTCAGGCTTCCAGCTTCTAACCCTAGGTATAATTTTTGTTCTTTGTAATAATAATAGTTGAAGTCTCTGTCAGTCTGTCTCCCTCTTGCATGCTCTGTTGAAGGCATCTTCGAGCTTCCAGGTAATTTTTTGAACTGTGAACTGAAGGCGTCTTGGTCACTCTGCTCCTTGTCTCTGTCCCTCGTTACAATGATTGTTTGATTGAATAACTGTTGCATGTTTCTGTCTCCCTAATGAGTATGATTTAATAATTGTTTGAATCTATGAAGCTCTGTGAACTGAAGTCATTGAAGTCTGATATACTGATAATCTGATATAGTGATACTGAACTGTGAAGTGTGAAGGTTGTGAAGCTCTGTGAAGTGTGAACTGAACTGTGAACTTTGTTTAAGCGTACTTGATTCATATGCGTACTTGATTTATAATTCTACTTTCTTTGTAATTGTCTCTAAGCGTACTTGATTTTCTGGATTTAGAGTTATTTTTTATTGAATTTCTGGATTTGAATTTTGAATTCGTGTTTGATCAAAAATTTCTGTTTGATTCTTCTTATTGTTGTTGTGGTTGAAATTCAAAATTGAAATCTGATTCCTCTTCTTTGTCAATTTCATATTCTGGACTTGTTCATTATCTTTGCATTTAAGTGAGCAATTATAATCTGTTATCTGGTTATATTACTCTTCTAGGACAAACTCTAGCAATGGCTCAAGGCAGGAGAAACATGGAATGACTAACAAACCTTGAGGAGAGCCTGAGGATGCGGTTTGTAAAACTGATTTTTGAATAGGTTCAATTTTTCATGTTTTGTTTGTTAGTAAAGTAAAGTAAAGTGATTGATTATAACTGGGTATGGTGCTTTTATTAGCAACGATCGAACAAAGGTGAAAGAGGTGTCTTCCGAAATATCAAAGTATATCCACTGGTAATGTACTAATCTTATGCTTGTATTTGAGATGTGAATGAATCATTCTGTGTATGTTTCTTATTTGAATTCCTATCCCCTCTTTCTTTCTTTTGTCTTTATAGGAACCGAATGACAAGAGACTTAATTATGAACCACCTACAGATTTACTTAGCAAGGTACTTACAAACTGTATTCCATTTTTCCAATGTTAATATGATCCATACTTTCTTTGATATATATTTAGCTAATATTTGAACCTGATTTGCAGCTGTCCCTGATTTCTGAAGTGAAAAAACCTGCAAAACTGCCATCTAAGGTGCAGCCAATTTCCTAGGTTCAGCTATCTCAGCACTCATATAACAACTTAAGATTCTTTTGAGTAGATAAAGGTTTATTGAAAGAGATTTAGAAAAGCATTTTCTTTGAATGATATTTTAAAGCTTACATTAGACTATACTTATATTTTCATGTGTTTATTTATATTTTATTTATTATTTTATTATAAAACGATTTTTTCGGTTCAACTACGATCAAACCGATTAAATCTATGAACTAGTGAATCAGTAACTAGAGTTGTTCGATGACCGATTCGGTTTTCAAAACCTTGGTTAACATAGCTTCTCACACTTAACGACCTAACACAGACTTCTCGCACATTACGAGATTCTGAGACGAGGCAAGTTTTAGCATCTTGCAATATACCAAAAGGATTAATAAAATTAAACAAAAAAAAAAAACAGAACTTGCAAATAGTGAAAGAAGAGTTAAAAAAATAGAAATTAATCTAAACGAAATTCACATAATTCAGATACCCATGTACCATGCCAATTTATTTTTTCAGGAAATCAAAGAATTCAGAAGATGAAACAAACAAACCAAAGAAAAATAGAAAGAAAGAAAACCTTCTTGTTGTATTTAAGGAACAGAAACATAAAATTCACAAAAATTAGAAAAGAAGAAAAGAAAGTCAGTGTTGCATCTGCAATGTCAAACGATTTCTCTTTTTTTCATTTTTTTATTTTTCTTTATTTCTTCTTTGTTTTTCACTTCTTGATGGTGGTTCCTATTTAGATGGCACTTCATTGTAAGCCTCTTGTATGTTTTTTTTTATGAAAAAAAATTATAGCTCTTTTAAAAGGATTACTAAAAGTTTTCAAATTTTTTGGTTTGGGTGTGAGTTTGATGTGTATGATTACAAAAGGGGGTGGTTGGTTGGCGGTGAAAGGTAAATGAGTTGAAAAAGAAAAAAGTGTATAATACTACACTAATAATAAACAGTTCCAGCTATCAAGAGACAATGCAAACATCTTATATTGTTGAATTTCTCCAACCAGTCTCATTTTGAAACAAATAAATTTTTTAGTACTTTTCTAAATTCATCGCGTTAAGAAGTGCTAATAAAGACATTTTATTAACGTCATTTATATACTAGAAATATAATTATATTTAATTTTTTCAATAAATACATTATAAAAATTTGAAATTTCAGTTTTTGGCTTTTCGCAAAAATTCTTTTTGATCTCATTTTGTTATAAAAATCGACAGTTATTTTAGACTTAAGAAGCTACGTACGTTTAGTGAATTGCGAACTAATTTTTACAGGTGGAAATAAATTATTAAAGTAAGACCAAAACTGATTTTTAGACCAACTCCTTAATTAATCATAAAAGAATGATATTGACGGAAGGAAAAAGTGATAGGCTGATAGGTATTAATCAGTTACCTTGCGGAGCATGGTGTTCTCATTGATTAAGGTGGAGATGCGCTCTTCCAAGTTGGAATTCTTATCTTCCAAGTCTTTAGCTCTTGATTCCAAGTCATTCACATAAACCTTTTTTCTTTCGCGTGCTTGTTGGGCAGAAACCCTGTTCCTCAATAATCTGTTTATAATGCCAAAAAGTCATTAAATAAATATTGGAGCCATAAATATTTTCGATAATTGCACATGGGTTTATATGCAATCTATACAAAGTGCCTTCAATAGTGTCCTCAACTATGATAGTGGATTAGTGGGATATATATGATGGAAGATGGTTGCATTATTCGGACATATATTTGACACAATATTTCACGTACATCTAATAATAACAATTTTAACTGAGAATTATTGAAGTTGGTACATTAAATAATGTTACGTTGATTAATTTGTTTATATGCATTGCTACACTAAAGAATGATCTAACTAACTAATAAGAAAATTATATATTTATATATTTGCATGAAAATGTGCAAATAAATTTACCCTTAATTTGAACCTCATATTTTGTTGTTGTCATTTTGTCATGTATGCTCTCTACATTTCGATTCCAGATTCATATTCCACCACAAAAAAGCGTTATATGGGCCCACTTTTTCTAACTACCTCTTCGGACTTCGGCCAAATATAACAAATCTAACATAAAACAGAAAATTCTACAGCTCATTTGATAATTCTATCAGCATAATATCTCTCATGCAAGTTTATATAGAATGTTTGGATCAATGTTTGGTTCAAATTTGTACAGGAGTCGTGCGCAAGAATATTAAAGCTTTGGCCCGATATTTAGAACCGTTTTAAGTAGTATTATCAATTAAATGATTAACTTTAATTTACAATAATTTGCTCGAATGACTTTTCTATACCATGGTGTGTGTGTGTGAGTTTGCCCCTTCACACCAGGGAGGCCGTTTGAGGCCATGTAACTCAGGTCGACGAGACTATTAAGGGTACATCAAAATCAATTATCATATATTTATATATAAATATATTTATATATTTTAATTTATTTTTAATATATATTTTATATTTTAATATATATTCTATAATTTTAAAAATTAATTTTAGTATATATCTAACATAATTGTAAACTAAAAAATACTAAAAATCATGTCAAACAACATGGTCGTACTTGTAATTTAAAATATTTACTCGTAACTTAACTTGGAAAGTTTATTGTAATATTAAATAAAAATTCCTAAGTTATTTCACATGATTTGTGCAAATTTACGCTAGAGGTACAAAAATTTTTATTCATAGTCCATGTAAATATGCACAAAAGAATTATCAAGTAATTAATGATTTTAATATAAGGATTGGCCTTGAGCAAGTCAATTTATGTACCAAAATATTATTTTAGATACAAACAAATCAGTTTCTTTTTTTTTTTTCTTAATGAAAATATCGTATTCCATAGACTTGCATTAAATGTTATACATTAATAAATATTAAAAAAAAGCAACTTTCGATTTTTTTTTTACAAATAACTAAATAAAATAGTTTCTAAAAATAATATTTTTTTTTGCAAACTCACCTTAAAAAAATCCATTATAATAAAGGATTTTTTTTAAAAGAGTGTTCAAATTCAAATTAATTCAAACAAAATCGTACATCTAATCGAATTCAAACTAAAATTTGATTAAAATTATACTCATTTGAATCAAATTGTATTTCATTACTAACAAACCGCATAGATTAAATCAAATTTTAAATTCACTTCTCAAAATTAAATTAATCATATCTAAACAACAAAAGATGA
>NC_029775.3:44397077-44409709 GCF_000817695.3 Arachis duranensis | reverse complement strand
TACTAATATTAAAATAGAAATTAATTTTAACTATTTTTAATATTCTTTAACCTTATAAATTATTAAAAATATTTGTTAATAAATAATGTATATTATTTCTAAATTTATTTGAAGAATACATGTTAAGAATAAGACTAGACACGCTAATACGTGACGGTATTTAGGTGTATTTAACTGTGTTTGAAAAAAAAATATTTTTAATTAAAACACAATTAGATACAAAAAAACTTGTGTATCAAATAAATATTGTTCAGTTGCTCAGGTGAATGGCGGTTCGGGTGGAGTCGAGGTTGGAGCAACTGGGTGTGATGGGGGATCTAGCTTAGGGTGCAAACTTCGAGAAAGACAAACTTTCGTCTGAATCTTCCGTTGGTTAGCGGGTGAGGCCACCTACAAGGACACTTCGATGCTAAAGTTAGCGTTCATACGAAAAGGCAGCCAATTAAGGTAGAATGGTGACATACCTCTCCTGGTTAGGCTGGTTGTTTGAGACTGAAAACTCGAATTTGATTGACTGCTCATAGGTCATACCTTCCGAGCTTTCCAAAATGATCCCGGCTCCCCCCGAATGCTTGGTTGGAGGCTCCATCAATATGGAGCTTCCACCATATGCCCGGATTTCTAGAGGAATCCCCAATCACCTCTACCAAGAAATCTTTCATTACTTGAACATTGATTGCATGTCAAGGCTTGTATTGGATGTCATACTGAGATAACTCTATCGCCCAAGTCATCACACGACCCGCTAGGTCAAATTTTTTCAAGATCTGTCAAATGGCTTGGTCAGTCCTCAGTGTGATCGGGTGCCCTTGAAAATATTGTCTTAACCTCCGGGAGGAGATTAATAGAGCATAGGCTATTTTTTCCAACTTAGTGTACATCAGCTCCGCCCCTTGGAGCACCTTGCTAATGAAGTATACTGGTTGTTAGAGTTCGTCTTCTTTCCGAATCAAAATGGCCACCATGGCCTCCTCCGTCACGGTTAAATAAAGGAATAGAGTCTCTCCTTCTTTCGGCTTCTCGAGTATTGGTGGTTCCAATAGGATCCTCTGAAGTGGTTGAAGGCTTCCTCGCAAGCCGGGGTCCATTTAAAGGCTATTCCCTTTTTCATTAAATTGAAAAAAGGGAGGGCCTTTGCTGCTGAGACCCTGAGGAAACGAGACAAACCCTAGGTTGTCATCCGAATGATGGCTTTGTACGTCTTTGACACACCCTGGGTTGTCATCCGAATGATTGCTTCGCATTTGTCTGGGTTGGCTTCAACCTCTCTTTGCGTGATCATAAAGTCCAAAAACTTTCCTGCCTCCATTGCAAACACGCATTTTAGAGGGTTCAGCCTCATATTGTGCTTCCGAAGCAACCCGAAGACAACTTCTAAGTCAGCAACCAGGTTGCTTGGTTCGGCTGTCTTTACCAATATATCATTGACGTAGACCACCACTGACTTGCCGATGAGCTCCTTGAGACTTTGCTCATTAACCTTTAATATGTGACTCCCGCATTCTTTAGTCCAAACTGAATGACCTTGTAGCAGTAGGTCCCTGTTGGTGTTATGAATGCCATTTTTTCCTCGTTAGGGAGGTGTATCAAGATCTTATTGTACCATGAATACGCGTCAATGAAGTTCAGAAACCGGTACCCTGCAACCGCATCTACTAGGGCATCGATGTTAGTAAGCGGAAACGAATCTTTTGGGCATGCCTTGTTAAGATCCGAATAATCGACGCACATTCTCCTTTCCCATTGGCTTTCTTGACAAGGACTGCGTTCGAGAGCCATGTTAAGTACTTTAACTCTCTTATGAAATAGGCTTCTAACAAGTTGGCCGTTTGCCTAACCACTTCGTTAGCCCTTTCTAGTGACATCTTGCTTCATCGTTGTGTTACTGGTTTGGGGTCTAATTTCATAGCCAGACGACGTGACATGAAATCGAGGTCCACCCCTGGCATGTCAGCCGGGGTCCAGGTGAATAAATCACTATTTGTTCAGATAGCCTCGATGCGAGGTTTTTTTAACTCTTGGGGGAGGTTCCAGTTTACAAAGGTAAACTTATACACCGCGTCTTCCACCCAGAACTTCTCCAGGTCGCCCTGAGACTCTAGCCTCAGTTTGTCGTCAACCCTTGCATCCAACTCCTCTAGGAACACCCCAACTGCTTCCTTTAACTTCTTCCTTAATTAGAGACTGGCATTGTCACACGTGACTGCCGTTTTTAAGTATCTTCTAATAGATGCTACAACTCCTCTGTTTGTTACGAACTTCATTGTGAGAAGTTTCGTGCAAATAACAGCTGACAGCTCGTTGATAGTCCTCCTCTCTAAGATCACATTGTATGCTGTGGAGTCCCTTAGGACCACGAACTCTGCCATCGCTGGTTTCTTATTCTCCCCGAATCCAACACAGATCGGAAGCGTGACCAGTCCATCGGAGATCTCCTTCTTTGAGCCTTAGGGCATCGAACACATTCCTAAGAATGATATTCGAGTCCGCTCCGGTGTCCACCAAAATTTGATTGACGAGTCCCATCCCGATTCTCGTCGTAATCACCATTGGCCGGTCCTAGGAGAGGTTGTTGCACCAGTGATCTTTCAAGCTGAAAGAAATTTTGGGGAGCACTCCGGATTGAGTGTTAGGGCTTCCCGATGTCACTGCCAGAACCTTTCCATCCCTTTTTTATGATGATTTTGACTTGGGTGGTGCATCCCTTCCGACTACAATATTGATGACCACAGTTGGAGCATTTTCCGCATTATCGGGAGCCCGCTGCCTTGGCTTCACAGCTCGGCTGCGGTCCTCCTCAGACTGTTCACGTTCTCTTCTTCTTGGTTCTATAAATTGTGAGAACTCAGTCAATTTACCTTTTTGAATGGCCTGCTCCAAAGCATCCTTCAAATTGAAATATTCTTAGGTCTTGTGTCCAAAAATCTTGTGGTAGTTACAATACAAACTTTTGTTTCCACCCGTTCTATCCTTGAGCTGCCGAGATTTGGACAGTATGTCTTTGTCCGCAATTTGCTAATAGATTTCCACAATAGGTTCTATGAGAGGAGTATAGTTAGTAAACTTGCTTACTCGGGGAAACAGTTTAAGTGGCTTCCCGAACGTTCTCTCCTTTGGCACCTGCTTTGGATTTTTCATGTAACCGGCTTGACGAGCTGGCAGGTTGGGTGGCTGCCGCTTATTGGCAGCCACAACTTGACTAACTTCTTCATCGTTGATATACTCCCTCACATTTTGGATTTCTTGCGCAGTCCAAACTGGCTTGATAGTGAGATGTTTCCTGAGGTCCTCATTCAACAGGCCATTTGTTAAGCATAGACTCGCCACCAAGTCCGTCGAGCCATAATTCTCTAGGAATTCATCTTGAAACGATCGAGGAACTTCCTCGTCGGCTCGACAGCACACTACGTCACACTTAACTAGTTAATTGGGTGCATGGCCTTGGATATCCATGTGGTGAATTGCGCTAAGAACCTCTGAGAGATATCCGCGAAGGCCGTAATAGACTTGTGGGAAAGGTTTATGGAAAAGCATGGCACCTGACAGCATCACCACCCTCCAGGTTTATTATGGCCTCAAAGGCTGTCAAATATTCCTGGGAGTCTTTTGTTCTATCATATCTCATGTCCGTAGCCTTGTCAAAATTTTTTGGTAGCCGGACCTTGAGAATAAAGGGATGAAAAGAGGTTGCGCCTATAATAATGGGATCCCGCTGCTTCTTCTCTTTATCTCTTCTTGTCTCCCCATGGCCTTCCGATCTGCCATGGGTGTAGGTGTGAGACCAGCCATCGGTTCGTCTGTGCTCGTTGACCCTCCTGGGCTCCTATGGTCCTCTGGTCCCTTAGTCGGTGACCGGGTACAAGACAGGTTTGGGCGGGAGCCTTTGCTGTGTTCGGGATAGTAACGGTCACTCGCGGCCAGATCCCTCTCCAAGTTTTGCGCTCAATACCGAAGTTCTTGCATAATCTTCGAGTTGTCATCACCTATGCCACCAAACTGGCATCTCTCGGGAGATCGAGAGGGCGTCATCCTGACGGGACAGCGGTCTCGAAAATACTTGAGAAGATGTTGCGGAGCTTACCCTGCTTCTCAAGCAGGCTCCCCCTTCTTCACGTATCTCCTCTCTACGAGGGAAAAGCTCCATGTTGACGCCAGCTCTCCACAGACAGCGCCAATGTTCAGTTACTCGGGTGAATGGCGGTTCGGGTGGAGTCGAGGTTGGAGCAACTGGGTGTGATGGGGGATCTAGCTTAGGGTGCAAACTTCGAGAAAGACAAACTTTCGTCTGAATCTTCCGTTGGTTAGCGGGTGAGGCCACCTACAAGGACACTTCGATGCTAAAGTTAGCGTTCATACGAAAAGGCAGCCAATTAAGGTAGAATGGTGACATACCTCTGAAACCCGGTGGGTCCTTTCACTTGGGTCCATATGCTTGGAAGCTTCTGTTAGCTGTCCAAGTCTTCTCAGCAAGGTGTGAGGCGACGCGCAGGTCACCTCTCGATCCGGGTTGAGTAACCTGATGGGTCGGTGGTCCATAGCTGGACCTGAGTCTCTGGTTGGACTAGACCGAAACAAATATCTATAAGTGTTATATCCAAAATGTGTCCCACATACGAACGCGTGAAGGCAACTAATAATTATCCGTATTTTATATCTTTTTAATAAATATTCAAATGAGGTAATAACATTGTATGATTTGGGATGTGTACCTCTTGAGGCGTCTATATTCCTTGTCTACAGGGTTTCTTCCACGGCGGCGTTTCCCAGCAACGGCAGCTTGAAGCTGAGAGTCTATTGCGTTGCTTTGATCAACGTTACCACTATTTGTATTTGTCGCTGAAGAATGCACACTCAGCATGGTTTCCACATCAGGAACTGTGAACAGATCTTCGTCGCTATCTTCTGGCGGATAAGCAATGAAGAAGCTAATGTATTCAGATATGAATTCTAGAGAATTATGTGATTATACTTTATCAACATGCCATAGCAAAAAGTTATATTCTTTTCCCTATTGTGTTATATTATTATTGTTAGAAGGTATACTTAATTTCAATTAACATGTCTTTTATTTTTAACCAAGGCCAATAAGAAGACTAATTCGACTCGAATACAAGATCCTAATTAAACTTAATAGAGATGTGTAAAAAAGAGTTTATCAATAAATATTTACTCATGTACAGGTTGGTTTAAAAATAATTGAAACTAAGCTAGGAAGTAATACATTGTTAGGTAGTTCAGGGCGGATGCGTTTACATTATGATTACTTCGTCACATCTTTGATTGGAGTAATCTCTCATAATGTTTCAACAGAAAAACTGTGACCAAAACGAAAATTTTCAAATAAAACAACATAGCACACATGTAAATTCACAATGTTTTCACCCAAATTAGTCAAATTTTAATAATAATAATAATAATAATAATAATAATAATAATAAACAAAACACATACATGTATAATATAACTATATATAATAAAAAATAGTATATATATACCAGAAATTAACCACTAATAAATTAACTATCATGTATTTATATATAAATTTATGTATAATTTTATTTTTTAATGTATATTTTATATTTAAATATATGTTTTATACTAGTAGTTAATTTTAGTATTTAATTTTGATATATACCTAATATGATTGATATATAACCTAACTTACCAAGTTTGCTTCTCTTTTGTGGAGGTATAGGATTAACAGAGTTTCTGATGTTATTGTTGTTGGTAACCCTATTCCAAGAAGAAGAAGAAGTTGGTGCTGCTGCTATTCCTCCTTCATTGTTCATCAGTTGCTGTTGAAGAGTGCTGTTATTTGGACTATTATTGCCTACTGTTGTGGCTCTTGGAAGAGACATGTCTATTAGTGTTTCTGAAAGAGCATTAGCAACGAATGAACCGAAGAAAAGAAAAAGAAGGGGAAAACTGAAAAGTGTATGTAAGCGTGTTTTCTAATGTCGGAATCTCATCATATATCCAAAAACCAAAACCATTGCGAATGAAGGAATCGATGGGGCCTAAGAGTTTGGTTCACAAATGAACACGTTGATGCGCACGTAGCCAACACTTTGCTACTCGCTCTTTTTCGCGTCTACATACATACATGATATATCAAACAGTCAAACACTATTGATCACTCTCCATATATAGCAAACTTTGCTTTTAATCTATAACATTTTTTTTTTGAAAAAAAAAATACAATTCTTTAACTGAAAATAACTTAGCATTAAGAAAAGTTAGATTATTTTTTTCAAAAATACGGATTATTACATTATATATTTATAAAAAAATATATAATATTTATTATAAATTTATTTTTATTTTATATTTTTGAAAAATAATATTTGTTATATATTTATAACAATAATTTTTTACTATTTTATAAATTTAGTATTTATAAAAAAAATTGTTTAAATTTATATAATTATTTATAATTATTTTTATATGTATCTTTTAATTTGTAATAATTATTTAAATAATATTAAAAAATTATTATTTGATAAACAATTGTTGTAATGGTTATAAAATCATTCTTTAAAATAGTTAAAGAGAACGGTTTTATTTTGTTGGTATAACGTGATGAAAAATTGAATTTCAGTAATAACACTGTAAAAACTGTTGTCTAAGACTATCTAATAGAACGGTTTTAAAGTGTAGCATTTTAGCAACTGTTTTTATGCGGTTTTTTGTACAATTATTTAGAAAATAATAAAAAATCATTGCTTAAAAACTAATCATAGTAACGGTTATAAAAGCGTTCTTTAAAATAGTCAAAGAAAACAGTTTTAATTTTTTGCTATAAAATAATAAAAAATTGAATTCAACCGTAACACTACAAAAAACCATTGTCTAAAACTATCTAAGAGAACAATTTTAAGGCGTTGCAAATTTTGATGTTGCTAAATCCCATATTTGTTGTAGTGATTGTTCACAAGGGAGGACACCCCAGGAAAGGATCTTCAGATCCCTCACGTGCTCTCTTCTTCTTCTTATTTTCTTTTGCTTTATTTTTCAATTCCTCCATGAGTAACTAATCTCTTTGTCAAAGCATTAGGAGCTCAGTTTATATTTATATGAATTATTAATCTAAGTTTTCTTCTATTTTAAAGTATTGCATTGATCAATCTGTTTTATGATTGAGTGTTTCGTTCTTCATCCCTAAAGGATTTGTAGTGTTGACAAGCATACTAATTCCATTTTGAATTTGTTTATTGTTTCGACATAACTAATATTCAAACTATGCTTAAAAACTCTTTCATATGATTTTTTGAATCGACTAGACATAGTGGTTTTTAACGTGTGTGACACAATAAATGATTTGTCAATTACCCTAGTTTTGAATACGTGACATATAATTCGGATTAGGACAATTTTCAAAAATTATATTTTCTCATAAGATTCAATTGGACAGGACTAACTTGGATATGAGACATATAATCCGACTTAAAGACTACTTTTAAATCTTACAAAGAATTAAATCAGATTTAGCACTTAACCTCTTTGATTAATCGATAGACCAAGACATTGGCGGTTGGTTAATTGAAGAGAAACTGAGGAGTTAAGACATTGAAATTCGGTTAATTAGGATTCGTTGTGAAAAGATTTGCTTTCCTTAGAATAGGAAAAGAAAATTTGGTTTTTCTAAGGACTTAAACATCTCCAAAAATTTTTGACTTCTCCTTCATATATTCTTTTCAATCAATTAAACATTCACTCAATTACACATTCACTGCTCTCATGCAATCCAATATTCAAGTCTTTTAAGTTTTTCAGCAAGTTTTAATATTCATCAATTTCAATCTTTATTGATCTAATTAGTCATTTAACTCAATATTTGCGTGCTCAACCCTTTAATTCTCATGGAAACGATATCCATTCACTGTGGTATTATTTGAACGATCCATTGCACTTGTCGGTATCCGTGAGCTTCAGTTTTCGCTCAACACGAAAATATTATAGGAGTAACTGTCAATTTACATTAGATTAGTTTATAAATAGAGTTTTGGATAAACATTCTAATCAGATCAATTTTTTTTTGGAAACACTTTCAGCCTTCCTGGCGTCACAAAGTAAAATTGGAAATTTTAAGTAATTCTTCTTAAATCTAAACTCAAATGTATACTCTATTTTTTATTTTTAATCAAAATTGTTTATTTTTATTTGTTCTTTTTTATCTTTCTTTCTCTTTTAATTTCTGCATTTTAATGTGCTTTCAAAACGTGCATTTTTTTAGTTTTAATTTTACTTTCAAAATTATAATTAAAACCTTAAAACACCCACAAAAGGAGTTATTTTTGTTCCTTGAATAAAATTGTAAATAAAATTTAAAAATTGTTAATTTATTTGTTGTTAACAATAAAACCAAAAACGAGTAAAACAATAAGATATAAGGCTTAAGAATGATAATTCTACTCTACTGAAGGATATAGTTGTTGAATCCCAAGTAAACCAAAAATGAAAAGGGAGATCTAAAATCCAGAAACAAAATATAAATCAAATCACATTTGGGCAGCCCGATAACCCATCCCCAGGTGACCAGGGCAAACTGATGCCCAAGAAGGTTAATGTCTCTGCCGTTAGCTAGTTACCAAAAAAAACTTCTTCCACAAACCAATGTTCTAACTTAAAAAAAAAAAACGAAAAAAAAAACACACTTAAATTCAATGCTTCAAACTTCCAACTTCACAAATCAAAAGATCCACGTTCCACACTGAATTTCATACTTATAATAACAGCCTCTAAATTATCTCATTAATATCTCGAGAGTTCCAAATTCAGGAGAGAACAAAAACTTAAGATTTATATCTATTATCTAACGCAGTTTAACTTATAAATCCTTTTGGCAAAGATGAAAAACTTGATGATGGGAAACGCATCCGCACAAACTACCGGTGAGATCGATTTCACAGGGATTGTTGGATCAAGCAAATAACAAAATGTAAATTGCAAGAATTCTAAAGTGCTGAAAGTAAATGGCAGAATGTAAATTGCGGAAACATAAATAGCAAGAAACTTAAATTGCATGAAAAGTAAATTGCATGAAATGTAAATGGGATTGGGTGCTGAAAAATTAAAAGAAGCAGTGAATTCAAAGCAATTAAATGAAACTCAAGGCAATCAAAGTAAGAAATAACAGAGAGAAAGATTCATTAGGGATTGAAGATATCATAATTCATCATGAATCAAATGGGTCTCAACTTCCTTCTCAATCATATGAGTAGATCTATGGCGGATTGTAATCGATTGGATCCCAATTCCTTGGCAACCCAATTTCTCTAATCACAATCTATCTTGCCAATTCCTTGATCTAATTGTCATGAGAAGAGGTTAAGTGCATTCTCTTATCCATATGCCACACAAATTCTCAAGACCTCAATTCCTCCCAAATAGTGTTGGTCAAGAAAATTGTGAGAAATAGAACTCCAATTCTAATTTCCATGATTCCCCTTCCAAGGCTCACATGAAAATTCATGGATCCAAAAACCTCCTTCCGGAGTGAATTGATCGAAATGAAAATAGAAGTTATCTCTTAGCCACAACAAGTGTATTGAGAAGAAGAGGAATTTCATTCAATCATGTGAATTACAATAGAGCTCCTCCCCCTAATGATTGGGGTTTAGTTGATCATCGCTCTAAGAACACTTGTAGGAAATTTAAATTGCATGAAAGTAGATCAAGCTCAATTGTAAACTCAAACGTAAAAGTACAGAGAAGTAAAAGTGTATGAAATCGAAATTGCATGAAAGTAACTTGAACGCATTACGAACGGAAATGAAAAATTGTGAAGAAGAAGAACTGTGTGAAACTTAAATTGCACAAGAGAAATTAAACTCAATACAAGCTGAAATGTAAAAATTGCATAGAAGAAAAGTGTATCTAAACTAAGAATCCTATACTAAGCTCTCTGGAGTCTTTAATCTTCCAACAGAGTTCTAGAGTTTCTAATCCTCCAGCCTTCAGAGCCCCCTCTCTAACTTCAAAAGTCTTCATATTTATACTCTTCTTCTCATCTTCAAAATGGGTCTTCAATTACTTGGATGTGGGCCTTGGCCTTAATTAAAGTAAGTTAGGAGTGGCCTTTAGTGACGTTGACAAGGATGTTGGCAAACTAACGTTCATACTTGCATGGGTGCCAATTTGAATTGGAGTTGGTGCTAGCGTTGGTTGACCAACGTTTGTGTACAAATGGTGGCTCAAACGTTGCATGCAAAATTCCCTCTAGACGTTGCCACTAACGTTTGACTCAACGTTGGTGCTCCAACGTTCATCTGGTTACGCGTGCATGTTGCCCACGCATACGCGTCAAACTGCCTTTTGCACGTGTGCGTTGCCCATGCATTCGCGAGACTGGCTAAAATTCCACTTTCACGCGTTCGCGTTATCAACCCGTATGCGTCACAGCAAAATTTTCCATCTTCAAATTGAGATTTTATCGAAGACGTTGGTGGTAACGTTTGTTCACTAACGTTCCCACCAACGTTGGACACCCTTTCTTGTAACGTAGCCAGCAACGTTGGTGAGCCATCTTTGGCAACCAACATTGCACATCAACCCTTCGAATGTTGCCAGCAACGTTGGTGAGCAAACTTTGGCCACCAACGTTGCTTTGTTCTCCTCTATCAACGTTTGAGGCAACGTTGGTGAGCCAACTTTGGCCACCAATGTTACTTCCTCCTCCTCTTAGCAACGTTTGAGGCAACGTTGGTGAGCCAACTTTAGCCATCAACGTTGCCTTCTCTGCTTCTTCCTTGCCCTTCCTCTGCTTCTCCTCACCTATCATCAACCAAACAAATGCATCAAAGCCTTGCCATAATCATAAGATTTTGCATCATTTATAGCATCAAGTAAATCTTGCATAAATCTCATAAAGATGCACATAATTAACAATGTTTGATTGAATCAAGGCATGTGTACAATTCTCATCCAAATGCTTACTTATTGCTTAAGAAATGCATGAAAACAAATGAGAACTAATGAAAAAGGCTTATAAAACTAGCCTAAGATGCCTAGGCATCATGACACCAAACTTAAATATTGCTTGTCTCCAAGCAAGCAGTAAAACATAAGGAGAATGCATAAAAACAAAGAGAGGTATAAGCCCTTATTAAAGACATTCAATGCGGGTTAATGGGGTTTTCATGCATGATATCTTAGTGATTTTTCTTTGTGGCTAAGGTAGTGACACTCCTTTGGATCCTTACTTTGTTTGGACCCTATGAGACTTGTTATTGTTGGTCCTTAGTTTGAGCTTTTCTTGCTCTCTTTCTTTTGATTGAGACTTATTGCTTGCTGAGGCTAAATGCTATATGTTAAGGCAGCTTTTTAAAGTAAGCTTTCAGCCAGCAGTCCCGCCGCAGTTGGGTCAAGATGCTAGGTATTGAGACACTCCTAAGGACTTACTTGCTCAAGCCTCTCCTTAGCACATACACATAGCAGGAATTTAGCTTGTTTTATTCTTTGGACATTGGTGCCCATCACCTCTTTGGGTCATTAAAAGCTTTATCTCAAAGTAGCTCTTGATGGTGGACTTTCAGTTGGCAATCCTGGGTTAGTTAACCCAAGTTGCCAGGTGATGAAGCACCCCTTAGAACCTAGTTATCCAAGCTTATCTTTGTACAAGAGCATCACAGGCATATATCCAAAGTTTTAAACCATTGGTGCCCAGCCTTGTTTATTTCTTTTTGTTTCTTTCTCTTGCATTTTCTTTCTTTTATTATGGACCTCTTTCATTTGTCAAGTCTCATAAAATGTAACTCAAGTTCATATCTCAAAGTCATGCCAACCTCTAGCCTTATTCATAAATCAACTAAAGAACAAGCACACACCACCATATAACCTTATTCTATCTTCTATCGAAATAGACCTTTAGTCTTTCTCTATTTCACAAAATTTGTCTTTTATCCATGCAAGGTGTTCAAACCAAGGGTCAAGCTAGGGTTGTGTTGAGCGGATAATTTATACGCTTTTTGGCATTGTTTTTAGTATGTTTTTAGTATGTTTTAGTTAGTTTTTATTATATTTTTATTAGTTTTTAGTTAAGATTCACTTTTCTGGACTTTACTATGAGTTTGTGTGTTTTTCTGTGATTTCAGGTATTTTCTGGCTGAAATTGAGGGACCTGAGCAAAAATCTGATTCAGAGGCTGAAAAAGACTGCAGATGCTGTTGGATTCTGACCTCCCTGCACTCGAAGTGGATTTTCTGGAGATACAGAAGCCCAATTGGCGCTCTCTCAACGGCGTTGGAAAGTAGACATCCTGGGCTTTCCAGCAATGTATAATAGTCTATACTTTGCCCAAGATTTGATGGCCCAAACTGGCGTTCCAAATCAGCTCAAAACTGCCCGGCGTTAAACGCCGGAACTGGCACAAGAAGGGGAGTTAAACACCCAAACTGGCACAAAAGCTGGCGTTTAACTCCAAGAAAAGTCTCTACACATGAAAGCTTCAATTCTCAGCCCAAGCAAACACCAAGTGGGCCCAGAAGTGGATTTTTATGTCATTTACTCATTTCTGTAAACCCTAGGCTACTAGTTCTCAACAAATAGGACCTTTTGCTATTGTATTTCTCATCTTTAGATCTTTGAATCTTTTGATCACGTTTTGGGGGCTGGCCTCACGGCCATGCCTAGAC
>NC_029775.3:44395723-44397027 GCF_000817695.3 Arachis duranensis | reverse complement strand
TTCTGAGTAGGATTCAATGATTGAATGACTGTGACGAGCTTCAAACTCCTGAAGGCTGGGCGTTAGTGACAGACGCAAAAGAATCAATGGATTCTATTCCAACCTGATTGAGAACCGACAGATGATTAGCCGTGCCGTGACAGGGTGCGCTGAACATTTTCACTGAGAGGACGGGATTGTAGCCACTGACAACGGTGATGCCCAACCTACAGCTTGCCATGGAAAGGAGTAAGAAGGATTGGATGAAGACAGTAGGAAAGCAGAGAGACGGAAGGGACAAAGCATCTCCATTCGCTTATCTGAAGTTCTCACCAATGAATTACATAAGTATCTCTATCTGTACTTTATGCTTTATTCATATATCATCCATAACCATTTGAATCTGCCTGACTGAGATTTACAAGGTGACCATAGCTTGCTTCATACCTACAATCTCCGTGGGATCGACCCTTACTCGCGTAAGGTTTATTACTTGGACGACCCAGTACACTTGCTGGTTTGTTGTGCGAAGTTGTGATAAATAGTTGAGATTGCAATTGAGCGTACCATGTTGATGGCGCCATTGATGATCACAATTTCGTGCACCATGAATCCCTCTATGAAGCTTGGAAAAGATACAAACAATTGATCAGAAAGTGTCCTTCTGACATGCTTTCGGAATGGAGCATCATAGGTATCTTCTATGATGGTCTGTCTGAACTGTCCAATATCATTGGACAGCTCTGCTGGAGGATCTCTTCATCTGAAGAAGACACCTGCAGAAGCTCAAGAACTCAATGAAATGGTTGCAAATAACCAATTCATGTACACTTCTGAAAGGAATCCTGTGAACAATGGGACGAATCAGAAGAAAGGAGTTCTTGAGATTGATACTCTGAATGCCATATTAGCTCAGAACAAAATATTGACTCAGCAAGTCAATATGATTTCTCAAAGTTTGTCTAGAATGCAAGCTGCACCAGGCAGTACTAAGGACGAACCACTCTAACTTAGCAACCATGGTCTCTGATCTAATCAAAACCACTCAAAGTTTCATGACTGAAACAAGGTCCTCTATTAGAAACTTGGAGGCACAAGTGGGTCAGCTGAGCAAGAAAATTACTGAACTCCCTACTAGCACTCTTCCAAGCAATACAGAAGAAAATCCAAAAGGAGAGTGTAAGGCCATCAACATGGCCGAATTTGGAAAGGAGGAAGAGACAGTGATTGCCACTGAAGAAGACCTCAATGGACGTCCACTAGCCTCCAATGAATTCCCTAATAAGGAACCATGGGAATCTGAGGCTCACACTGAGACCATAGAT
>NC_029775.3:44393480-44395665 GCF_000817695.3 Arachis duranensis | reverse complement strand
TAAAGAAGAAGCCTGCAGAAGCTCAAGAACTCATTGAAATGGTTGCGAATAACCAATTCATGTACACTTCTGAAAGGAATCCTGTGAATAATAGGACAAATCAGAAGTGGGAGGATGAACCCCTTTGCTCACCAAAGAACTGGATGACTTGACTAGGCAGAGATTACCTCAAAAGAGACAGGACCCTGGAAAGTTCTCAATACCTTGTACAATAGGCACCATGACCTTCAAGAAGCCTCTGTGTGACCTAGGGTCAGGCATAAACCTTATGCCTCTCTCTGTAATGGAGAGGCTAGGGATTTTTGAGGTACAAGCTGCAAGAATCTCACTAGAGATGGCAGACAATTCAAGAAAACAAGATTATGGACTTGTAGAGGATGTTCTGGTAAAGATTGAAGACCATTACATCTCTGCTGATTTCATAGTCCTAGAGACTGGGAAGTGCATGGATGAATCCATCATCCTTGGCAGACCCTTCCTAGCCACAGCAAAGGCTGTGATTGATGTTGACAGAGGAGAATTGATCATTCAAGTGAATAAAGAATCCTTTATGTTTAAAGCTCAAGGATATCCCTCTGTAACCATGGAGAGGAAGCATGAAGAGCTTCTCTCAAAACAGAGTCAAACAGAGCCCCCACAGTCAAACTCTAAGTTTGGTGTTGGGAGGCCACAACCAAATTCTAAGTTTGGTGTTGAACCCCCACATTCAAACTCTAAGTTTGGTGTTTGGAGGTTCCAACATTGCTATGAGTATCTGTAAGGCTTCATGAGAGCCCACTGTCAAGCTACTGACATTAAAGAAGCACTTTTTGGGAGGCAACCCAATGTTATATTTATCTATTTTCCATTGTTATTTTATGTTTTCTATAGGTTGATGATCATGGAAAGTCACAAAATCAATTGAAAAAGCAAAAACAGAATGAAAAACAGAAAGAAAAATAGCACACCTTGGAGGAAAATTTGCTGGCATTTAAACGCCAGTGAAGATAGCAAAATGGGCGTTTAACGTCCAGTCTGGCACCATTCTGGGAGTTTAACGCCAGAAAGGGGCACCAGACTGGCGTTTAACGCCAGGAATGGGCAAGAAGCTGGCGTTAAACACCAGAAATGGGCACCTGCCCGGCGTTTAACGTCAGGATTGGCAGAAGGAGCATTTTTGCTCGCCACTTGGTGCAAGGATGAATTTTCCTTGACACCTAAGGATCTGTGGACCCCACAGGATCCCCACCTACTCCACCACTCTCTCTCTTCTTCACCCATTCACCAGTCACCTCAACACCTCTTTCCCAAAAACCCCTCACCTATCAAATCCCTCCATTCTCTTCACCACTCACATCCATCCTTCATAAAACCCCACCTACCTCACCATTCAAATTCAAACCACTTTCCCTCCCAAACCCACCCATATTGGCCGAACCCTACCCCTCTCTCCACCCCTATATAAACCCATCTTCACTCCTTCATCTTCACACAACCTACACACTACTTCTCCCCCTTGGCCGAAAAACAAAGCCACCTCCATCTCCTCTATTTCTTCTTCTTCTACTCTCTTCTTTCTTCTTTTGCTCGAGGACAAGCAAACCTTCTAAGTTTGGTGTGGTAAAAGCATTGCTTTTTGTTTTTCCATAACCATTTATGGCATCTAAGGCCGGAGAAACCTCTAGAAAGAGGAAAGGGAAGGCAAAAGCTTCCACCTCCGAGTCATAAGAGATGGAAAGATTCATGTCAAGGGTGCATCAAGACCACTTCCATGAAGTTGTGGCCATGAAGAAGTGATCCTCGAGGTCCCTTTCAAACTCAAAAAGAGTGAATATCCGGAGATCCGACATGAGATCCGAAGAAGAGGTTGGGAAGTTCTTACCAACCCCATTCAACAAGTCAGAATCTTAATAGTTCAAGAGTTCTATTCCAATGCATGGATCACCAAGAACCATGATCAAAGTGTGAACCCTGACCCAAAGAATTGGCTTACAATGGTTCGGGGGAAATGCTTAGATTTTAGTCCGGAAAATGTAAGGTTGGCATTCAACTTGCCCATGATGCAAGGAGATGAAAACCCCTACACTAGAAGGGTCAACTTTGATCAAAGGTTGGACCAAGTCCTCATAGACATTTGTGAAGAGGGCGCTCAATGGAAGAGAGATCCAAGAGGGAAGCTGGTTCAACTGAGAAGGCATGACCTCAA
>NC_029775.3:44392912-44393397 GCF_000817695.3 Arachis duranensis | reverse complement strand
GAAGTTACTATAGACCGGGCTATCATGATTCATAGCATCATGATTGGAGAGGAAGTAGAAGTTCATGAGGTTATATCCCAAGAACTTTATAAGGTGGCGGACAAGTCCTCTACCTTGGCAAGGTTAGCCTTCCCTCATTTCATTTGTCACCTCTGTAATTCAGTTGGAGTTAACATAGAGGGAGACATCCTCATTGATGAGAACAAGCCCATCACTAAGAAAAGGATGGAGCAAACAAGAGATCCCACTCATCATGAAATCCCTGAGATGCCTCAAGGGATGCACTTTCCTCCACAAAACCATTGGGAGCAAATCAACACCTCCCTAGGTGAATTGAGTTCCAACATGGGACAACTAAGGGTGGATCACCAAGAACATTCCATTCTCCTCTATGAAATTAGAGAATATCAAAGAATCATGAGAGAGGAGCAACAATGGCAAGGAAGAGACATTGAGGAGCTCAAGCACTCCATAAGATCTTCAAA
>NC_029775.3:44361057-44392838 GCF_000817695.3 Arachis duranensis | reverse complement strand
TGAATGTATGCTTGAACAGTGCATATGTCTTTTGAATTTGTTGTTCAAGAATGTTAAAATTGTTGGCTCTTGAAAGAATGATGAAATAGGAGAAATGTTACTAAGGATCTGAAAAGTCATAAAAATGATTCTTGAAGCAAGAAAAAGCAGTGAATTCAAAAAAAAAAAAGAGATTATGTGCGAAAAAAAAGAGAGAAAGCAAGAAGAAAAAGCCAATAGCCCTTTAAACCAAAAGGAAAGGGTAATAAAAAGGATCCAAGGCTTTGAGCATCAGTGGATAGGAGGGCCTACAGGAATAATATCCTGGCCTAAGTGGCTAAACCAAGTTGTCCCTAACCATGTGCTTGTGGCGTGAAGGTGTCAAGTGAAAACTTGAGACTGAGCGGTTAAAGTCGTGATCCAAAGCAAAAAAAAGAGTGTGCTTAAGAACCCTGGACACCTCTAATTGGGGACTCTAGCAAAGCTGAGTCACAATCTGAAAAGGTTCACCCGGTTATGTGTTTGTGGCATGTATGTATCCGGTGGTAATACTGGAAGACAGAGTGCTTTGGGCCATGGCCAAGACTCATAAAGTAGCTATGTTCAAGAATCAACATACTTAACTAGGAGAATCAATAACACTATCTAAATTCTGAGTTCCTATAGATGCCAATCATTCTGAACCTCAAAGGATAAAGTGAAATGCCAAAACTGTTCAGAGGCAAAAAGCTACTAGTCCCGCTCATCTAATTGGAGCTAAGTTTCATTGATATTTTGGAGTCTATAGTATATTCTCTTCTTTTTATCCTATTTGATTTTCAGTTGCTTGGGGACAAGCAACAATTTAAGTTTGGTGTTGTGATGAGCGGATAATTTATACGCTTTTTGGCATTGTTTTTAGTATGTTTTAAGTATGTTTTAGTTAGTTTTTATTATATTTTTATTAGTTTTTATTTAAAATTCACTTTTCTGGACTTTACTATGAGTTTGTGTATTTTTCTATGATTTCAGGTATTTTCTGGCTGAAATTGAGGGACCTCAGCAAAAATCTGATTCAGAGGCTGAAAAGGACTGCAGATGCTATTGGATTCTGACCTCCCTTCACTCAAAGTGGATTTTCTGGAGCTACAGAATCCCAATTGGCGCGCTCTTAGTTGCGTTGAAAATTAGACATCCTGGGCTTTCCAGAAATGTATAATAATCCATACTTTGCCCGATATTTGACTGCCCAAATCGGCGTTCCAAATCAGCTCAATAATTCTGGCGTTTAACACCGGAACTGGCACAAGAATGGGAGTTAAACACCCAAACTGGCACAAAAGCTGGCGTTTAACTCCAAGAAAAGTCTCTACACATGAAAGCTTCAATGCTCAGCCCAAGCACACACTAAGTGGGCCCGGAAGTGAATTTTTATGTCATTTACTCATCTTTGTAAACCCTAAGCTACTAGTTCTCTACAAATAGGACCTTTTGCTATTGTATTCGACATCTTTGATCACTTTAGATCTTAGGATCATCTTTGGATGTCTACTTCTTAGATTATGGGAGGCTGGCCATTCGGCCATGCGTAGACCTTGTTCTTATGTATTTTCAACGGTGGAGTTTCTACACACCACAGATTAAGGTGTGGAGCTCTGCTGTACCTCGAGTATCAATGCAATTACTATTGTTCTTCTATTCAATTCAGCTTATTCTTGTTCTAAGATATCACTTGTTTCTCAACTTGATGAATGTGATGATCCGTGCCACTCATCATCATTCTCACCTACGAACGTGTGCCTGACAACCACCTTCGTTCTACCTTAGATTGAGTGGATATCTCTTGGATCCCTTAATCGGAATCTTCATGGTATAAGGTAGAATTGATGGTGGCATTCAAGAGAATCTAGGAGGTCTAAACCTTGTTTTTGGTATTCTGAGTAGGATTCAAGGATTGAATAACTTTGACGAGCTTCAAACTCGCGATTGTGGGGCGTTAGTGACAGACGCAAAAGAATCATTGGATTCTATTCCGACATGATCGAGAACCGACAGATGAATAACCATACTGTGATAGAGCGCGTTGAACATTTTCACTGAGAGGACGGGACTGTAGCCATTGACAACGGTGATGCCCAACATACAGCTTGCCATGGAAAGGAGTAAGAAGGATTGGATGAAGACAGTAGGAAAGCAGAGAGACGGAAGGGACAAAGCATCTCCACACGCTTATCTGAAATTCTCACTAATGAATTACATAAGTAACTCTATCTTTACTTTATGTTTTATTTATCTTTTAATCATTAATCCTCCATAACCATTTGAATCCTCCTGACTGAGATTTACAAGATGACCATAGCTTGCTTCATACCAACAATCTCCGTGGGATCGACCCTTACTCGCGTAAGGTTTATTACTTGGACGACCCAGTGCACTTGCTGGTTAGTTGTGTGAAGTTGTGATAAAGAGTTGAGATTGCAATTGAGCGTACCATGTTGATGGCACCATTGATGATCACAATTTCGTGCACCAATGATCTCACAAAAATGACTGACCTCTAACAAAAGATGGTCGACACTGACCTCTTCCCAAAGAGCTCAGCCAAATTGCTATAAGCGCCCAAGTAGACCCAAAGCAGAAGATCATAGCCCACCTAAAGGCAGCTGGCCGAAGATAAGGGAACCCACTAAAGATAAGATAAGATAACTAACTTATCTCCAAGGAAGGTCACTCTACACTACTATAAATACACTAGAACACCCAGGTATAACTCATACTCTGATTCTACACAAAATTTTGCCTAAAGCATATGCTAACTTAAGCATCGGAGTCTCTTGCAGGTACCACCACCCTCCGCTGATGAAGGATCAGCAGTACTGCCAAGTCCAACAAGTCGGACACGACAGATCCAACCATAACAGTAGATCTCATCCGAGATCAACCTTCAGTTTTAGGTAACCCTCGGAATATTGGCGCCGTTGCCGGGGACCTAGAAGTCATCCCATCGCCATGGCAAACAACCTCGACAACGATCACAACTCTAGTTTGGATGAAAGAATGACGCTTAAAAATACAGATGCCACATCAAAAGACACACCTCAACCTAACGGAGACAAGCAGTTTCCGAATGCAGAAATTCTAGATGCTCAACAAGCCCATCAGGATCCTCCCAAACAGCTCGAAAAAGAGGCTAAGCATCAGCGGGAAGCCGATAGAGACCTTAGGTAGGAAACAAGACAACACCGAGAGCTAGAGGACAAGCTCCTGAAGCTCGAGGCCGACTTCAAAGCTAAAACCGTTTGATCCAATCACGAAGATAGCTCCCACAAGGACCAAGATCCATTCACCAAAGAAATCATGAAAGCTAAAGTCCCAAAGGACTTTAAAGCTCCTGACATGAGCACATACGATGGTACATCTGATCCTAGCCATAATCTCAGCAATTTCAGAAGCAGGATGTATCTCACAGATGCCTCGAACGCCATTCGGTGCGAAGCTTTCCCAACTACTCTGACCAAGACGGCAATAAAGTAGTTTGACAGTTTACTGCCAAGGTCAATAACAAGCTTTGATGACCTCACCAAGAAGTTCCTAGCTAGTTCTCCATCCAGAAAGACAAAACCAAGCATGCCCCTATCCTGTTAGGGATTAAGCAAGGAGATCGGGAAAGCTTCTGCAACTACATGGAAAGATTCAACAAGGCATGTCTGAAAATACAAAGTCTGCCAACAGAAGCAACCATCATGGATATAATCAACAGCCTACGAGAAGGACCTTTTAGCCACTCAATATCCAAAAAACGCCCAACAACTCTAAACAAAGTTCAAGAAAGGGCAGAGAAATACATCAACTTGGAGGAGAACTCCCGATTGGGAGATAGCTCAAAAACTGGATTTTCCTACCCACCTTGGGACAAGGATAAAGAATCCAGGAAGAAAGAAGACCAACCCACTGAGAAACCTAGAAAATACCACAACTACACCCCTCTTCGGGTGTCTCTTGTGGACGTCTACCGAGAAATATGCAACACTGAGAAGATCCTACCGCCTTGCCTGATAAAACACAAAAGAGGGGGAAGTAGAACAGAGTGTTGCAAATACCACCGAATCTACGGACACTCTACCAACAAGTGCTTCGACCTAAAAAACGTCATAGAGAAGTTGGCACGAGAAGGGCGACTAGATCGGTTCTTAGCCAATAAAGCGGATGAACCGAGAAAGAGATGAAGGGATGAAAAGGTCGGACGAGTTGAACGTCCACGTCACACCCCTGAGAGACATGTTCATATGATAAATGGAAGATTCACAGGAGGAGGGATCCCTAAATCATCTTGCAAAAGATACCTTAAAGAGGTATATAATGTCGGAGAAGGGGACAACTAACCCGACCTCCCCGCACCCGACCTCCCCGCTATTACCTTCACTCAAGAAGAAACCACAGGCATCATCCCGGGGCATGATGACCCCATGGTCATTACTATCATACTCGCCAATGCTAATCTCCACTGAACATTGGTAGACCAAGGGAGTTCCGCAGATATCTTGCTTAAACCCGCCTTCGACAAACTCGGCCTACAAGAAAAGGAGCTCAGAGCATATCCGAATAGCCTGTTCGGACTCGGAGACACCCCAATTCAACTACTAGGATACATCTCACTACATACAACCTTTGGAAGAGGAACTCGGTCAAGGACATTGAACATAGACTACATTGTAGTCAACGTGAGCTCGACTTATATCATCCTTATAGGTCGGACAATGCTGAATCAGCTTACCGCAGTAGTCTTCACTCCACATCTGTGCATGAAGTTCCCAACTCCAGAAGGGATCACCACTATAAAAGGAGACCAAAAGCTTGCGTGATGCTGTTACAATGAAAGTCTGAACATTAAAGGCAACCCCAAAGGAGAGTAAATCAACACCATTGAACTCGGAGGAGTTCGAGTTCGCGAAGAACTTCATCCACAACTTGTGGGTGAAACCAAAGAAGTCCAGATCAAGGACGCACAGGATAAAATAACAAATATAGGGGAAACCTTAAAGGGAGACTTAAATGAGCCATTGATACAGTTCCTAAAGGATAATACCGATTTCTTTGCTTGGAAGGCTGCAGACATACCCGGTATAGATCCCAAATTAATGTGCCACAAACTGGTGGTTGGTGCACGAAAATTACTCTCAGAATATGTAATTCCGCACAACTAACCAGCAAGTGCAATGGGTCGTCTAAGTAATACCTTATGTGAGTAAGGGTCGAATCCCATGAAGATTATTGGCTTGAAGCAAGCTATGGTTATCTTATTATTCTTAGTTAGGATACCAATAGGGTTCTTTAATTCCATTTGAAAAAGTTAAAGGGCATAAAATAAGTAATTGTTACTCAATAATGGAGAATATGTTGGAGTTTTAGAGATGCTTTGTCTTCTGAATTCCTGTAACATAATGCTTTCTCACTTTCAAACATGCAAGGCTCCTTACATGGCAAGCTGTATGTAGGGCATCACCGTTGTCAATGGCTACTTCCCATCCTCTCAGTGAAAATGGTCCAAATGCTCTGTCACAGCACGACTAATCATCTGTTGGTTCTCGATCATGTCGGAATAGGATCCATTGATCCTTTTGCGTCTGTCACTATGCCCAACACTCGCGAGTTTGAAGCTCTTCACAGTCATCCAATCCTTGAATCCTACTTAGAATACCATAGACAAGGTTTAGACCTTCCGGATTCTCAAGAATGCTAGCAATGGATTCTAGCTTATACCACGAAGATTCTGATTAAGGAATCTAAGAGATACTCATTTAGTCTAATGTAGAACGGAGGTGGTTGTCAGGCACACATTCATGGGTTGAGAATGATGATGACTGTCACGGATCATCACCTTCTTCATATTAAAGCGCGAATGAACATCTGAAATAGGAACAAGCGTGTTTGAAGAGAAAACAGAAATAATTGCATTAATTCATCGAGACGCTGTAGAGCTCCTCACCCCTAACAATGGAGTTTAGAGACTCATGCCGTCAAAAGTACAAAGTTCAGATCTAAAAATGTCATGAGATACAAAATAAGTCTCTAAATGTTGTTTAAATACTAAACTAATAACCTAGGTTTACGAAAAATGAGTAAACTAAGATAGATGGTGCAGAAATCTACTTCCGGGGCCCACTTGGTGTGTGTTGGGGCTGAGACTTGAGCTTCTCACGTGCCTGGGCTGTTTTTGGAGTTAAACGCCAGGTTGTAACCTATTTTTGGCGTTTAACTCCAACTTACAACCTGTTTCTGGCGCTGAACTCTAGAAAGCAACACTGAACTGCCAGTTTACGTCGTTTATCTTCGTGCAAAGTATGGACTATTATATATTTCTGGAAAGCCATAGATGTCTACTTTCCAACCCAATTGAGAGCGCGCCAGTTGGACTTTTGTAGCTCCAAAAAATCCATTCCGAGTACAGGGAGGTCAGAATCCAACAGCATCAGCAGTCATTTTTCAGCTTGAGTCAGATTTTTGCTCAGCTCCCTCAATTTCTGCCAGAAAATACCTAAAATCACAGAAAAATATACAAACTCATAGTAAAGTCAATAAATATGATTTTTTCCTAAAAACTAATAAAAATATACTAAAAACTAACTAAAACATACTAAAAATTACATGAAGTTACCCCCAAAAAATGTATAAAATATCTGCTCATCACAACACCAAACTTAAACTGTTGCTTGTCCTCAAGCAACTAGATAAATAAAATAGGATAAAAAGAAATCAAGAAGCAATAGTATCTCAGAGTTTTAAGTAAAGCTCAGATTCTAACTAGATGAGCGGGACTAGTAGCTTTTTGCTTCTGAACAGTTTTGGTATCTCAATTTATCCTTTGAAATTCAGAATGATTGGCATCCATAGGAACTCAAAATTCAGATAGTATTATTGATTCTCCTATTTAAGTATGTTGATTCTTGAACACAACTACTTTTATGAGTCTTGGCCATGGCCCTAAGCACTTTGTTTTCCAGTATTACTACCGGATACATAAATGCCACAGACACATAACTGGGTGAACCTTTTTAGATTGTGACTTAGCCTTGCTAAAGTCCCCAATTAGAGGTGTCCAGAGTTCTTAAGCACACTCTTTTACTTTGAATCACGAATTTAACCACTCAGTCTCAAGCTTTTCACTTGGACCTGCATGCCACAAGCACATGGTTAGGGACAGCTTGATTTTAGCTGCTTAGGCCTAGATTTATTTCCTTGGGCCCTCCTATCCATTGATGCTCAAAGCCTTGGATCTTTTTCACCCTTGCCTTTTGGTTTAAAGGGCTATTGGCTTTTTCTACCTCTTTTGCTTCTTTTTTTTCACTAATTTTTCTTCTTCAATAATCAATTTCATGATTTTTTCAGATCAGCAATAATATTTCTCTTGTTCATCATTCTTTCAGGAGCCAACAATTTTAACATTCATAGAATTCAATATAAAAAATATGCACTGTTCAAGCATTCATTCAGATGACAAAAAGTATTACCACCACATCTAAATAATTATAATTTTCCTCATTAAAAACTCGAAAAAATAATATTGCCTCTTTATTCTAAAAATCTACTATTTTATTCATGTTTGATGATGATGAGAAAAATAAATTATAGCTTACTTGGAGATAAAATCAAAATAGATATACTACTTACTACTCATATATAACTTCTAAGGTAAATTCCTATAAGAATAACTATCATAGAGTTAAAGCTAATATTAGGACTCAACAACCTTTATTTTGGGAAATAGAAGTTCCTCTAGTCTGTGGGGTGCTTGGTCCTTTAAGAGATAACTTTTGATGCTTCAGTTCCTTCAAGTCACGCCTTTGCTCTTCTTGTTCCCCAAGCAGTTTGCAAAGCATACTATTTTGATTATTCTGTTCTTCC
Organism: Arachis duranensis; assembly: GCF_000817695.3. NCBI lineage: Eukaryota > Viridiplantae > Streptophyta > Magnoliopsida > Fabales > Fabaceae > Arachis > Arachis duranensis. Next base: position 44,384,978 of record NC_029775.3, on the reverse strand, counting down.
TTTATTTGGTCCATAGCTTCTTGCAACATGGCAACAGATGCTTCAAGATGCTCCCAGTATTCAATTTGAGGGATCTCCGGGAGGAATTCATGTGCTCTCCTCTTGATGGGGTCATCCTGCACTTATTTTCTTTCCATTGATATTTTGGTGATTGGTCGCTCAACTGAGATATACTCAGTTACTCCCATCTTCACCCCAGCATCTTAACATAGCATAGAGATTAAGCTTGAATAAGCCAATTTGGCATCTTTGGAGTTCTTGTTTGCAATTATGTAAAGTTCACATGAAATCAGCTGATGAACTTCCACTTCTCTTCCCAACATAATGCAATGGATCATCACTACTCTTTTAATGGTGACTTCAGAGCGGTTGCTAGTGGGCAGTATAGAACGCCCAATAAAGTCCAACCAGCCTCTGGCGACTGGTTTGAGATCTTCTCTCTTGAGTTGATTTGGGGCGCCCTTGGTGTTGGTTGTCCACTTGGTTCCAGGGAGGCATATGTCCTCTAGAATCTTATCCAAGCCCTTATTTGTTCTCATCATTCTCCTATTAAAAGAGTTTGGGTCATTTTTCAGCTGAGTTAGCTTAAAGATCTCCCTGATTTTGTCAGGGTGGATGTGAACAATCTTTTCTCTGACCAAGGTCCGATAGTCATAGAGGGCAGTTCTAGATATTCTCTGCCTGTCTGTTTGCCACAGATTAGAGTAAAATTCCTGAACCATGTTTCTTCCCACCTTTGTTTTAGAATTAGCTAGGATTACCCAGCTCCTGTTTCGAATTTGCTCATGGATTTCCAGATATTCATCTTCTTTCAGATCGAATTTGACTTCCGGGATCACTGATCTTAGACCCATTATTTTGTAGTAATGGTCTGAATGTTCTTTGGTTAAGAACTTCCCTTGATTCCAAAGTGGTTTTGGAATATTCTCTTTCTTGCCTCTTGGAGTGGTTTGCTTCCCCTTTGGAGCCATGATCTTAGTGGGTATGGCTTAGTGATCACGGATAAACACACCAAAATTAGAGGGTTGCTTGTCCTCAAGAAAAAGAAAGGAAAGGAGAGTGATAGAAGGAGAGATAATTTCAAATGGTGAATGAGAGGAGCGAGGACGAATGTGGATTTAAAGGGAGGGGTGGGTTTTCGAAAATTTTGAAAAAAAAGATAAGATAGAAGATATGATTTGTAAAAGATAAGTATGATAGGAAGAAGATATAATTTAAAATTAAAAATTTATGAAAGATATTTGAAAAAGATCAATCTAAATTTTGAGAAGAAAATATGATGAGTTTGAAAAATTTTGAAAAGAATTTAAAAAGATTTGAAAAAAGTTGAAAAAGATTAAAAAATTTTGTGTTTATGAATTAAGATATGTTTGATATCTTTGAAAAGGGATTTTAGAAATTAGGATTAAAAATTTTTGGAATTGAAGTTTGAAAGATGGGAGTTTATAACATGTTTATGCAAGAAATCATGAATTGAAACGTGAAAAATGGAAAAAATTTGAGTTGAAAACGAATTCACCTTCTCCCCACAATCCTGGCGTTAAACGCCCAAACGCTGCATGTTTTGGGCATCTAACGCCCATCTGTAGCTTCTCCTGGGCATTTAACGCCTAGCTGTTGCTTCTGGCTGGTGTTAAACGCTAGGAATTCCTTTGTCACTAGGCGTTTTTCTGAACGCCCAAGACGCTATAAATCTGGTGTTCAACGCCTAGAAGGTGCTTTTTTCTGGCGTTTAACGCCCAGAAGATGCTTCTTTCTGGCGTTTAACGCCCAGATGGCTATCTTTACTGTGTTGAACGCCCATTAGATGCTTCTTTTGGGCGTTCAATGCCCAAAACAGCTCTTACTGGCTTTTTCGCACCAGTGAGCTTCTTTTTTGCTGTTTTATCCTCTGAATCCTTCTGTAACTCTGTGAACTCAAGCAATTGCTATTTTACCTTGAAGATAATTGACATAAACCTGTAAAAATCAATTAATTAACAATTAAGCTTTGTTAATGGGTGGGTTGCCTCCCAGCAAGCGCTTCTTTATTTTCTTTAGCTGGACTATTACTGAGATATAATCAAGTCTTAGTTTTGAGCATTCTTGCTCAAAATTGCTTTCAAGATAAAGTTTGACTCTCTGTCTATTAAGAATGAACTTTTTGTTAGAATCATTATCCTGAAGCTCCACGTATCTATATGGTGACACACTTATAACCACATATGGACCTTTCCACCGAGATTTCAATTTCCCGGGGAATAATCTGAGCCTAGAATTAAACAGCAGAACTTTCTGCCCTGGCTCAAAGAATTTGGATGACAACTTATTATCATGCTATCTCTTTGCTTTCTCTTTGTAAATTTTTTTATTTTCGAAAGCATTGAGTCTGAATTCCTCTAGCTCATTTAACTGGAGCAATCGTTTTTCTCCAGCTAACTTGGCATCAAGGTTTAGGAATCTAGTTGCCCAATAGGCCTTATGCTCCAGTTCCACTGGCAAGTGACAGGCTTTTCAATACACAAGCTGGTATGGAGAAGTTCCTATAGGAGTATTGAATGCTGTTCTGTATGCCCACAGAGCATCATCCAACCTTCTTGCCCAATCCCTTCTACGGTTAATCACAGTCCGTTCCAGGATTCTTTTAAGTTCTCTATTAGAGACTTCAGCTTGCCCATTTGTCTGTGGATGGTATGGAGTGGCTACCCTGTGGCTAACTCCATATCGAACCAAATCAAAGTAAAGTTGTTTATTGCAGAAATGAGTGCCCCCATCACTGATTAGTACTCTAGGGATACCAAATCTGTTTGAGTATGATGGTGGGAAAGGCCCCATGAATTCAATACCCCATACATCAAACAACTCAATCTCCAAGATCCATTGTTGAGGCATGGCATAACTGTGAGGTAGATTGCCAGATCTTTGGCAACTGTCACCATTAAGTACAAACACTCAGGAGTCTTTATAGAGAGTAGGCCAGTAGAAGCCACATTAGAGGACTCTTGTGGCTGTTCGCTCACTTCCAAAATGTCCTCTATATTGTGATCCATGGCAGTGCCAGAGGATCTTTTGTGCTTCTTCCTTAGGCACACATCTATGGATTACTCCGTCTGCACATCTCTTGAAGAGATATGGTTCATTCCAAAGATAATACTTTGCATCCGTGATCAATTTTTTTTATTGCTGCCTACTGTACTCTTTGGGTATGAATCTCACTGCCTCGTAGTTTACAATGTCTGCTGATGTGCGGAAAACGATCTGACACAAAACTCACCGGCAAGTGTATCGGGTCGCATCAAGTAATAAAACTCACGGGAGTGAGGTCGATCCCACAGGGATTGAAGGATTGAGCAATTTTAGTTTAGTGGTTGATTTAGTCAAGCGAATCAAGTATTGGTTGAGTGATTTTGTATCCAACAGTACGTAAATAGCAGAAAATGTAAAGGGAGAGGGATGATTTGTAGAAATTAAAGAAAACTGAAAGTAAAGGTGTTGAATCTTAAAGAACAAGAAATTAAATGACTAAAACTTAAAGTGCAAGAAATGTAAATTGCAGTAACTTAAAGTGCAAGAAATGTAAATTGCTTGAATGAAGAAGGGAGTTAAGGACTGGGAATTCAGAATTTAAGCAAGGGAAATTAAATTGCAAATTGAAATAGACTAGATCTCAAACAGAAATGGAAATTTAATTGCAGCAGGGGTTCACAGAAGAACCAAAAGGAAAGTGAGATCTCAGGGCTCTAGAGACTAGATAGCAGAGTCTAGATCTCAATTGCCTTCCTAGATCCAAGTTCACAAAGCAATTAAAGAGAAATTAAAGATTGCAGCAGTGAAGGAAATGGAATTTAACTCAATTACGCAATAAGAAAAATCAAAGAGATCTTGGATGGAGATTGAGACAGAAGTTCCTCAATTCTTCACACTCAAGACTCAACCAAACCCAGTAAAGAAAACAAAATGAACAGAGGAAGAAGAAGTGAATTCTCTCCTCCAATTCTCAAGACAAGTTTGCAGAAAAATAGAAAAATGGAAAGTGCTCTCAAGTGACTAAGGATGAAAATTCAAAATGAAATAAGCTCTCAAAAAGACCCCAGCACTCCCCATCTAATCCTAACTAACACCTATTTATACACTTTCTATTTTGGATCTAAGAATTTTGAGTGGGCTTTTTGATTTGGTGAAGAAATGAATTAAGTTGGATTTTTGAGTGAAATTCAGCCCATGTTGCTCCCAGGAGGCTGCCCTGCCCTTGTGGAGGGTAGAGCAGGGAAATTGTGTGATGAAGCATGTTGCATGCCAAGTGTGGGAGAGGCAATCAGGATGCTGCCCTGCCCTTGTAGAGGGCAGGGCAATGTTGCCATGGTGCGCCTTGCCTCCCTGCCCGTGTGTCCAAGCTGCGCGCGCCCAAGCTTCTGGCCGTGCCAATTTGTGTGCCATGCACCAAGAAATGCTGCCCTGCCCTCCACAAGGGCAGGGCAGCGCAGGCTTTCCTTGTCCTTGGGTGAGATCCCAAGTTCGAACCTTGCTGGATGGCTTTTTGTTGCATTTCTTCCTTGGGTTCCTTGGCACCAAAGTAGCGCCTAGTTCTTTGCTTCCTCAAAGTGCTATGTTCGATCCTTGGAGGTTGAAAACAAACCAATTTTTGCTTGTTTTCCTTGTATTTGAGTGCTACTTCTTTCCTTCTTGTTCTTGGGTTCGAAACCCATGGGTGGCACTTGGAGACAATTTCCCTTGATTTATTTTGGTGAGAGCCCGATATTGCTCTTGAGGAGGGCAGGGCAGAATTTTTCCTTCCTTTGTTTCTTGGCCTAGAATTGTGCTCCGCCCTCAAGGAGGGCAGGGCAGTGAAGCCTTGAATGCTTGGTTCATTGTTGTGCTCCCTTGGAGGGCAGTGTGCTCTCGTGGAGGGCAATGTGGCTTCCTCCCTTCCATGTGTACATTCTTTTCTTCCTTGGGCCACACTTTCTTAGGCCACGCTTCCTTCTTCTCTTCTTTTCTTTACCTACAAATAATCAAATCAACCAATCAAAGTATCACTAAATTCACAAGGTTTATAAATCAATTAAAATTCAATTAAATTTAGCTTAAACCTCATGATTTAGCATCAATTAAGTGGTGGTTGATTGATTCAAATAAAATATGCAATTCCACTCTAAATTGCTTACTTATGGTGCAAGAAAGTGCATAAAAACTAGTGAAACAAGTGACATTAGCTTGAGAAATGGGTATATGATGACTTGTCATCATCTGCAAACCATGGCACTTCCTGGATGGCAAAGAGTTGCTCATTTGGAAAGTTTTCAGAGATCTTAGTAAGAGGGAAGGATGCCCCTTCTACTGGTTCTATTCAGGACAGGTGATCTGCTACTTGGTTCTCTGTCCCTTTTCTGTCTCTTATTTCTATATCAAACTCTTGCAGAAGCAACACCCATCTGATGAGTCTGGGTTTTGAATCCTGCTTTGTGAGTAGATATTTAAGAGCAGCATGGTCAGTGTACACAATCACTTTTGATCCTACTAAATAAGATCTGAACTTGTCAATGGCGTAAACCACTGCAAGTAACTCTTTTTCTGTGGTTGTGTAGTTCTTCTGTGCATTATTTAAAACACAACTGGCATAGTAAATGACGTGCAGAAGCCTGTCATGCCTTTGTCCCAACACTGCACCAATGGCAAGTTCACTGGCATCACACATCAGTTCAAATGGTAATGTCCAATCTGGTGCAGAGATGACTGGTGTTGTGACCAGCTTAGCCTTCAGAGTCTCAAACACCTGCAGACACTCCTTATCAAAGATAAATGGCGTGTCAGCAGCTAGCAGATTACTCAGAGGTTTGGCGATTTTTGAAAAATCTTTTATAAACCTCCTGTAGAATCCTGCATGCCCCAGAAAGCTTCTGATTTCCTTAACATTAGCAAGTGGTGGTAATTTTTCAATTACCTCTACCGTAGCTTGATCCACCTCTATTCCCTTGTTCAAAATTTTATGCCCAAGGACAATTATTTCAGTCACCATAAAGTGACATTTTCCCAGTTTAAAACCAGGTTAGTCTCTTGGCACCTCTTTAGAACCAGTGCTAGATGGTCAAGACAGGAGCTAAATGAGTCTCCAAATACTGAAAAGTCATCCATGAAGACTTCCAGAAATTTTTCCACCATATTAGAGAAAATAGAGAGCATACACCTTTGAAAGGTTGCAGGTGCATTGCACAGGCCAAATGGCATCCTTCTGTATGCAAATACGCCGGATGGACTTGTGAATGCTATTTTCTCTTGATCTTGGGGATCTACTGTAATTTGATTATAGCCTGAATATCCATCCAGGAAGCAGTTGTATTCATGACCTGCTAGTCTTTCTAGCATTTGGTCTATGAATGGTAAAGGATAATGATCCTTCCTGGTAGCTATATTGAGCCTTCTGTAATCAATACACATACGCCACCCTGTAACTGTTCTTGTAGGAACTGGTTCATTTTTTTCATTATGAACCACTGTCATACCACCCTTCTTAGGGATGACTTGGACAGGGCTTACCCAGGGGCTATCAGAAATGGGATAAATAATCCCAACCTTTAGTAGTTTAGTGACCTCCTTCTGCACCACCTTCTTCAAGGCTGGATTCAGCCGCTTCTATGGTTAAACCACTGGCTTAGCGTCTCCTTCCAATAGGATCTTGTATATGCATCTGACTGGGCTAATGCCCTTAAGATCACTGATGGACCACCCAAGAGCTGTTTTGTGTGTCCTTAGCACTTGAATTAGTGCTTCCTCTTCCTGTGGCTCTAAGGTAGAGCTTATGATTACAGGAAAGGTATCGCCTTCTCCCAGAAATGCATATTTCAGGGATGGTGGTAATGGTTTGTGCTCGGGTTTGGGAGGTTTCTCCTCTTCCTGAGGGATTTTCAGAGATTCTGTTATTCTCTCTGGTTCCTCTAGATCTGGCTGAGCATCTTTAAAGATATCCTCTAGCTCTGATTCGAGACTCTCAGTCATATTGACCTCTTTTACCAGAGAGTCAATAATATCAATGCTCACGCAGTCGTTTGTGGTGTCTGGATGCTGCATAGCTTTGACAACATTCAAGTTAAACTCGTCCTCATTGACTCTCAGGGTCACTTCCCCTTTTTGGATGTTAATGAGGTTTCGTCCAGTTACTGGGAAAGGTCTTCCTAGAATGAGAGTTGCACTCTTGTGCTCCTCCATTTCCAGCACCACAAAGTTAGTGGGAAAGGCAAATGGCCCAACCTTGACAATCATGTCTTCAATCACGCCTGATGGGTATTTAATGGAGCCATTAGCAAGTTGGAGACATATCCGGGTTGGTTTGACTTCTTCAGCCAAACCAAGCTTTCTGATAGTAGATGTAGGTATTAGGTTGATACTTGCCCCGAGATCACATAGAGCTTGCTTGGTACAAGTACCTTCTAATGTGCATGGTATCATAAAGCTTTCGGGATCTCTAAGCTTTTCTGGTAAACTTTTCAGAATGACTGCACTGCATTCTTCAGTGAGGTAAACCTTTTCAGTTTCTCTCCAATCCTTCTTATGACTTAAGATCTTTTCATGAACTTACATAAAAGGGTATTTGCTCAAGTGCCTCTGCAAACAGAATCTTTATTTCAAGAGTCCTGAGATAGTCTGCAAAGCGGGCAAATTGCTTATCCTATTTCGCTTGGCGGAGTTTCTGAGGATAAGGCATTTTGACTTTGTATTCCTCAACCTTAGTTGCTGCAGGTTTATTACCTACAGATGTGGGTTGAGAAGCCTTTTTAGAGGGGTTACTATCAGCACTTGTATGTGTTTAATCTCCCACTGGTGTTTGAATGCCAGGGGTGGAAGCTGGAGTGGCGTTAGACGCCAACTCCTTACCTGTTTCTGGCATCTGAACGCCAAAACTGTGCTTCCATTGGGCGTTCAACACCAATTCCTTGCATGTTTCTGGCGTTGAATGCCAGGACTGAGCATGGGTTGGGCGTTCAATGCCAGCTTTCCACCCCTTTTCTGGCGTTTGAGCGCCAGAATTATTCCTCTCTGGGCTCTGACTGTCCTCAAAGGCATTTTGGGTAGCAGTTTGTTCAATTCTTGGCTTTCTGCTGCCTGGAAGTGGGGTATTTAATGTTTTCCCACTTCTTAATTGAACTGCTTAGCACTCTTCTGTTATTTGTTTTGATAACTGCTGTTTTGTTTGCTTCAACTGGACTTCCACATTCAAATTAGCCATTCTTGTTTCTTGCAATATCTCCTTGAATTTGGCTAACTGTTTTGTTAGAAAATCTAATTGCTGATTGAATTCAATAGCTTGATCTGTAGGACTGAGTTCAGCAGTTACTGTTTTAGCCTCTTCATTGATGGAAGGTTCACTGCTTAGGTACAGATACTGATTTCTGGCAACTGTATCAATGAGCTCTTTAGCTTCTTCAATTGTCTTTTTCATGTGTATAGATCCACCAGATAAGTGGTCTAGAGAAATCTGAGCTTTCTCTGTAAGCCCTAGCTGCACCCACTCTGAAAACATTTCAGAGGGGCATTTTCTTAGCCTCTCTCTGTATCTCTCCCAGGCATCATAAAGGGATTCATTATCTCCTTGTTTGAAGCCTTGGATGCTCAGCCTTAGCTGTGTCATCCATTTTGGAGGAAAGTAGTGATTCAGGAATTTTTCTGACAGCTGTTTCCATGTCTTTATGCTGGCCTTAGGTTGGTTATTTAACTACCTCTTAGCTTGGTCTTTTACAGCAAATGGAAATAGTAATAATCTGTAGATATCCTGATCTACTTTCTTATCATGTACTGTGTCAGCAATTTGTAAAAATTTGGCCAGAAACTCTGTAGGTTCTTCCTGTGGAAGACCAGAATACTAGCAACTTTGCTGCACCAAGATAATGAGTTGGGGATTCAACTCAAAACTACTAACTCCGATGGAGGGTATACAGATACTACTCCCATATGAAGCAGTAGTGGGGTTAGCATATGACCCCAGAGTCCTTCTGGACTGTTCATTTCCACTTAGATCCATAATGGAGAAAGGGAGATGATGTGGATTTATTTTATTATAGAATAAAATAAAATAAAATAAAAACTAAAAAAATAAAAAAATTTTAAAAAGAATTTTAAAAATTTTCGAAAAAAACAAGGAGAGAAAAAGTGATTAGGATATTTTTGAAAAAGATGTGATTTTTTTAAAAAATCTTAAAAGGATAAGATTTTGAAAATTTTCGAAATTGAAATATGAATTTTTATAGAAAATTTCGAAAAATTTGCTTAAAAATAGTTAGAAAAGATAATTTTTTTTATTTTTGAATTTTATGATGAAAGAGAAAAATCACACAAAAGACACAAGACTTAAAATTTTTAGATCTAATGCTCCTTGCTTTCGAAAATTTTGGAGGGAAAACACCAACGAACATCAAACTTAAAAATTTTAAGATCAAAACACAAATAAGACTCAAGAACACTTTGAAGACTTACAAGAACACCAAGAACAAAAGAAAAAACACCAAACTTAAAATTTTTAGAAAACCACAATAAATTTTCGAAAGCTAAAGAAAAATTAACAAGAAAAACTTAAAGTTTGGCACAAGTTTTAATCAAAGAAAAATTATTTTTGAAAAAGATTTTAAAAAGAAAACTCAAAGGGTAATTATTCCCAAGAAAATAGACACATTCAAAAAATGCATGAACTAAACGGAGAAAAACTATTTTTTTGAAAAATTGAAGGAACACAAAAAGCATGCAATTGACACCAAACTTAAATCAAGAAACTGGACTCAAAGAAAAAAAACTAATAATTAATAACGAAAAATAATATTTTTGAAGAAATTTTTTTTAAAAAGGAATAATAAAAGATGCAATTCTAGTGACTCTAAACCAAAAAAAGACAAATTTTTCCTAATCTAAGTAACAAAATAAACCATTAGTTGTTCAAACTCAAACAATCACCGTTAACGGCGCCAAAAACATGGTGCACAAAAATTACTCTCACAATATGTAATTCCGCACAACTAACTAGCTAGTGCGCTCGATCGTCCAAGTAATAGTTTATGTGAGTAAGGGTCGAATCCCACGGAGATTGTTGGCTTGAAGCAAGCTATGGTTATCTTATTATTCTTAGTCAGGATACCAATAGGGTTCTTTAATTCCAATTGAAAAAGTGAAAGGGCATAAAATAAGTAATTGTTACTCAATAATGGAGAATATATTGGAGTTTTGGAGATGCTTTGTCTTCTGAATTCCTGTAAAATAATGCTTTCTCACTTTCAAACATGCAAGGTTCCTTCCATGGCAAGCTGTATGTAGGGCGTCACCATTGTCAATGGCTACTTCCCATCCTCTCAGTGAAAATGGTCCAAATGCTCTGTCACAGCATGACTAATCATCTGTCGGTTCTCGATCATGTCGGAATAGGATCCATTGATCCTTTTGCGTCTGTCACTACGCCTAACACTCACGAGTTTGAAGCTCTTCACAGTCATCCAATCCTTGAATCCTTCTTGGAATACCACAGACAAGGTTTAGACCTTTCGGATTCTCAAGAATGCTGCCAATGGATTCTAGCTTATACTACGAAGATTCTGATTAAGGAATCTAAGAGATACTCATTCAGTCTAATGTAGAACGGAGGTGGTTGTCAGGCACACGTTCATGGGTTGAGAATGATGATGAGTGTCACGGATCATCACCTTCTTCATATTGAAGCGCGAATGAACATCTGGGATAGGAACAAGAGTGTTTGAAGAGAAAACAGAAATAATTGAATTAATTCATCGAGACGCTGCAGAGCTCCTCACCCCCAACAATGGAGTTTAGAGACTCATGCCGTCAAAAGTACAAAGTTCAGATCTAAAAATGTCATGAGATACAAAATAAGTCTCTAAAAGTTGTTTAAATACTAAACTGATAACCTAGGTTTATAGAAAATGAGTAAACTAAGATAGATGGTGCAGAAATCCACTTTTAGGACCCACTAGGTGTGTGCTGGGGCTGATACTTGAGCTTCTCACGTGCCTGAGCTATTTTTGAAGTTAAACGCCAGGTTGTAACCTGTTTATGGCGTTTAACTCCAACTTACAACCTATTTCTGGCGCTGAACGCAAGAATGCAACATGGAACTGGCGTTAAACACCAGTTTACGTCGTTTATCTTCACGCAAAGTATGGACTATTATATAAAAAATACATGAAATCATATAAAAAAACACAAACTCATAGTAAAGTCTAGAAATATGATTTTTGCCTAAAAACTAATAAAAATATACTAAAAACTAACTAAAACATACTAAAAACTACATGAAATTACCCCCAAAAAGCGTATAAAATATCTGCTCATCAGCGGTATACCCTGAATCTCGGCCCATGCAACAAAAGCACAGGAAGCTTGGTCCAGAAAGGTCCCAAGCTGTAGAAGAGCAGGTGCAAGCCTTACTGGAGGCAGGGTTCATAAGGGAGGTCAAGTACCCATTATGGCTAGCCAACGTTGTCTTGGTGAAGATGTCAAATGGCAAGTGGAGAATGTGTACCGACTACACCGACCTCAATAAGGACTGTCCAAAAGATCCCTACCCGCTCCTGAATATAGACACTCTAGTGGACGACTCTTCCGGATACAAGTACCTCTCCTTCATGGATGCCTATTCAGGATACAACCAAATCCCAATGTACCCACCCGACCAAGAGAAGACCTCGTTCCTAACCCCAAAGGCAAACTATTGCTATATAGTTATGCCCTTCGAACTCAAGAATGCAGGAGCTACCTACCAAATACTGATGAACAAAATCTTCGCCGACCACATCGGAAAGCTAATGGAGGTCTCTATAGACGACATGTTGGTAAAAACACAAAGTGAGGAATCGTTGTTATCCGCCTCGCTAAAGTGTTCGACACCATAAGAAAGCATGGTATGCGACTTAACCCCATAAAATGCACCTTCACGGTAGAAGCTGGCAAATTTCTAGGCTTCATGCTCACCCAAAGAGGTGTCGAAGGAAACCCAGATAAATGCCAGGCTATACTCCACATGAAAAGTCTGACCTGCGTCAAAGAGGTACAACAACTAAACGGAAGACTAACAGCCCTGTTCAGATTTCTAGCCGGATCAGCCATAAGATCTCTACTAAATTAAGAGTAGAAGAAGAAGATCTACAATCGAGAGCAATGTAAAATTTAATCAAATTAAGATCATACCAAAGGATCTAAGTGCAATTGGAGTTGAGAAAGCCAAAAACCTAGAGAGAAGTTGGAATTTCTCTCTCTAAAAGTGTAACTTCCAAAAACTAACTCTCAAAATATCTAAATGTGTGAAAAGTGTGAATCTCCTTCAACCCTTAGTCCTTTTAGATCTTTTCCCTCCAAAATTCTGCTCAAAACTGGGCTTGAAGCTCCTCTGAAATCCCCAGGCACGTTTTCATTAAGGAGGTCACGTGCGCACGTCACGCGTATGCGTGGGTCACGCGTGCTTGTCGATGGTTTTTTGCAATCCACGCGTATGTGTCAAGCATGCGTACGCATCGATGAGAATTCTGGCCAGCCACGCATATGCGTCCTTTTCCGCACGCCAATCCAAGATCCAGCTCCCATGCGTGCGCGTCGGCTGCGCGTGCACGTCGGTGCCAATGCTTCAAAGCTCCACTTTTATGCTCCTTCCACTTATGCATGCTTCCTTTCCCTTTTCTAGACCATTCTTGCCTCTGTAAGCTCTGAAATCACTTAACAAACAGATAAAATATAGCTTATTTAGGGCCTAAAAAGCATGTTTTCAACAACTAAGCAAAATTGGGAAGGAAACACAAAACCATGCATTTTTTGTGAATAAGTGTGTAGGAAGTTGATGAAATCCTCTAGATTACGCACAAAATGTACCACGAAATAGTGGTGCATCAAGTATCTCTATACCTGCCATTAGAGCTAATAACTTTGAGCTAAAGCCTCAATTAATTTCTCTCTTGCAACAGAATTGCAAATTTCATGGACTTCCACTGGAAGATCCACATTAGTTCCTATCTGAATTTTTGCAGATCTGTGATACTGTTAAGATCAATGGAGTGGATCATGAGGTCTACGGACTGATGTTTTCCCTTTTGCTGTTAGAGACAGAGCTAGGATACGGTTGGATTCTCAACCAAAGGAAAGCCTGGACTCTTGGGAAAAGTTAGTCAATGATTTCTTGGCCAAGATCTTTCCACCTCAAAAGATGAGCAAGCTCAGGGTGGAAGTTCAAACCTTCAGATAAAAAGATGGTGAATCCCTCTATGAAGCTTTGGAAAGATACAAGCAACTGATCAAGAGGTGTCCTCCTGACATGCTCTGAGAATGGTTTATCCTAAGAATCTTCTATGATGGCCTATCTTAGATATCAAAGATGTCCGTGGACCATTCTACAGGTAGAACACTCTACTTGAAGAAAATGCCAAAAGAAACATAGGAACTCATTGTAATGGTTGCAAATAACCAATTCATGTACACTTTTGAGAGAAACCCTGTGAACAATGGGGTGGTTCAGAAGAAAGGAATCCTGGGAGTTGATACTCTGAATGCCATATTAGCTTAGAACAAGATCTTGACCCAACTGGTTAATATGATCTCTCAGCATTTGACTGGATCACAAGTTGCAATTTGCAACTAGCAGCACTCAAGAAGCCTCTATGAAGGAGAAGCTTATGATCCAGATCAGCCTTCACTGGAGGAGGTGAATTACATGGGAGAACCCTATGAAAACACCTACAACTCATCATGAAGGAATCATCCTAACCTTTCATGGAAGGATCAATAGAAGCCTCAGCAAGGATTCAATGATGAGCGGATATTTTATACACTTTTTGACATCATTTTCATATAGTTTTTAGTAGCTTTTATTTAGTTTTTATTAAGTTTTTATAAGTTTTAGTGTTAAAATCACATTTTTGGATTCTACTATGAGTTTTTGTGTTTTTGGACAATTTCAGGTATTTTCTGGCTGAAATTGAGGAAGCTTTTCTGGAGCTACAGAAGTCCAAATGGAGCACTCTTAACAGATATGGAAAGCGGACTTCCAGATCTTTATATCAATATATAATAGTCCATTCTTTGCTTCGGATTAGAAGGCCCAAAACTGGCGTCCAACGCCAGCTTCTTGCCCCTTCCAGGTGTCCAGCGCCCAAAGAGCAGAGCCCAGCATCCAAAGGCACAGAGAGGACCCCCTAGCTGGCGTTCTAAGCCCAAGAAGCCTCATAGCACATAGATCTCATCAAAGCTCAGCCCAAACACTCAGTAAGTGGACCCTAGAAGTGGATTTTAGCATTAAATAGATTGTTTTACCCTTTTTGTGTAATCCTTAGTTATTAACCTAGTATTTAAAGAACTTTTACACCTCTCACTAAGGGAGGTCTGCCATATTTTCATTTTACATTTTATTTTTCTTTCAGTATGAGTTTCTAAACCTCCTAGGTTGAGGGGAGGAGCCCTGTTGAGTCCTACAAATTAATAAAAGTACTGTTTCTCTTCGATCCGTGTTTGATTAATTCTAAGATGTATATTCGTACTTCATCGTGATGAATAGGATGAACTAATTAATTAGCTCTGTTCATCACATTAAGATGAACATGTCTGGCAAACACCCACGTCTACTTAGGCCAAAATGCGTCTTTCACCGGACAAGGACGACCAACAGCTTGAATATACGTCTCTCAGAAGGCTAATACCCGAGTTCTTTAGGGACTTCTCGAGACATCAGTTTTGCCAATTTTTGGGAAGATTAGGGTCTCTGTGGTAGAGGCTAGAACCCAAAGATGCAGCATTCTCTGATCCAAAAGATCCGACCTTGTCTGTGGTATTTTGGGTAGGATCATTAAAGAGAATAGCCTGCAGGAATTTCACCCTCAAGTAGAGTTGGATCCACACTAAACCTGGGGTTCAGATTCGGAGGAGAATAGTCAGCTGCTCAAACTAGTGTCAATCACATATAGTCTGCCATTGAAGAAATCACTCACAAGCAAAGAGAGCAGTAGTACTAGAGTAAATTCAGAAAGGCAAAGCAACTCCAACTCTCAACTCTATTCCCGATATATAATTCCTGTTATTTAATACAATTGGTTTTACCCCTTTCAACATTTATGACATTTAATCAATCAACATACAATCAACGAACTTCAGATTCCGCTTGACTAAGACCTGGAAGACGACCATAACTTGCTTCAAACCACAATACTCGTGGGTTTGACCCTGACTCGCTCAGCTATTACTTGGACGACTCAGTGTACTTGCTGGTAATGCTGCTGTACAAAATAGTGTGGGTTTTGCGTACACGCGCACCATGTTTTTGGCGCCGTTGCCAGGGATTGTTTAGTTTGGACAAACTGCCGGATTGTCTTGCTTCCTAGATCAAGTAATTTTTTTTTGTTTGAGTCTTTTAATTTTTGCTTTTCTTCTTCAAAATTTTCGAAAAAATTTTAAAAACTTTTTCAAAAATTATCTTTCTTTTCCTTGTTCAATTTATGTTCTTGTTGAGTCTTTAATTTTTCCAAGAGTATAACTTTGATTAAAGTCTTTTATTTTTATTTTCTTCTTCCTTAAATTTTCGAAAATTTCAAAAGCTTTTTTCAAAAATAGTTTTCTTTTCTTTGTTTAATTCATGTTCTTGGTTTGATTCCTGGATGTTCATGCTTTTCACTTACAAAAAAATTTTAAAACTTTTCAATAACTTTTTTTTTCATATAGTTTATTTTTGGCATCCTCAGAATTGTCTTTGAGTCCTTGTATTTATGTTCTTGGTTAAAAATTTGTGTATTCTTTGAGTCCTTCTTTCAAAAATTTTTCAAAAATAATTTTTCTTTTTTTAATCTTGTGTTAAGTCTTTAAGTTTAGTGTTTTCTTGTTTATTTTCTTGTGTTTTTCGAAAATTTTGTTTTGGTTTTCTAAAAATTTTAAGTTTGGTATCCTTTTTATGTTCTTAAGTTCTTTGAGTCTTTAAATTTTGTTCTTGGTGTTCTTGTGAGTATTCAAAGTGTTCTTGAGTGTTGTAGGTGTCTTGATCTTAAAAGTTTTAAGTTTGTTGTCCCTTGGTGTTTTCCTCCAAAAATTTTCGAAAAACAAGGTAATTTTAAGTCTTGTGTCTTTTTTTATGTTTTTCTCTTTCATCATAAAATTAAAAAATAAAAAATATCTTTTCTAACTTAATTTTTACCTTAATTTTCAAAAAATAACATAAAAATTCAAATTTTGATTTCAAAATTTTATCTTATCATATCTTAGTTGTCAAGTTTTCAAAAATCAATTTTTTTTCAAAAATAAAAATCATATCCTTTTCAAAATATCTTATCTTTTTCTAATATCTTTTTCAAAATTTAAAAATCTCATCTTATCTTTTTCAAAATTCAAAATTTTTAAAACCATATCTTTTTCAAAATCAAAGTTCAAAATCTTATCTTTTTAAAATATTTTTAAAATCTTTTTAATTTCTTATCTTATCTAATCTTATCTTTTTCTAATTTTGAATTTCAATTTCAAATATTTTCTTATCTTATCTTCTATTTTATTTTTTTTATTAAAAATCTTTTCTTAATTAATATCTTATCTTCTCTTTCTTATTTTTCAAAACCCTCTAACTATTTTTCCCTCTCAAAATTAAAAAAAAAATATCTCCATCCTCTCTCTTATTTTTCAAAACTTCCTAACTAACTTTTCTCTTCCTTAATTTTTGAAAATAATATCTTCTCTCTCTTCTTTTTCAAAACCACCTAACTAACTCTTTTCTCTTCTTAACTTTCGAAAACTACTCTTTTTCTCTCTTTTCTTTTTCAAAACCAGCTAACTAACTCTCACCTCTCTTAATTTTCGAAAATTTCTTCTTCTCTTCCCTCCTCTATTTTTGAAAATTTAACAATTAAAATTCAAATCTTTTTAATTAACTTAATTTTTGAAAAATCAATTAATTAATAAAATAAAAACAAAAAAATATTTTAATTCTTATATACTCTTTCTATTTATACTACTCTTCTTTTCACATCTCTATTACTCAAAACTCTCATATCCCTGTCTAATCTTCTACCTCAACTTCTTTATCTTCTTTCCTTTCTTATTCACATCTCACTTGGAGCTTCTTGCCATTTGACAGAGAAAACTTTCTTGTGATTCTTTTTCATCTTCTTCTATCTCCTTTTATTTACTTCTGTCTTCTCTTTTCAAGACAATCTTCTTCTACTTCTTTTATCTATTTTTATTTTTATTTTCTTTCTTCTTCTTTATTCTTCTATTCTGACACTAAGGAGGAGGTTCTTGCCGATTGGAAGTCTCTTTCTTTTCTTCATTTTTCTTTTCTTCTTATTTATGACCAAGAACAGGGATAAAGAACCCTTCTTAACTCCTGATCCTGAACCTGAGAAGACTCTGAGGAGGCGTTTACAACAAGCTAAAGCACAACACTCCGAAAAGAGACCTTTCAAAAAGTTTTGAACAAGAACAAGGAGACATGGCCGAACCTCAAGAGGAGGCTAGAAAGGTCCTCGGTGACTTCACCATGCCTACCTCTAAATTTTATGGCAGAAGCATTGCTGTACTTGCCATTGGAGCTAACAAGTTTGAGCTTAAGCCTTAATTAGTCTCTCTTTTACAGCAGAACTGCAAATTCCATGGACTTCCAATGGAAGATCCACATCAGTTTTTAGCAGAATTTTTACAGATCTGTGACACTGTAAAGACTAATGGAGTTAATCTTGAAGTCTACAAGCTAATGCCCTTTTTCTTTGCAGTAAGGGACAAAGCTAAGCAATGGTTGGAAGCCCGACCTAGAGAGAGCCTTGACTCTTGGGAAAAAGCTTGTTAATGCTTTTCTGGTTAAGTTCTTTCCTCCTCAAAAGATGAGCAAGATTAGAGTGGAAGTTCAAACCTTCAGACAAAGAGAAGGTGAATCCCTCTATGAAACTTGGAAAAGATACAAGCAGTTGATCAGGAGATGTACTCCTGAGATACTCTCAGAATGGTCCATCATAGGTGTTTTCTATGATGGTTTATTTGAGATGTCCAAAATTTCATTGGACAGCTCTGCAAGTGGATCTCTCCACTTGAAGAAAACACCTGCAGAAGCAAGAAAGCTCATTAAGATGGTTGCAAACAACCAGTTCATGTACACCTCTGAGAGGAAACCAAAAAGACAATTGAGGTTCCTTTGAATGCACTTCTACAGTGCATAAGTTTTGATGACTAATCATCCTCAAGTGAGGATGAAGACACTAGAGAAGAGCAAGTTGCTTAGTACCTAGGAGTTCTTATGAGGCTGAATGCCAAGCTATTTGGTACAAAGCCTCTGGAGGAAGAACCTCCATTGCTTACCAAAGAACTCCATGCTTTGGTTCACAAGAGCTATCTCAAAAGCTTTCAGATCTTGGATGCTTTTTGATTCCTTGCACCATAGGCACTATGGCCATTGATAAGGCTCTGTGTGACTTAGGTTCAAGTATCAACCTCATGCCACTCTCTGTAATAGAGAAGCTGGGCATTCTTGAGGTACAAGCTGCACACGTCTCTTTAGAGATGGCAGACAAGACCATGAAGAAGCCATATGGCTTAGTGGAGGAAGTCTTGGTTAAAGTTAAAAATAACTACATCCCTGCAAACTTCATAGTCTTGGACATAAGAGAGGATGAGGATGACTGTGTCATCCTTGGAAGACCTTTCCTAGCCACATCTAATGCGATCATTGATGTGGCTAAGGGAGAACCAACCCTAAAGTTAGGAGAGGATCACATCTTATTCAAGATGTGTTAACCCAATCCTCCCTTTAAAAGAGAGATAACTGTGCAACACCTAGTGTGCTAACCCTCTCTTTCTGTGCAGAGCTTTACAAAGTCCCCAGACATCAATTCTAAGTTTAGTGTTGGGCGGCCATCAACAAGCTCTAAGAACAAAGGTACTAAAAAAAAAGTACCTAAAGATTAGAAGGACAAGAAAGTCCCAACTAAAGGCCTCTCACTTGGCATGGGAGTTGTCTTCACTAAGAAGCCAGCCTTACCACATACAGTGAGTTGTGTCCTATCCCTAGGGCATGTAGAGCTCATTCACAAGAGAACAGGTAGAAAATTCACTGTCAGGGCCAAAAATCTGAGCCCATACTCTCCTCCATAAGGAGCTAAACGTTAAGCTATTGACTTTAAAAGAGCGCTTGTTGGGAGGAAACCCAACTTTTCTCGACCATTTATTTTCATTTTGTTTTTCCTTTCAGTTGTCAGAGTTATGATCATGTGTCAGTCAAAAGACAGAATTAACAACAGTGTAAATAGAACACTCCAAGTAGAGTGTCAAAGTTGAACGCCAGCCAGGGAGCTACCCCTGGGCGTTCAAACGCCAGTGTAGAAAAGTAGGGAATCTGGAATTCCCTATCCTCTCAAGACCAAGAGGTCCCACAGAAGCTCTACCTACCTCACCTTCTTCTTTCTCATTGATCATATTTGCTCAAGGATGAGCAAAACTCTTAAGTTTGGTGTTGCAAAAGCCTTGCTTTGTGACTTCTACCACTCTTAAGTACAGAAGAAGAGGATGGAGCAAACTAGAGAGCATGAACATGAGCCTGTGCAGCCGCCTCAACAAAGAAAAAGGAGTGACATAGAAGAGATCAAACACTACATGGGATCCTCAAGGAGGAGCATTAGCCACCATCATTCAGGTGGATTCGTTCTCTTTTACACCCCTATCCTATTATTTTTCTTTTTTATGTCTGTTTATTTATCTGTTCTCTTGTTCTAGTTGCATGATCATTTGCATTTGATGTCTTTAAGTTGTAAAATGTTTCATATATCTCTCACCTTACTTAAATGAAAATTTTTATTTAAAAATAATTGAGAGATGCATGAATTTCAAGATTAAAATAACATAAGTTCAATTAGTTTGATGTAGTGTCATTTGCTTTTGTTTTTTGAATGTATGAAATAAACAGTGCATATTTGAAGTTGAAGTTTATGAGTGTTGGCTCTTGAAAGAATAAAGGAAAAAGGAAAAAGGAAAAGTATTATTGATAATCTAAAAAATATGAAAATTAATTCTTGAAGCAAGAAAAAGTAGCAAAAGAAAAAGAAAAAGCATGTTGTAAAAGAAAAAAATACATATGCATGGAAAGAAAAAAATGGCAAAAAAAAAAAGAAAAAGAAAGAAATAAAAAGCAGAAAAATCCATTACTGCCCGTAAATGAAGGAAAAAGAGGGCAGATTGAAAAAGCTAGTAACCCTTTAAACCAAAAGGCAAGGGTAAAAGAACCAAGGCTTTGGGCATCAGTGGTTAGGAGGGCCCAAAGGAATAAAATCCTGGCCTAAGTGGCTAAACCAAGCTGTCCTTAACCACGTGCTTGTGGTGTGAAGGTGTCAAGTGAAAAGTTTGAGACTGAGCGGTTAAAGTCATGGTCCAAAGCAAAAAGAGTGTGCTTAAAAACTCTGGACACCTCTATCTGGGGACTTTAGCAAATCTGAGTCACAATCTGAAAATGTTCACCTAGGTAAAGTGTTTGTGGCATGAATGTATCCGGTTGTAATACTGAAAAATGGAGTGCTTAGGGTCACAACCAACACTCAAAAAGCTCTGTTCAAGATTCAAAATAAGCTTAACTATGAGACTTAATTATATCATCTGGATTCTATGTTCCTAAAGACGCCAACATCTCTAAGTTTCAATGGATAGTGAGATGCCAAAACTATTTAGAAGCAAAAAGCTACTAAGTCCCGCTCATCTGATTTTAACTAAGCTTCAGGACGAGCAAAAAAATGCTGGTTAAGAAATATTAATAAAAGTTGTGTTGTGAGTACAGTCTTAACCGATGAATTCCCGCTGTCAATTTAGAAGATGTCACAATTAAAGAATAAAATACTGGGAGTAGAATTCCCAGGTCGTTTCCCAAAGAGTTGACAAAAGAGTGTAATTTATTGGTCAGGAATTGTATGTGAAAATTTAGAGTTGGGAAACAGAAAAATAAATTATTATCAATTGAAGCAATAAAAATTAACAAGAGGTTTTATATATTTGAAATAAAAATCCTTGACTAGGAGAAAATTAATTGGAATTTCTATCCTTGTTGATTTTCCCAAGTATAATAGTAAGAGGTTGTTGCTTCTACTTAGTTATCCTTTACCTAATAAAGGAAAGTCAAGTAACTAAAACAACTCTGATTCACAAGTCCTAATCCCCTCCTTGGGGAGGATCAGAGTTAGTGAATAGAGAGTTAGCTAACAACCAGCGATGGTCTTTCTGCGTATTTCACGCGTATACGTCAGTTACGTGTACGCGTCACTGTGAGATGCGCCAAGTCATGCGCACGCATGACCCATGCATGTGTGTCGATCCTCGCTGGTTAACTCCTTTGTTTCTTGTGTTCCTTCCACTTTTGCATGCTTTCTTTCCATCCTCTAAGCTATTCCTGTCCTATAAAGCCTAAGAACACTTAACACACAGATAATGACATCGATTGGTATAAAGGGGAATTAAAAATTGACAATTTAAAGGCTTAGGAACCAAGTTTTCAATCATAGAACAAAATTAGGAAGGCAAATGTAAAACATGCGAATTATATGAATAAGTGTCCGAAGAACTGATAAAAACCACTCAATTTAGCACAAGATAAACCATAAATTAGTGGTTTATTAATCTTCCCACACTTAAACATTAGCATGTCCTCATGCTAATCTCAAGGAGACCAAAAGAATGAATGGGGAAAATAAGACTCATGCAATGCAATGCAACCTATGTATATGAATGCAACTATATGCTAAGATATTTCTACCTACTTGGATAAAAATGAACAAGTTCTCCAAGGCAAACAAAAATCAGATTCCACTAATTCAAATCACACAATAAGAGGCAAGTAAACTTGTGAGAAGATAGCTCATAAAAGACGAGAACACAGAATCAAGCATTAAATCCTCACCGGAGGTGTATATGCACTCTAATCTCTCAGGTTTCTAGGGTTAATCCGCTTTAATCTTCTCTAGTTATGCTTTCTAAAACTTTGTTCTTCATCTAACTAATTAAAAAATATCTAGTGTACAAATGCAAATATCATGAGGGCTTTTCAAGGTTGTAAAGGGGCTAAGGTAAGGGTGAGGATATATGTATGGCCAAGTGAGGTATAATTTGAATCTTTGACTAACCTAAGTTCTCACGTAACACACACACACTTTATATAATTCTAAAATCATGCTTAGCTACCCAAATTCTCACTTTTGCATACTTTCACATACTCACGTATCAATTTTTTAATTCCACTACATATGCATTGATCTTTTATTGAACTTAGCATTGGGGTGATTTCATCCCCTATATATATATATATTGAACATGAATGAAAACATAATATAGCAATGCATATGGTTTTTCTGATTTTACATGAGTAAGCACCCAAATTCCCAATATTTGTCAAAACACAACACATTCTCATTAACCCAAGTTCCCACATTTTCCCACACATAGTTGGCACACACTATCTTAAGCTAACCAAAGATTCAAATCGGGTAATTGATTGTTTTTCCGCTTAAGACTAGTGATGTGGTAATATAGAAAACAAATGGGGATTAAAAAAGCTCAAAGTGGCAAACAAGGGTAAATTAAATGCTAGGCTATTTGGGATAAGTGAGCTAATAATAAATAATAGCCTCAATCACATATGTGTATGAATGTATACTAAATAATGGACATATAGAATGGAACAAAGCCAAGATTGTAGTCATAGAGAAGAAAACACACAAGAATAAAAATCATGGTTAAATAATGTAACCACATAATTAAGCTCAAAATCTCATAGGTTGTGTCTTCTTAGCTATAAACCATATTCCAAATTACAATCTTCAAACAAGTTTAACACAAAATTTTAATTTGAATTAGTGAAATGCTTTAAAATATGGTCTTGAAAAGAAACTCATTATTTCAACCAAGAAGAACATACATGCAAGCAATTATTATCATGCAATCTATCCTATCTAACAAAAGAAAAATAACATTTTGGTGTTAAGAGAGAGAGAGAGATTACCTCTGGAAGTCAGGTACTGACCTCCCCACACTTAAGGCTTGGCACGGTCCTCCGTTCCATCAGTAAGGAGCAAGGTGGTGCACGAAATTGTAATCACACTTTGCAATCCCGCACAACTAACCAGCAAGTGCACTGGGTCGTCCAAGTAATACCTTACGTGAGTAAGGGTCGATCCTACGGAGATTGTCGGCTTGAAGCAAGCTATGGTTATCTTGTAACTCTTAGTCAGGATATCAGAAATTATCAGGATTGGTTGATTGTGAAAAGCAAAAGAACATGAAATAAGTACTTGTTTTGCAGTGATGGAGAATAGGTTGAGGTTTTGGAGATGCTCTGTCTTCTGAATCTCTGCTTTCCTACTGTCTTCTTCTTCAAGCACGCAAGGCTCCTTCCATGTAAAGCTGTATGTAAGGGTTTCACCGTTGTCAGTGGCTACCTCCCATCCTCTCAGTGGAAATGTTCAACGCACCCTGTCACGGCACGGCTATCCATCTGTCGGTTCTCAATCAGGCCGGAATAGAATCCAATGATTCTTTTGCATCTGTCACTAATGCCCAGCCCTTGCAAGTTTGAAGCACGTCACAGTCATTCATTACCGGAATCCTACTCGGAATACCACAGACAAGGTGAGACTTTCCGAATTCCCAGGATCCTACTCAGAATACCACAGACAAGGTGAGACTTTCCGGATCCTCATAAATGCCGCCATCTATCTAGCTTATACCACGAAGATTCTGTTAGGGAATCTAAGAGATACGCATTCAAGCTCTGTTGCATGTAGAACGGAAGTGGTTGTCAATCACGTGCGTTCATGAGTGAGAATGATAATGAGGGTAATCTGACTCATAACATTCATCATGTTCTTGGGTACGAATGAATATCTTGGAATAAAACTAAGATAGCATTTGAATAAAAGAAGGTAGAATTTCATTAATACTTGAGGTACAGCAGAGCTCCACACCCTTAATCTATGGTG
>NC_029775.3:44359988-44360293 GCF_000817695.3 Arachis duranensis | reverse complement strand
AAGCACTCTGTCTTCCAGTATTACCACCGGATACATACATGCCACAGACACATAATTGGGTGAACCTTTGCAGATTGTGACCCAACTTTGCTAGAGTCCCCAATTAGAGGTGTCCAGGGTTCTTAAGCACACTCTTTTTGCCTTGGATCTCAACTTCATTTCTTTCTTTTTCTTTCTTTTTCTCTCCCTTTTTTTTTCGAATTTTTTTTTTGTATCCACTGCTTTTTCTTGCTTCAAGAATCAATTAGATGATTTTTCAGATCCTCAATAACAGTTCTCTTTTTCCTCATTCTTTCAAGAGCCAA
>NC_029775.3:44353611-44354025 GCF_000817695.3 Arachis duranensis | reverse complement strand
TGCTACTTGATTTTCTGTCCCTTTTCTGTCTCTTATTTCTATATCAAACTCTTGCAGAAGCAGCACCCACCTAATGAGTCTCGGTTTTGAATCCTGCTTTGTGAGTAGATACTTAAGAGCAGCATGATCAGTATACACAATCACTTTTGATCCTACTAAATAGGATCTGAATTTGTCAATGGCGTAAACCACTGCAAGTAGCTCTTTTTCTGTGGTTGTGTAATTCCTCTGTGCATCATTTAGCACACGGCTGGCATAGTAAATGACATGCAGAAGCTTGTCATGCCTTTGTCCCAACACGGCACCAATGGCATGGTCACTGGCATCACACATCAGTTCAAATGGTAATGTCCAGTCTGGTGCAGAGATGATTGGTGCTGTAACCAATTTAGCTTTCAGAGTCTCAAATGCCTG
>NC_029775.3:44352972-44353535 GCF_000817695.3 Arachis duranensis | reverse complement strand
GCAAATACTCCAGATGGACATGTGAATGTCGTTTTCTCTTGATCCTGGGGATCTACTGCAATTTGATTGTAACCTGAATATCCATCCAGGAAGCAGTAGTATTCATGACCTGCTAGTCTTTCTAGCATCTGGTCTATGAATGGTAAAGGAAAATGATCCTTTCTGGTGGCTGTATTGAGCCTTCTGTAATCAATACACATACGCCACCCAGTAACTGTTCTTGTAGGAACCAGTTCATTTTTTTCATTATAAACCACTGTCATGCCACCCTTCTTAGGGACAACTTGGACAGGGCTCACCCAGGGGCTGTCAGAAATAAGATAAATAATCCCAGCCTCTAGTAATTTAGTGACCTCTTTCTGCACCACTTCTTTCATAGCTGGATTCAGCCGCCTTTGTGGTTGAACCACTGGCTTGGCGTCACCCTCCAGCAAGATTTTGTGCATGCATCTTGCTGGGCTAATGCCCTTAAGATCAATGATGGACCACCCAAGAGCTGTCTTGTGTGTCCTTAGCACTTGAATTAGTGCTTCCTCTTCCTGTGGTTCTAAGGTAGAGCTTAT
>NC_029775.3:44348058-44348967 GCF_000817695.3 Arachis duranensis | reverse complement strand
TAGACGAAGTACAAGAACGGGCACAGAAATACATCAACATGGAGGAAAATTCTCGACTTGGCGAAGCCTCAAGGTTCGGTTCGGCCTACCGAGATAAAGAATCCAAGTAAAAGGAGGATCGCTCTGGAGAGAAAATCAAAAAATATCATAACTATACTCCTCTTAGGGTATCCTTGGTAGATGTTTACAAAGAAGTCTGCCATACGGAGAAAATCCCTCCAGCTCGGCCACTTAAAAGCAAAAGAGGAGGAGGAAATCGGAATGAATACTGTGAATATCACCGACTTCGAGGGCATTCCACCAACGAATGTTTCGACTTGAAAAATGTCATAGAAAAATTAGTAAGAGAAGGAAAGCTAAATCGGTTTTTGGCCAATCAGGACGACGAACCAAGAAAAAGAAGAAGGGATGAGGATGTCGGACGATCTGAACGATCACCTCGCACACCGGAAAGACACGTTCACGTATACACGGCGGATTTGCTGGGGGAGGAATCTCCAAATCATCCCGCAAGAGACACCTCAAAGAGGTGTACCATGTCGAAGGAAAGAAGGAAGCGCCAGACATCCTAGTAATAATATTTTAGAGTTTTAAATGAAGCTCAGATTCTTATTAGATGAGCGGGGCTTGTAGCTTTTTGTTTCTGAACAGATTTGGCATCTCCCTGTATCTTTTGAATTTCAGAATGATTGGCATCCTTAGGAACTCAGAATTCAGATAGTATTATTGACTCTCCTAGTGTAGTATGTTGATTCTTGAACACAGCTACTTATGAGTCTTGGCCGTGGCCCTAAGCACTTTGTCTTCCAGTATTACCACCGGATACATAAATGCCACAGACATATAACTGGGTGAACCTTTTCAGATTGTGACTTAGCTTTGCTAAAGTCCCCAGTTAGTGGTGTCCAG
>NC_029775.3:44346181-44347958 GCF_000817695.3 Arachis duranensis | reverse complement strand
CTACTAAAAACTAACTGAAACATGCTAAAATCTACATGAAATTACCCCCAAAAAGCGTATAAAATATCCGCTCATCAGGCGCATAATGGAGGAAGCAAGCATTGCCCTCTACAAGGGCATACTGCCCTCTAGGAGGGCAACATAAGGGAACAAGGCTTGATGAGGCAATTCTGCCCTGCCCACGACAAGGACAGAGCACAAAATTGTGCCTTGGATCAAAGAAGAGCAAAACCTTGCCCTGCCATCCACAAGGGCAGTATCGGGCCTTCATGGAAAATAAATCAAAAGAAAAAGCTCACCATTGCTTGCCACAAGGATCGAACACGGCACCATGAGGAAACAAGAAACTAAGCCTTAATTTGGTGCCAAGAAAACCAAGGAAAAGAGGTAGCGTGCACGTCACCCAAGTTTCGAACACGGAGCTTCAGCCTTGGCACACTGCCCTGCCCTCCACAAAGGCAGGGCAGCATTTTGGTGATGCACACACGCGCACCATTCTGGCGCACCAAGGGAAGGCTCGACAGCACCAGCAGCACACACAGGCACCACTCGGCAGCACCAGCAGCACGCACAGGCACCAATCTGGTGCACCAAAAAGTTCTGCCCTGCCCTCCGCGACCAATCTGGTGCACCAAAAAGTTCTGCCCTACCCTCCGCGAGGACAGGGCAGCATCCTGCAGCATCACACACCAAGCACGCAAGCACCAACACGCACCATTTTCTGTCCTGCCCTCCACAAGGGCAGGGTAGCCTCCTGGAAGCAATTTTTCATGGGCTTAAAAATTGGATTAAAAATCCAATTTAACTCATTTCTTCACCAAATCAAAAGCCCATCCAAATCCCAAGATCCAAGAATAGAAAGTGTATAAATAGGAGATAGTTTGATGTAATTAGGATTGCACTTTCTTTGAGCTTTGAATTTTATTTTTGCACTTGGGAACTTCTCTTGGTGTCTTCACTGAGATTTCAGAGAATTGGGGAGGAGAATTGATCTCTCTTCTTCCTCGTTCTTACTTGGGCATTTTTACTTTTCTTGTTTTGAGTTTTGGGTGTGAAGAATTGAGGAAATTCTGTCTCAATCTCCATTCAAAATCTCTTTAATTCCTCTTCTGCATAATTGAGTTTAATTGCATTTCCTTTACTGCTTCTTCTTCAATTCCTTGTTAATTGCTTTGTGAACTTGGATCTGGGAAAGCAATTGAGATCTAGACTTTGCTCTCTAAGATCTAGGAAGGTAATTGAGATCTAGGCTCTGCTACCTAGTCTCTTGAGTCTTGAGATCCCAATTTCCTTTTGGTTCTTTTGTGAACCCTGCTGCACTTTACTTTCAATTTCTGTTTGAATTCTCATTGCTTCCAATTCAATTAATGCTCTATTAATTGTGGCAATTAAATTTCTCTTTGTTTAGATTCTGCAATCCCAGTCCTCGAATCCCTTTTACATTTAAGCAATTTACATTCCTTGCCATTTAAGTTACTGCAATTTACATTTCTTGCACTTTAAGTTTCAGTCATTTACTTTCTTGTTCTTTAAGATTCAGCAAGTGTATTTTCCTGCTCTTTGATTTACTGCAATTTCCCCTTCTCCCTTTACATTCCAAGCAATTTAGCTTCTGTTAAATACGACCCACTCAACCAAACCTTGATTCGCTTGACTAAATCAACCACTAAACTAAAATTGCTCAATCCTTCAATCCCTGTGGGATCGACCTCACTCATGTGAGTTATTATTACTTGATGCGACCCGGTACACTTGCCGGTGAGTTTTGTGTTGGATC
>NC_029775.3:44345291-44346141 GCF_000817695.3 Arachis duranensis | reverse complement strand
CACATCAAGTTTTTGGCGCCGTTGCCGGGGATTGATTAGATTGACAATGACTAAGTGAGGTGGTAATTTAGATCAAGCACTTTTTCTTTAATTTTTGACTAACCCACTAACTGTTTGAATTTTTGCCTAAACTAACACTCACTTTGCTCTCTCAGTAGAGTACATTGCTTTTCTGGTTCGGTGTCCGTTTCTTGTTGTTCTGTACAACAAAAGCAATTTTCTTCTGATTTTCTCTCAAAGCCTATTAACTGTTTGACACATTGTGTCAACTAATCCTCTGACTACATTCTGGAATGAGAATATCCAATTTTCGTTTGTGATTTTGCAGATCATGGAGGAAAGGAATCCTACAGTAAGAGGAGAAAAACTGAGGCATTATAATCTTTTAGCCTCCATAATCAAAGAGCAAGATGTCAAGCTAGTGACAATAAAAGAGCGCTTGTTGGGAGGCAACCCAACCGGAGGTAACTTTCTTTTCATATCTGTTTCAATAAAAAGGTTAATTAGTTTTATCTATATTGCAAGAAGCTAAGTTTGGTGTTACACACCAAAACAATCTAAGGGAGGATGAAGGATTCTAAGTTTGGTGTTCCACCAAAATTCCATCATACAACATATTATCACCTTCTGCATTATGCTAGCTTCAAGCATTTAGATAAACTAATCAACTATTCTGTTGTTATCAGTTTTATTGCTTTTAAAAAAAATAAAGAAAAAAAGAGTTTCACACATGGTTAATCTGATGTATGGGAACCATTGGCAAGGTACTAAGTTTGGTGTCCCCACACCAAAGTAAGTTCAAAGGCCCACAAAATAAATCATGCATGCTAACCATTTTTCAAGTGCTTGG
>NC_029775.3:44342628-44344253 GCF_000817695.3 Arachis duranensis | reverse complement strand
GCGTGGCGCATAATGGAGGAAGCAAGCATTGCCCTCCACAAGGGCACACTGCCCTCTAGGAGGGCAACATAAGGGAACAAGGCTTGATGAGGCAATTCTGCCCTGCCCACGACAAGGGCAGAGCACAAAATTGTGCCTTGGATCAAAGAAGAGCAAAACCTTGCCCTGCCATCCACAAGGGCAGTATCGGGCCTTCATGGAAAATAAATCAAAAGAAAAAGCTCACCATTGCTTGCCACAAGGATCGAACACGGCGCCATGAGGAAACAAGAAACTAAGCCTTAATTTGGTGCCAAGAAAACCAAGGAAAAGAAGTAGCGTGTGCATCCACCAAGTTTCGAACTTGAAACTTCACTTTTGTAAACACTGCCCTGCCCTCCGCGAGGGCAGGGCAGCATTTTGTGGTGCATAGCCAGCGCACCATTCTGGCGCACCAAGGGAAGGCTCGGCAACACCAGCAGCACGCACAAGCACCACTCGGCAGCACCAGCAGCACGCACAGGCACCAATCTGGTGCACCAAAAAGTTCTACACTGCCCTCCGGGAGGGCAGGGCAGCATCCTGCAGCATCACACACCAAGCACGCAAGCACCAACACGCACCATTTTTTGCCCTGCCCTCCACAAGGGCAGGGCAGCCTCCTGGAAGCAATTTTTCATGGGCTTAAAAATTGGATTAAAAATCCAATTTAACTCATTTCTTCACCAAATCAAAAGCCCATCCAAATCCCAAGATCCAAGAATAGAAAGTGTATAAATAGGAGATAGTTTGATGTAATTAGGATTGCACTTTCTTTGAGCTTTGAATTTTATTTTTGCACTTGGGAACTTCTCTTGGTGTCTTCACTGAGATTTCAGAGAATTGGGGAGGAGAATTGATCTCTCTTCTTCCTCATTCTTGCTTGGGCATTTTTAATTTCCTTGTTTTGAGTCTTGGGTGTTAAGAATTGAGGAAATTCTGTCTCAATCTCCACTCAAGGGCTCTCTAGTTTCTTTTCTGCATAATTAAATCTATTTGAATTCTCTTTACTGCTTCTTCTTCAATTTCTTGTTCATTGCTTTTGATAACTTGGATCTAGGAAGGTAATTGAGATCTAGGCTCTGCTACCTAGTCTCTTGAGTCCTGAGATCCCAATTTCCTTTTGGTTCTTCTGTGAACCTTGCTGCACTTTACTTTCAATTTCTGTTTGAATTCTCATTGCTTACAATTCAATTTATGCTCTATTAATTGTGGCAATTAAATTTCTCTTTGTTTAGATTCTGCAATCCCAGTCCTCGAATCCCTTTTACATTTAAGCAATTTACATTCCTTGCCATTTAAGTTACTGCAATTTACATTTCTTGCACTTTAAGTTTCAGTCATTTACTTTCTTGTTCTTTAAGATTCAGCAAGTTTATTTTCCTGCTCTTTGATTTACTGCAATTTCCCCTTCTCCATTTACATTCCAAGCAATTTAGCTTCTGTTAAATACGACCCACTCAACCAAAACTTGATTCGCTTGACTAAATCAACCACTAAACTAAAATTGCTCAATCCTTCAATCCCTGTGGGATCGACCTCACTCATGTGAGTTATTATTACTTGATGCGACCCGGTACACTTGCCGGTGAGTTTTGTGTTGGATC
>NC_029775.3:44341302-44341918 GCF_000817695.3 Arachis duranensis | reverse complement strand
CCACAGATTTGAGTAGAATTCCTGAACCATATTCCTTCCAACCTTTATCTCAGGATTGGTTAGAACTTCCCATCCTCTGTTTCGAATTTGCTCTTGGATCCCCGGATATTCATCTTCTTTCAGATCAAATTTAACTTCCGGGATCACTGACCCCAGACCCATTATCTTGTGATAATGGTCTTCATGTTCTTTGGTTAAGAACTTCTCTTGATTCCAAAGATTCTTTGGATTATTCTTTTTCTTTCCTCTTAAAATGGTTTGTTTTCCCTTAGGAGCCATGATCTTGATGAATCTTGGCTTAGTGATCACGGAAAAGCACACCAAACTTAGAGGTTTGCTTGTCCTCAAGCAAAAGAAAGGAAAGAAGAGAGAGAGGAGGAGAGCAAATTCGAATGGTGTGAGGGAATGAGGAGGCCAAACGTGTTTTATAAGGGGGGGAAGAGGAGATTTCGAAAAATTGAAAGGGGATTTGAGAAAATATGGAGAGAATTTGAGAGAAGGGTGAGTTTTTGAACAAGATTTGGGATTGATTTGAGAGATTTGAAGAATGATTTTTGATTTTTGAAGATTTGAAAGTGAATGATGAAAGGTTGAGATGTATTTATGTAGAAAAGTA
>NC_029775.3:44340723-44341076 GCF_000817695.3 Arachis duranensis | reverse complement strand
CTTGAAAAAAATTTGCATTAAAAACAAAATCTTCCCTCTTGTGCCATCCTGGCGTTAAACTCCCATAATGGTGCCCATTCTGGCGTTTAACGCCCAAAATGGCACCTTTACTGGAGTTAAACGCCCAGAATGGTGCCCATTCTGGCGTTTAACGCCCAAAATGCCCCTTACTGGCATTTTTTCGCCAGTAAGCTCTTTTTCTCTGCTTTTTGAGCTGAATCCTTCTGTAACTCTGTGAATTCCTTCATTTTTGAGACTTGCCTCTGTAAGAACAATTCATACAACTTCCTAATGACTGGGTTGCCTCCCAGCAAGCGCTTCTTTACTGTCTTTAGATGGACTTTCACTGAGAA
>NC_029775.3:44335837-44336559 GCF_000817695.3 Arachis duranensis | reverse complement strand
ACCTTAGATGCTGCAGGTTTATTCCTTACAGAAGTGGTTGAAGAAGCCTTGTTAGAGGGATTATTGTCAGCACTCTCAGGTGTCTGATCCTCCCTTGGCGTCTGAACGCCAGGGTTGGGTGGAAAATGGGCGTTTAACGCCAGCTTTTCCCCCTTCTCTGGCGTTTGAACGCCAGAGCTGGGCAGGGAATGGGTGTTTAACGCCAGCTTTCCCCCCTTTTCTGGCATTTGAACGCCAAAAGTGTTCCTCTCTGGGCTCTTACTGTCCTCAGAGGGATTTTGAACAGTGGTTTGGTTATCCTCTGTCAATTGTTCCTTATTTGGCTTTTTGCTCTTTTGAGCAGTGTTATTCAGTGTCTTCCCACTCCTTAATTGAACTGCTTGACATTCCTCTGTTATCTGTTTAGATATTTGCTATTTTGCTTGATTCAACTGCAGTTCTATGTTCTTGTTAGCAACTTTAGTTTCATGGAGCATCTCTTTAAATTCTGCTAACTGTTCTGTCATTAGGAGCAATTGTTGATTAAGCTCAATCATCTGTTCTTGAGGATTAGGATCAATGACTACTGTCATGACTTCCTCTTTTGGAGAGAACTCATTGCTAGAGTACAAATATTGATTTCTAGCAACAGTGTCTATAAGCTCTTGAGCCTCCTCAATTGTCTTCCTCATGTGTATAGATCCACCAGCTGAGTGGTCTAAAGACATCTGAGCTTTTTCTGT
>NC_029775.3:44330317-44331953 GCF_000817695.3 Arachis duranensis | reverse complement strand
AATGTTTTGATTCAAAAATTTCAAGTTTGTTACTTTCTTGTTAAGAAAGATTCAAACTTTAAATTTTAGAATCATATCTTTTGATTTCTTGTGAGTCAAGTCATTAATTCTGAATTTAAAAATCAAATCCTTTTCAAAATAAATTTCAATCATATCTTTTTAATCATATCTTTTTAAACATATCTTTTTTTAAATCATATATTTTTCAATCAAATCTTGCCATGAGGAAACAAGAAACTAAGCCTTAATTTGGTGCCAAGAAAACCAAGGAAAAGAAGTAGCGTGTGCATCCACCAAGTTTCGAACTTGGAACTTCACTTTTGGAAACACTGCCCTGCCCTCCGCGAGGGCAGGGCAGCATTTTGTGGTGCATAGCCAGCGCACCATTCTGGCGCACCAAGGGAAGGCTCGGCAGCACCAGCAGCACGCACAAGCACCACTCGGCAGCACCAGCAGCACGCACAGGCACCAATCTGGTGCACCAAAAAGTTCTACACTCCCCTCCGCGAGGGCAGGGCAGCATCCTGCAGCATCACACACCAAGCACGCAAGCACCAACACGCACCATTTTTTGCCCTGCCCTCCACAAGGGTAGGGCAGCCTCCTGGAAGCAATTTTTCATGGGCTTAAAAATTGGATTAAAAATCCAATTTAACTCATTTCTTCACCAAATCAAAAGCCCATCCAAATCCCAAGATCCAAGAATAGAAAGTGTATAAATAGGAGATAGTTTGATGTAATTAGGACCTTTGAACCTTTTACTTGACTTTTGATTTTTGCACTTTCTTTGAGCTTTGAATTTTATTTTTGCACTTGGGAACTTCTCTTGGTGTCTTCACTGAGATTTCAGAGAATTGGGGAGGAGAATTGATCTCTCTTCTTCCTCGTTCTTGCTTCTTCCTCGTTCTTGCTTAGGCCTTTTTAATTTCCTTGTTTTGAGTTTTAGGTGTTAAGAATTGAGGAAATTCTGTCTCAATCTCCACTCAAGGGCTCTCTAGTTTCTTTTCTGCATAATTAAATCTATTTGCATTCTCTTTACTGCTTCTTCTTCAATTTCTTGTTCATTGCTTTTGATAACTTGGATCTAGGAAGGTAATTGAGATCTAGGCTCTGCTACCTAGTCTCTTGAGTCCTGAGATCCCAATTTCCTTTTGGTTCTTCTGTGAACCTTGCTGCACTTTACTTTCAATTTCTGTTTGAATTCTCATTGCTTCCAATTCAATTTATGCTCTATTAATTGTGGCAATTAAATTTCTCTTTATTTAGATTCTGCAATCCCAGTCCTCGAATCCCTTTTACATTTAAGCAATTTACATTCCTTGCCATTTAAGTTACTGCAATTTACATTTCTTGCACTTTAAGTTTCAATCATTTACTTTCTTGTTCTTTAAGATTCAGCAAGTTTATTTTCCTGCTCTTTGATTTACTGCAATTTCCCCTTCTCCCTTTACATTCCAAGCAATTTAGCTTCTGTTAAATACGACCCACTCAACCAAAACTTGATTCGCTTGACTAAATCAACCACTAAACTAAAATTGCTCAATCCTTCAATCCCTGTGGGATCGACCTCACTCATGTGAGTTATTATTACTTGATGCGACCCGGTACACTTGCCGGTGAGTTTTGTGTTGGATCG
>NC_029775.3:44323365-44325186 GCF_000817695.3 Arachis duranensis | reverse complement strand
GAATGGCCCAACCTTGACAATCATATCCTCTATTATGCCTGATGGATATTTAATGGAGCCATCAGCAAGTTGGAGGCATATCCGGGTTGGTTTGACTTCTCCAGTCAACCCAAGCTTTCTGATAGTGGATGCAGGTATTAGATTGATGCTTGCTCTAAGATCACATAGGGCTGTCTTGGTGCAGGCACCTTCTAATGTGCATGGTATCATAAAGCTTCCTGGATCTTGAAGCTTTTCTGGTAAGCTTTTTAGAATGACTGCACTGCATTCTTCAGTGAGAAATACTTTTTCAGTTTCTCTCCAATCCTTCTTATGACTTAAGATTTCTTTCATGAACTTAGCATAAGAAGGTATTTGCTCAAGTGCCTCTGCAAACGGAATCTTTATTTCAAGAGTCCTGAGATAGTCTGCAAAGCGGGTAAATTGCTTATCTTGTTTCGCTTGGCGGAGTTTTTGAGGATAAGGCATCTTGGCTTTATATTCTTCAACCTTAGATGCTGCAGGTTTATTCCTTACAGAAGTGGTTGAAGAAGCCTTGTTAGAGGGATTATTGTCAGCACTCTCAGGTGTCTGATCCTCCCTTGGCGTCTGAACGCTAGGATTGGGTGGAAAATGGGCGTTTAACGCCAGCTTTTCCCCCTTCTCTGGCGTTTGAACGCCAGAGCTGGGTAGGGAATGGGTGTTTAATGCCAGCTTTCCCCCCTTTTCTGGCGTTTGAACGCCAAAAGTGTTCCTCTCTGGGCTCTTACTGTCCTCAGAGGGATTTTGAACAGTGGTTTGGTTATCCTCTATCAATTGTTCCTTGTTTGGCTTTTTGCTACTTTGAGCAGTGTTATTCAGTGTCTTCCCACTCCTCAACTGAACTGCTTGACATTCCTATGTTATCTGTTTAGATATTTGCTGTTTTGCTTGATTCAACTGAAGTTCTATGTTCTTGTTAGCAACTTTAGTTTCATGGAGCATCTCTTTAAATTCTGCTAACTGTTCTGTCATCAGGAGCAATTGTTGATTAAGCTCAATCATCTGTTCTTGAGGATTAGGATCAATGACTACTGTCATGACTTCCTCTTTTGGAGAGAACTCATTGCTAGAGTACAAATATTGGTTTCTAGCAACAGTGTCTATAAGCTCTTGAGCCTCTTCAATTGTCTTCCTCATGTGTATAGATCCACCAGCTGAGTGGTCTAAAGACATCTGAGCTTTTTCTGTAAGCCCATAGTTTATGCTTGCTGTAGGTTGGTTATTCAACCACCTCTTAGCTTGATCTTTTACAGCAAATGGAAACAATAATAGTCTGTAGACATCCTGATCCACCTCTTTATCATGTACTGTGTCAGCAATTTGTAAGAATTGTGCCAGAAACTCAGTAGGCTCTTCTTGTGGAAGACTGGAATACTGGCAATTTTGCTGCACTATGATAATGAGTTGAGGATTTAGCTCAAAGCTGCTTGCTTTGATGGGAGGTGTACAGATGCTACTCCCATATGCAGCTGCAATGGGGTTAGCATATGACCCCAGAGTCCTTTTGGACTGATCAATCCCACTTAAGTCCATAATGGATAAAGGGAAATGATATGGATTGCAAATAGATAAATTTTGTTTTTTTTTTTGAATTAACCGAAAAAATTAAACTAAAACAAAAGGAAAATAAAATAAAAATTCGAAAATAAAAAAAGAAAATAAGATCAAAGCAAATTGAGAACTGAATCAATTAGTTAATTAAAAAGATTTTGAAAACAACAATTAAGAAGATATGATTGAAAAATTTTATGAAAAAGATTTGATTTTTGAAATGAGGAAAGAGAAAAACAACAAAGTGAC
>NC_029775.3:44318227-44322801 GCF_000817695.3 Arachis duranensis | reverse complement strand
TCTGTCACTAACGCCCCGCCTTCAGGAGTTTGAAGCTCGTCACAGTCATTCAATCATTGAATCCTACTCAGAATACCACAGACAAGGTTTAGACCTTTCGGATTCTCTTGAATGCCGCCATCAGTTCTAGCTTATACCACGAAGATTCTGATTAAAGAATCCAAGAGATATCTACTTAATCTAAGGAAGAACGGAGGTGGTTGTCAGGCACACGTTCATAGTTGAGAATGATGATGAGTGTCACGGATCATCACATTCATCCGGTTTAAGAACAAGTAATATCTTAGAATGGAAGCAAGCATGATTGAATGAAAAACAGTAGTAATTGCATTAATCCATCAAGACACAGCAGAGCTCCTCACCCCCAACCATGGGGTTTAGAGACTCATGCTGTGGAAGGTACACAAAAGAAACGTGTAGAGTGTCATGAGGTACAGATACAATGTCAAAAGATCCTATTAACTGTTTGACACATTGTGTCAACTAATCCTCTGACTACATTCTGGAATGAGAATATCCAATTTTCATTTGGATTGTTTGTGATTTTGCAGATCATGGAGGAAAGGAATCCTACAGTAAGAGGAGAAAAACTGAGGCATTATAATCTCGGGCAAAGTATGAACTATCATATATTGCTGGAAAGCCCAGGATGTCTACTTTCCAATGCCGTTGAGAGCGCGCCAATTGGGCTTCTATAGCTCCAGAAAATCCACCTCGAGTGCAGGGAGGTCAGAATCCAACAGCATCTGCAGTCCTTTTCAGTCTCTGAATCAGATTTTTGCTCAGGACCCTCAATTTCAGCCAGAAAATACCTGAAATCACAGAAAAACACACAAACTCATAGTAAAGTCCAGAAAAGTGAATTTTAGCTAAAAACTAATAAAAATATACTAAAAACTAACTAAATCATACTAAAAACATACTAAAAACAATGCCAAAAAGCGTACAAATTATCCGCTCATCACAAGGTGGGGCTGAGAGCGTCGCCTCCACGGGTCGGGTTGTCATGGCTCCCCATGCTGCTAGATGAGGGGGAATCCTGGGTGTCTTTCTCTTCTGGAGATGGGTGAGTACCAGCAATGAGCTCCTTCAGATAAGTGTATCGGCGCTTGTTACGGCGCTCTATTTGCTCCATCCGCCGGTCTTTCCGGTCTAACCTCTAAAGGATCTGAAGGAACATCTGAATAATGGATGGAGTAGGAGGTGGGGGTGATGGTGGAGTAGACGGAGGAGGGGTGTCTAATGCCGGGCCTGCATGCCGGCTCGCAGAAGGTACTGGGGGTCTGATATACTTCCTGTTCGGGACATTCTGATCAACCCTTTGGATCATGGTCTTCATATCCCCAGCCCCATAGGAGACCCCTACCGTAGAGAATAGATCCAAAACTATTGCGGGAAAGGGTAGGTTGCCCGCAATCTGTAAGTGTCCCATGGCCTGCCGAATGTGTCTTGGTAAGTTGAGGGGTTGCTCTGTAAGAATGCACCAGATGAGAACAACCATGTCCTTAGTGAAGGTGGACTTGTGAGTGCTCAGAAATACATAGTGGGACATAATCTGGGCCCACACACGAGCCTCCAAGTTAAGTGCTTGAGCTAAAATGCTCTTAGGTCGAGTCCGATGTTGTCCATAGATCCATTTACTGCCAGGTTGTGCTATGACTACAAGGATGCTATTCCAGTCAAACTGGTATGTCTGGCGCTTGAGAAAGGCCTCTTGATAGGCATCCAATCCCTTTGGGCTAGGTGGAAGATCCAATACTCTCTGAATGGATCCTTCGGAGACAAGGACTTGCTTTTGACGAACATAGACAGACTATAGGGTCGGCAAGTGAAAGTTGGAGTAGAATTCAACTACCCATGATAGATTGGCCTGCAGTGGCTGCCGCCTCAAGAATCCTCACTGTCTCCTTTCAATGCGGGGTTCCACAAAATCAATAAAGTTTATTGGAAGAATGAGTAAATGCTCATTATTGTAGTTTCTCTCTGCCATGATGGGGAACATCTGCTCACAGTAACGGTTAGTGAACCGTGCAGAGTCCCTTGTAGGAAATGCCTTTTCCGCTTCATCAACGTGATAATCCTCTTCACCCGCTTAGTAGGGGGCTTGATTGTTGTGGATGGTGATGCCTTAGCCGGTGTTCTTATAGTTCCTTTCTTCGATGGTGTCCTGTCAGGAGCCTTTTCTTTTTCTTTCTTGGTGTCCATCCTGAGGAAGGAAGAAGAAAAAGGGATGTCAAAAATGGAGAAGTAAAAACCTGATTGAAGAAAGTTCAAGTGATAATGAATGCCAAAGGAAATAAACAATGTCTTGAGTGCAGGGTAGCTACAACATGCACACGGGATAGCAATTAAAATTATTAAGGCATATCATAACAACTAGACGCAATAGGGTTAAAAGCATGCAAGTAATAGGCATGAGAAGCATAGCTCAAGCATCAATAGCAAAAATAATTATCACATGTAACAAAATAATGAGCACTTGAATGTTGACAATTAATAACTAATATACTCAACTTACATGGAATGCAAATGTTGTGAAAAAGAGGCATTAAAGTGTAAGAATAAAATAGATAAAAATCAAAATGCCATGTTAGCCTTTTCACAAACACTTGGTGTACAATATAAAAATAAGCATTAAAGTAATTAATCCATGCAAATATGAGACCCAAAATATAATGTCAATTGTCAAATTACTCCTCATAATATCCGTAAGCTAAAATATAGCAAAGTAATCATCCAAATAAAGCTCCAACACCAACATAAAAAATGCAAGATAAGGGAATAAAAAAGAAATTAAAAATAACTAAGCTAATAGAAAATTAAAATTAAATAAAACAAATGAATACAATAAATAAAAGAAGAATGAAAGAGTATATGAGAGAGGAAGAAGAGAAACCTTAAGAAGAAAGTGAAAATAGGATGTTGAGTGGGAGTAAGAATGAGAGAAGAGGAGTGAGAATGGAAGAGGAGAAGAAAAAGGAGATTGTAGTTGCCGGAGTTAGTGGTCTCCGATGATGGTCCACTGGTGGTGGGGGGAGAAGGGAAGAAGAAAGAAGTATGAAGTAAGAAGTGAGAAAGAATGAAGAAGAAAGAAGGAAGAATTAGGACTAAATGAGAATTACGATTGGAAGGGGGGAGAAAATTGAAACTGGCGGCGCGCTGAATAAGTGACACAGCGCTATCGACGTGCATGCGTCGGCCATGCGTACGCGTAGGTGGCCATTGGTGGACGAAATTGTGATCCTCAAAGTTGGTCTCTTTGTATTCATGTGAAATCAAAAATACCCCAAAGAGATCATGGTGTGATAACAACTCCGTTCAACTTAACCAGCAAGTGTACTGGGTCATCCAAGTAATACCTTACGTGAGTAAGGGTCGATCCCACAGAGATTGTTGGTATGAAGCAAGCTATGGTCACCTTGTAAATCTCAGTTAGGCAGATTAAATGGTTTATGATGAGTTCGAAAATTAATAATAAATAGAAAATAAAAGGGATAGAAATACTTATGTAAATTAATAGTGGGAATTTCAGATAGGCATATGGAGATGCTGTGCTCCTCTCGTATCTCTACTTTCTTATTACATTCATCCAATCCTTCTTACTCCTTTTCATGGCAAGCTGTATGTAGGGCATCACCATTGTCAAAGGCTACATCCCATCCTCTCAGTGAAAATGGTCCTATGCTCTGTCACAGCACGGCTAATCATCTGTCGGTTCTCAATCAGGTTGGAATAGAATCCCTTGATTCTTTTGCGTTTGTGATCACGCCCAGCCTTCAGGAGTTTGAAGCTCGTCACAGTCATTCAATCCCAGAATCCTACTCGGAATACCATAGACAAGGTTTAGACTTTCCGGATCCTCATGAATGCCGCCATCTATCTAGCTTATACCACGAAGATTCTGTTGGGGAATCTAAGAGATATGCGCCCGGCCTAAGGTACAGTAGAGCTCCACACCCTTAATCTATGGTGTGTAGAAATTCCACCGTTGAAAATACATAAGTGAAAGGTCCAGGCATGGCCGAATGGCCAGCCCCCAAAACGTGATCAATAGTCTCCTCAAATGAAGAATAAAACAAAACTGAGACCAAAGATGTCTAATACAATAGTAAATTATCCTATTTATACTAGACTAGCTACTAATAGATAAATGTTCTATTTATAATAAACTAGCTCCTAGGGTTTACATGAGTAAGTAATTGATGCATAAATCCACTTCCGGGGCCCACTTGGTGTGTGATTAGGCTGAGCTTGATCTATCCATGAGCTGAGGCTCCTCTTGGAGTTGAACTCCGAGTTATGACGTGTTTTGGGCGTTCAACTCCGGATCATGACGTGCTTCTGGCGTTTAACTCCAGACAGCAGCATGTACTTGGCGTTCAACGCCAAGTTACATCGTCAATTTCCGAATAAAGTATGCACTATTATATATTGATGGAAAGCTCTGAATGTCTACTTTTCAACGCCGTTGAGAGCGCGCCATTTGGAGTTCGGTAGCTCCAGAAAATCCATTTCGAGTGCAGGGAGGTCAGATTCCAACAGCATCAGCAGTCCTTTTGTCAGCCTTTTCCAGA
>NC_029775.3:44312284-44318044 GCF_000817695.3 Arachis duranensis | reverse complement strand
ACTAAAAACTACCTAAAAACAATGCCAAAAAGCGTATAAATTATCCGCTCATCAGCCATAAAAATGAGGGATGCATAAGCATCTGTCATGCGTACGTGTGACCTTGGTTGTGCCACTCTCACGATTCTAGCCTTGCGCGAGCATAACTCTCTATTCATTTTTTCCTGGGGCCAGAAATTCAAATGACGCGTGCGCGTGTAGCACGCTCACGCGTGGATGGCCTTAAAGTGAAGACGATGCGTACGCGTGGTGTGAATTGTAGCTCCAGCACACTTCCCGCGTCAGACCATCATAACCCTCTGTCAAAAAAATTGTTTACCCTGATTTCCATGTTCACGCATGCGTTCTAGACGCTTACATATGGGTAGCCAAAACTGCTAGTGACGTGTATGCGTGAGGCACGCGTACGCATAGGTTGGCTTGTGCGCCAAGCATGCTTCCTACACATTTCCCACAAAATTCTCTGTTTAATTCTAATGTGTTGCGCATTCACGCATGACGCGTACGCGTCATGGACGCTTGCGCGTCGAATGCATTTTTT
The DNA here is from genome assembly GCF_000817695.3 of Arachis duranensis. Classification (NCBI taxonomy): domain Eukaryota; kingdom Viridiplantae; phylum Streptophyta; class Magnoliopsida; order Fabales; family Fabaceae; genus Arachis; species Arachis duranensis. The sequence goes on along the minus strand of NC_029775.3, from coordinate 44,317,503 downwards.
TTGTTTTTTAATATATATGAATGCAACATAGAAGTAATTATGTAAAACTTAACAATAATAAAAATAAAATAGAACTTAGAATAAAAGTGAAAGAACGTACCATGTTGGGTTGTCTCCCACCTAGCACTTTTCTTTAACGTCCTTAAGTTGGAAGGTCCACAAGCTCAGTCTTCTGCTGTTGCCGGATCCGCCATGAGGAAGATCTCCAGCTCCTTGTTGTTCTTCATCACTGTACCATTGTACAGCTTTAAGCGGTGGCCATTGACCTTGAAGAAGTTGGGGCTCGAAGGATGACTCAGGTGGAACACTCCATATGGTTCTGCGTTTTCTACTCTGTAGGGTCCTTCCCACCTTGATCTCAACTTGCCTGGCATGAGTTTCAGCCTTGAGTTATGGTGCACGAAAATTGCAATCACACTTTTGCAATCCACATAACTAACCAGCAAGTGCACTGGGTCGTCCAAGTGATACTTTACGTGAGTAAGGGTCGAATCCCACGGAGATTGTTGGTTTGAAGCAACCTATGGTTATCTTATTATTCTTAGTTAGGATACCAACAACAGTGTTTTGTAAGTTCAATTGTAAAAAGTGAAAAGGCATAAAATAAATACTTATTGTGCAATAATGAAGAATATGTTGGAGCTTTGGAGATGCTTTGTCCTTTGAATTCCTGCAACATAATGCTTTCTCACTTTCATAAATGCAAGGCTCCTACCATGGCAAGCTGTATGTAGGGCGTCACCGTTGTCAATGGCTACTTCCCATCCTCTCAGTGAAAATGGTCCAAATGCTCTGTCACAGCACGACTAATCATCTGTTGGTTCTCGATCATGTCGGAATAGGATCCATTGATCCTTTTGCGTCTATCACTATGCCCAACAATCACGAGTTTGAAGCTCGTCACAGCTATTCAGTCATTGAATCCTACTCGGAATACCACAGACAAGGTTTAGACTTTCTGGGTTCTCATGAATGCCGCCATTAATTCTAGCTTATACCACGAAGATTCTGATTAAGAAAACTGAGAGATACTCATTCAATCTGATGTAGAACAGAGGTGGTCTTCAGGCACACATTCATGGATTGAGGAAGGTGATGAGTGTCACGGATCATCACCTTCTTCATAGTGAAGCGCGAATGAACATCTTAGATAGGAACAAGCATGTTTGAATGGAAAATACAAAATAAATCTCTAAAAGTTGTTTAAATACTAAACTAGTAACCTAGGTTTACAGAAAATGAGTAAACTAGGATGGATAGTGCAGAAATCCACATATGGGGCCCACTTGGTGTGTGCTGGGGTTGAGACTTAAGCTTCTCACATGCCTGGGCTGTTTCTGGAGTTGAACGCCAGGTTGTAACCTGTTTCTAGCATTGAACTCCAACTTGCAATCTGTTTCTGGCGCTGAACGCCAAACTGCATCATGGAACTAGCATTGAACGCCAGTTTACATTGTCTATCTTCGCGCAAAGTATGGACTATTAAATATTTCTGGAAAGCCCTGGATGTCTAGTTTCCAATCCAATTGAGATCGCGCCAATTGGACTCCTGTAGCTCCAAAAAATGCATTCTGAGTGCAGGGAGGTCAGAATCCAACAACATCAGCAGTCCTTTTTCAGCCTAAATCAGATTTTTGCTCAGCTCCCTCAATTTCAACCAGAAAACACCTGAAATTATAAAAAAGCACACAAACTCATAGTAAAGTCCAGAAATATGAATTTTGCCTAAAAACTAATAAAATTACACTAAAAACTAACTAAAACATACTAAAATCTACATGAAATTTCCCCCAAAAAGCGTATAAAATATCCGCTCATCACAACACCAAACTTAAACTGTTGCTTGTCCTCAACCAACTAGATAAATAAAATAGGATAAAAAAGAAATTAAGAAGCAATATTATCTCCGAGTTTTAAGTGAAGCTCATATTCTAATCAGATGAGTGGGACTAGTAGCTTTTTGCCTCTGAATAGTTTTGGCATCTCACTTTATCCTTTGAAATCCAGAATGATTGGCGTCCCTAGGAACTTAGAATTCAGATAGTATTATTGATTCTCCTAGTTTAGTATGTTGATTCTTGAACACAGTTACTTTATGAGTCTTGGCCGTAGCCCTAAGCACTTTGTTTTCCAGTATTACCACCGGATACATAAATGCCACAGACAAATAACCGGGTGAACCTTTTCAGATTGTGACTTAGCTTTGCTAAAGTCCCCAATTAGAGGTGTCCAGAGTTCTTAAGCACACTCCTTTGCCTTGGATCGTGACTTTAACCACTCAGTCTCAAGCTTTTCACTTGGACCTGCTTGCCACAAGCACATGGTTAGGGACAGCTTGATTTAGCCGCTTAGGCCTGGATTTATTTTCTTGGGCCCTCCTATCCATTGATGCTTAAAGCCTTGGATCCTTTTCACCATTGCCTTTTAGTTTTAAAGGTTATTGGCTTTTTCTTTTTCTTTATCCAATGATTCCCTTTTTTTTCACTGCTTTTTCTTGCTTCAAGAATCAATTTCATGATTTTTTAGATCAGCAATAATATTTCTCTTATTCATCATTCTTTCAGAATCCAACAATTTTAACATTCATGAAATTCAGTATAAAAAATTTGCACTGTTCAAGCATTCATTCAGAAGACAAAAAGTATTGCTACCACATGTAAATAATTAGAATTTTCCTTATTAAGAACTCGAAATTAAATTGCCTCTTTATTCTAAAAGTCTACTATTTTATTCATGTTTGATGATGATGAGAAAAAAATAAATTATAGCTTAATTGGAAATAAAATCAAAATAGATATACTAATTACTACTACTCCTATATAACTTCTAAGGTAAATTCCTATAAGAACAACTATCACAAAAGTAAAGCTAAGATTAGGACTCAACAACCTTTATTTTGGGAAGTGGATGTTCCTATAGTCTATGGGGTGCTTGGTCCTTCAAGAGATAATCTCTGACGCTTCAGTTCCTTCAAGTCATGCCCTTGCTCTTCTTGTTCCCCAAGCAATTTGCAAAGCATGCTATTTTGATTATTCTGTTCTTCCTTTATTTGGTCCATAGCTTCTTGCAACTTGGTAACCGATGCTTCAAGATGCTCCCAGTATTCAAATTGAGGGATTTCTGGGAGAAATTCCTGTGCTCTCCTCTTAATGGGGTCATCCTGCACTTGTTGTTTTTCCATTGATATTTTGGTGATTGGTCGCTCAACTGAGATATACTCAGTTATTCCCATCTTTACTCCAGCATCTTTACATAGCATAGATATTAAGCTAGGATAAGCCAATTTGGCATCTTTGGAGTTCTTCTTTGCAATTATGTAAAGTTCACACGAAATCAACTGATGAACTTCCACTTCTCTTCCCAACATAATGCAGTGGATCATAACTGCTCTTTTAATGGTGACTTCAGAGCGGTTGCTAGTGGGCAGTATAGAATGCCCAATGAAGTCCAGCCAGCCTCTGGCGACTGGTTTGAGATCTTCTCTCTTGAGTTGATTTGGGACCCCCTTGGTGCTGGTGGTCCACCTGGTTCCAGGGAGGCATATGTCCTTTAGAATCTTGTCCAGGACTTTATTTGTTCTGATCATTCTCCTATTAAAGGAGTCTGGGTTATCTTTCAGCTGAGGTAGCTTAAAGATCTCCCTGATTTTGTCTGGGTGGATGTGAACAATCTTTCCTCTGACCAAGGTCCGATAGTCATAGAGAGCAGTTCCAGATATTCTCTGCCTGTCTGTTTGCCACAGATTAGCATAGAATTCCTGAACCATTTTTTTTCCCACCTTTGTTTCAGGATTAGCTAGGATTTTCCAGCTCTTGTTTCGAATTTGCTCTTGGATCTCCGGATATTCATCTTCTTTCAGATCGAATTTGACTTCTGGGATCACTGACCTTAGACCCATTATTTTGTAGTAATGGTTTGAATGTTCTTTGGTTAAGAACTTCCCTTGATTCCAAAGTGGTTTTGGAATACTCTCTTTCTTGCCTCTTGGAGTAGGTTGTTTTCCTTTAGGAGCCATGATCTTAGTGGGTATGGTTTAGTGATCACGGATAAACACACCAAACTTAGAGGTTTGCTTGTCCTCAAGCAAAAGAAAAGAAAGGAGTGGGATAGAAGGAGAGCTAGTTTTTGAATTGTTGAGGAGAGGTGATGAGCGGATAATTTATACGCTTTTTGGCATTATTTTTAGTATGTTTTTAGTATGTTTTAGTTAGTTTTTATTATATTTTTATTAGTTTTTAGTTAAAATTTACTTTTCTGGAATTTACTATGAGTTTTTGTGTTTTTCTGTGATTTTAGGTATTTTCTGGCTGAAATTGAGGGACTTGAGCAAAAATCTGATTCAGAGACTGAAAAGGACTGCAGATGCTGTTGGATTCTGACCTCCCTGTACTCGAAGTGGATTTTCTCGAGCTACAGAAGCCCAATTGGCGCGCTCTCAACTTCGTTGGAAAGTAGACATCCTGGGCTTTCCAGCAATATTTAATAGTTTATACTTTTCCCGAGATTTTATGGCCCAAACAGGCGTTCGAAGTCAGCTCAAGAATTCTAGCATAAAACGCTGGAACTGGCACAAGAATGGGAGTTAAACGCCCAAACTGACACAAAAGCTGGCGTTTAACTCTAAGAAGAGTCTCTACACGAAAATGCTTCAATGCTCAGCCCAAGCACAAAAAAGTGGGCCAGGAAGTGGATTTTTATGTAATTTACTCATCTTTGTAAACCCTAGGCTACTAGTTCTCTACAAATAGGACCTTTTGCTATTGTATTAGACATCTTGGTAGCTATCTTTGAGTAGTCTTATGCTATCATAGATCATGGGGGCTGGCCTCTCGGCCATGCCTAGACCTTGTTCTTATGTATTTTCAATGGTGGAGTTTGTACACACCATAGATTAAGGTGTGGAGCTCTGTTGTACCTCGAGTATTAATGCAATTACTATTGTTCTTCTATTCAATTCAGCTTATTCTTGTTCTAAGATATCACTTGTTCCTCAACTTGATGAATGTGATGATCCGTGACACTCATCATCATTCTCACCTATGAACGTGTGCTTGACAACCACCTCCGTTCTACCTTAGATTGAGTGGATATCTGTTGGGTTCCTTAATCAGAATCTTCGTGGTATAAGCTAGAATTGATGGCGGCATTCAAGAGAATCTGGAAGGTCTAAACCTTGTGTGTGGTATTCTGAGTAGGATTCAAGGATTGAATGACTGTGA
>NC_029775.3:44309024-44311191 GCF_000817695.3 Arachis duranensis | reverse complement strand
TTAGAAGGGTCAACTTTGATCAAAGGTTGGACCAAGTCCTCATAGACATTTGTGAAGAGGGTGCTCAATGGAAGAGAGATTCAAGAGGGAAGCCGGTTCAACTGAGAAGGCATGACCTCAAGCCCGTGGCTAGGGGATGGTTGGAGTTTTTCCAACACTCAATCATTCCCACTAGCAACCGGTCCGAAGTTACTATAGACCGGGCCATCATGATTCATAGCATCATGATTGGAGAGGAAATAGAAGTTCATGAGGTTATATCCCAAGAACTTTATAAGGTGGCGGACAAGTCCTCTACCTTGGCAAGGTTAGCCTTCCCTCATCTCATTTGTCACTTCTGTTATTCAGTCGGAATTGACATAGAGGGAGACTTCCTCATTGATGAAGACAAGCCCTTCACTAAGAAGATGATGGAGCAAACAAGAGATCCCACTCACCATGAAATCCCTGATATACCTTAAGGGATGCACTTTCCTTCACAAAACTATTGGGAGCAAATCAACACCTCCCTGGGAGAATTAAGTTCCAACATGGGACAACTAAGGGTGGAGCACCAAGAACATTCCATTCTCCTCCATGAAATTAGAGAAGATCAAAGAATCATGAGAGAGGAGCAACAAAGGCAAGGAAGAGACATTGAGGAGCTCAAGCATTCCATAAGATCTTCAAGAGGAAGAACAACCCGCCATTACTAAGGTGGACCCGTTCTTTAATCTCCTTGTTCTTTATTCTCCTATTTTTCGAAATTTTATGCCTATGTTTATCTATGTTTGTGTCTTATAATCATTAGTGTCTTAGTGTCTATGCCTTAAAGTTATGAATGTCCTATGAATCCATCACCTTTCTTAAAAAAATGTTCTTAATTGAAAAGAGAAGAATTGCATGAATTTTGAATTTTATAACAGATTAATTATTATGATGTGGTGGCAATACTTTAACTTCTGAATGTATGCTTGAACAGTACATATGTCTTTTGAATTTGTTGTTCATGAATGTTAAAATTGTTGGCTCTTGAGAGAATGATGAAAAAGGAGATGTTGGCTCTTGAAAGAATGATGAAAAAGGAGACATGTTACTGAGGATCTGAAAAACCATAAAAATGATTCTTGAAGCAAGAAAAAGATTGAATTAAAAAAAACGAAAAAAAAGAAGAAAAAGAAAAAAATAAAGTTGTGATCCAAGGCAAAAAGAGTGTGCTTAAGAACCCTGGACACCTCTAATTGGGGACTCTAGCAAAGCTGAGTCACAATCTGAAAAGGTTCACCCAGTTATGTGTCTGTGGCATGTATGTATCCGGTGGTAATACTGGAACACAAAGTGCTTTGGGCCCCGGCCAAGACTCATAAAGTAGCTATGTTCAAGAATCATCATACTTAACTAGGAGAATCAATAACACTATCTGGATTCTGAGTTCCTATAGAAGCCAATCATTCTGAATTTCAAAGGATAGAGTGAGATGATTATATTTTTATTAGTTTTTAGTTAAAATTCACTTTTATGGACTTTACTATGAGTTTGTGTGTTTTTCTATGATTTCAGGTATTTTCTGGCTGAAATTGAGGGACTTGAGCAGAAATCTGATTCAGAGACTGAAAAGGACTGCAGATGCTGTTGGATTCTAACCTCCTTGCACTTGAAGTGGATTTTCTGGAGCTACAGAAGCTCAATTGGCGCGCTCTCAACTGTGTTAGAACATAGACATCCTGGGCTTTCCAGCAATGTATAATAGTTCATATTTTGCTTGAGATTTGATGGCCCAAACAGGCGTTCCAAATCAGCTCAAGAATTCTGGCGTAAAACGCCGGAACTGGCACAAGAATGGTAGTTAAACGCCCAAACTGGCACAAAAGCTGGTGTTTAACTCCAAGAAGAGTCTTGACACGAAAATGCTTCAATGCTCAGCCCAAGCACACACAAAGTGGGCCCGGAAGTGGATTTTTATGTAATTTACTCATCTTTGTAAACCCTATGCTACTAGTTCTCTATAAATAGGACCTTTTGCTATTGTATTAGACATCTTGGTAGCTATCTTTGAGTAGTCTTATGCTATCATATATCATGGGGGCTGGCCTCTCGGCCATGCCTAGACCTTGTTCTTATGTATTTTCAACGGTGGAGTTTCTACACACCATAGATTAAGGTGTGGAGCTCTGCTGTACCTCGAGTA
>NC_029775.3:44303995-44308840 GCF_000817695.3 Arachis duranensis | reverse complement strand
TGGTATAAGCTAGAATTGATGGCGGCATTCAAGAGAATCCGGAAGGTCTAAACCTTGTCTGCGGTATTTTGAGTAGGATTCAAGGATTGAATGACTGTGACGAGCTTCAAACTCGCGATTGTGGGGCGTTAGTGACAGAGCGCGTTGAACATTTTCACTGAGAGGACGGGACTGTAGCCATTGACAACGGTGATGCCCAACATACAGCTTGCCATGGAAAGGAGTAAGAAGGATTGGATCAAGACAGTAGGAAAGCAGAGAGACGGAAGGGACAAAGCATCTCCATACGCTTATCTGAAATTCTTACCACTGAATTACATAAGTATCTCTATCTTTATTTTATGTTTTATGTTATCCTCCATAACCATTTGAGTCTGCCTGACTGAGATTTACAAGATGACCATAGCTTGCTTCATACCAAAAATCTCCGTGGGATCGACCCTTACTCGCATAAGCTTTATTACTTGGACAACCCAGTGCACTTGCTGGTTAGTTGTGCAAAGTTGTGATAAAGAGTTGAGATTGCAATTGAGCATACCATGTTGATGGCGCCATTGATGATCACAATTTTGTGCACCAAGAGGAGAGAGGTCGAAAGTGGATTTAATGGGAGGGGTGGGTTTTCGAAAATTTTGAAGAAAGATAGGATAGAAGATATGATTTGTAAAAGATAAATATGATAGGAAAAAGATATAATTGAAAATTGAAAAGATATAGAAGATATTTGAAAAAGATAAATCTAAATTAAAAAAAAAAAGGATTTGGGATTAATTTGAAAAGATAATTGATTTTTTGAAAAAGATTTGAAAAGAAGTTGGATGGGATTTGAAAAAGGATTTGTGTTTATGAATTAAGATACAATTGATATTTTTGAAAAATGGAATTTAGAAATTAGGATTAAAATTTTTGGAATTGAAGGATGAGAGTTTGTAACATGTTTGTGCAAGAAATCATGAATTGGAACATAAAAATTTGAAAAAATGTGAATTGAAAATGAATTTACCTCCTCCCCACAATCCTGGCGTTAAACGCCCAAACGCTGTATGTTTTGGGCGTTTAACGCCCATTCGCAGCTTCTCTTAGGCGTTCAACGCCCAGCTGTTGCTTCTAGCTGGCGTTGAATGCCAGGAACTCCTTTGTCACTGGGCGTTTTTCTGAACGCCCAGGACGCTATAAATCTGGCGTTAAACGCCCAGAAAGTGCTTCTTTTTGGCGTTCAACACCCAGAAGATGCTTCTTTCTGGCATTTAATGCCCAGATGGCTATCCTTACTGGCGTTGAACGCCCAGTAGATGCTTCTTTTGGGAAGTCAGCGCCCAAAACAGCTCTTACTGGCTTTTTCGCACCAGTGAGCTTCCTTTTTGCTGTTTTATCCTGCGGATCCTTCTGTTTTACCTTGAAGATAATTGACATACACCTGTAAAAATTAATTTAATTAACAAATAAACTTTGTAAATGGCTGGGTTGCCTCCCAGCAAGTGCTTCTTTAGCTGAACTATTATTGAGCTTTAATCAAGTCTCAAAATTGCTTTCAAGATAATGTTTGACTCTCTGTCCATTAACAATGAATTTTTTGTTAAAATCATTATCCTGAAGCTCCACGTATCCATACGGTGACACACTTGTAATCACATATGGACCTCTCCACTAGGATTTCAATATCCCTGGGAATAGTCTGAGCCTAGAATTAAATAGCAGAACTTTCTGTCCTGGCTCAAAGTCTCTGGATGACAGTTTCTTATCATGCCATCTTTTTGCTTTCTCTTTGTAATTTTTTGCATTTTTGAAAGCATTGAGTCTGAATTCCTCTAGCTCATTTAACTGGAGCAATCGTTTTTCTCCAGTTAACTTGGTATCAAGGTTTAGGAATCTGGTTGCCCAATAGGCCTTATGTTCCAGTTCCACTGGCAAGTGACAGGCTTTTCCATACACCAGCTGGTATGGAGAAGTTCCTATAGGTGTCTTGAATGCTGTTTTGTATGCCCACAGAGTATCATCCAAGCTTCTTGCCCAATCCATTCTACGGTTAATCACAGTCCATTCCATGATTCTTTTAAGTTCTCTATTAGAGACTTCAGCTTGTTCATTTGTTTGTGGATGATTTGGAGTAGCTACCTTGTGGCTAACTCCATATCGAACCAAAGCAGAGTAAAGCTGTTTATTGTAGAAATGATTGCCCCCATCACTGATCAGTACTCTAGGGATACCAAATCTGCTGAAGATGTGTTTCTGGAGGAATTTTAGCACTGTCTTAGTATCATTAGTGGGTGTTGCAACAACTTCCACGCATTTGGATACATAATCCACCGCCACTAGAATATAAGTGTTTGAGTATGATGGTGGGAAAGGTCCCATGAAGTCAATACCCCATACATCAAACAACTCAATTTCCAAGATCCCTTGTTGAGGCATGGCATAACTGTGAGGCAGATTGCCAAATCTTTGGCAACTGTCACAATTAAGTACAAACACCCGGGAGTCTTTATAGAAAGTAGGCCAGTAGAAGCCACATTGGAGTACTCTTGTAACTGTTCGCTCACTTCCAAAATATCCTCCATACTATGATCCATGCCAGTGCCAGAGGATCTTCTGTGCTTCTTCTTTAGGCACACATCAATGGATTACTCCTTCTGCACATCTCTTGAAGAGATATGGTTCATCCCAAAGATAGTACTTTGCATCCGTGATCAATTTCTGTGTTTGCTGCCTACTGTACTCTTTGGGTATGAATCTCACTGCCTTGTAGTTTGTAATGTCTGCAAACCATGGCACTTCCTGGATGGCAAAGAAGTGCTCATCCGGAAAGTTTTCAAAGATTTCAGTAAGAGGGAGGGACGCCCCTTCTACTGGTTCTATTCGGGACAGATGATCTGCTACTTGGTTCTCTGTCCCTTTTCTGTCTCTTATTTCTATATCAAACTCCTGCAGAAGCAACACCCATCTGATGAGTATGGGTTTTGAATCCTGCTTTGTGAGTAGATATTTAAGAGCAGCATGGTCTATGCACACAATCACTTTTGATCCTACTAAATAAGATATGAACTTGTCAATGGCGTAAACCACTGCAAGTAACTCTTTTTCTGTGGTTGTGTAGTTCTTTTGTGCGTTATTTAAAACACGACTGGCATAGGAATAACGTGCAGAAGCTTGTCATGCCTTTGTCCCAACACTGCACCAATGGCATGGTCACTGGCATCACACATCAATTCAAACGGTAATGTCCAGTCTGGTGCAGAGATGACTAGTGCTGTGACTAGCTTAGCTTTCAGAGTCTCAAACGCCTGCAGACACTCCTTATCAAAGATAAATGGCATGTCAGCAGCTAGCAGATTACTCAGAGGTTTGGCAATTTTTGAAAAATCTTTTATAAACCTCCTATAGAATCCTGTATGCCCCAGAAAGCTTCTAATTGCCTTAACATTGGCAGGTGGTGGTAATTTTTCAATTACCTCCACTTTAGCTTGATCCACCTCTATTCCCTTGTTCAAAATTCTGTGCCCAAGGACAATTCCTTCAGTCACCATAAAGTGACATTTCTCCCAATTTAAAACCAGATTAGTCTCTTGGCATCTCTTTAGAACAAGTGCTAGATGGTCAAGACAGGAGCTGAATGAGTCTCCAAACACTGAAAAGTCATCCATGAAGACTTCCAGAAGTTTTTCCACCATATCAAAGAAAATAGAGAGCATGCGTCTTTGAAAGGTTGTAGGTGCATTGCACAGACCAAATGACATCCTTCTGTATGCAAATACTCCAGATGGGCATGTGAATGCTGTTTTCTCTTGATCTTGGGGATCTACTGCAATTTGATTATAACCTGAATATCCATCCAGGAAGCAGTAGTATTCATGACCTGCTAGTCTTTCTAGCATCTGGTCTATGAATGGTATAGGAAAATGATCCTTTCTGGTAGTTGTATTGAGCCCTCTGTAATCAATACACATACGCCACCCTGTAACTGTTCTTGTAGGAACCAGTTCATTTTTTTCATTATGAACCACTGTCATGCCACCCTTCTTAGGGACGACTTGGACAGGGCTTACCCAGGGGCTATCAGAAATAGGATAGATAATCCCAGCCTTTAGTAATTTAGTGACCTCCTTCTGCACCACCTCCTCCATGGCTGGATTCAGCCGCCTCTGTGGTTGAACTACTGGCTTAGCGTCACCCTCCAATAGGATCTTGTGCATTCATCTGGCTGGGCTAATGCTTTTAAGATCACTGATGGACCACCCAAGAGCTGTCTTGTGTGTCTTTAGCACTTGAATTAGTGCTTCCTCTTCATGTGGCTCTAAGGTAGAGCTTATGATTACAGGAAAGGTATCACCTTCTCCTAGAAATGCATATTTCAGGGATGGTGGTAATGGTTTGAGCTCGGGTTTGGGAGGTTTCTCCTCTTCCTGAGGGATTTTCAGAGGTTCTATTATTCTCTTTGGTTCCTCCAGATCAGGCTGAACATCTTTAAGGATATTCTCTAGCTCTGATTTGAAACTCTCAGCCATATTGACCTCTTTTACCAGAGAGTCAATAATATCAACGCTCATGCAGTCATTTTGGGTGTCTGGATGTTGCATGGCTTTGACAATATTCAACTTGAACTCCTCCTCATTGACTCTCAGGGTTACTTCCTCTTTTTGGACATCAATAAGGGTTCGGCCAGTTGCTAGGAAAGGTCTTCCTAGAATGAGAGTTTGGTGGACGAAATTGTGATCCATATTCTCTTCAAGTTGTTTGTCTTTGTATGAAATCATTATTATGGCACTGGTTGAATTCACAACTCCGTTCAACTAACCAGCAAGTGTACTGGGTCGTCCAAGTAATAAACCTTACGTGAGTAAGGGTCGA
>NC_029775.3:44288784-44294890 GCF_000817695.3 Arachis duranensis | reverse complement strand
ACTTCCCCTTTTTGGACATCAATGAGGGTTCGGCCAGTTGCTAGGAAAGGTCTTCCTAGAATGAGAGTTGCACTCTTGTGCTCCTCCATTTCCAGCACCACAAAGTCAGTAGGAAAGGCAAATGGCCCAACCTTGACAATCATGTCTTCAATTACGCCTGATGGGTATTTAATGGAACCATCAGCAAGTTAGAGACATATCCGGGTTGGTTTGACTTCTTCAGTCAAACCAAGCTTTGTGATAATAGATGCAGGTATCAGGTTGATACTTGTCCCAAGATCACATAGAGCTTGCTTGGTGCAAGTACCCTCTAATGTGCATGGTATCATAAAACTTCCAAGATCTTTAAGCTTCTCAGGTAAGCTTTTTAGAATGACTGCACTGCATTCTTCAGTGAGGTAAACTTTTTCAGTTTCCCTCCAATCCTTCTTATGACTTAAGATCTCTTTCATGAACTTAGCATAAGAGGGTATTTGCTCAAGTGCCTCTGCAAACAGAATCTTTATTTCAAGAGTCCTGAGATAGTCTGCAAAGCGGGCAAATTGCTTATCCTGTTCCGCTTTGTGGAGTTTCTGAGGATAAGGCATTTTGGCTTTGTATTCCTCAACCTTAGTTGCTGTAGGTTTATTGCCTACAGATGTGGGTTGGGAAGCCTTTTTAGAAGGGTTATTATCAGCACTTGTATGTGTCTGATTCCCCACTGGCGTTTAAATGCCAGGGGTGGAAGCTGGAGTGGCGTTAGACGCTAACTCTTTACCTATTTCTGGCGTCTGAACGATAGAACTATGCTTTCTTTGGGCGTTCAACGCCAAATCATTGCTTTTTTCTGGCGTTGAACGCCAGGACTGAGCATGGTCTGGGCGTTCAGCGCCAGCTTTCCACCCATTTTCTGGTGTTTGGGTGCCAGAGTCATTCCTCTCTGGGCTCTGATTGTCCTCAGATGGATTTTGGGTGGTCTGCTCATTTCTTGGCTTCCTGCTACCTTGAAGTGAGGTATTTAATGTTTTCCCACTCCTTGTTTGAACTGCTTGGCATTCTTCTATTATTTGTTTTGATAACTGCTGTTCTGTTTGCTTTATTTGTATTTCCATATTCATATAACCATTCTTGTCTCTATTAGTATCTCCTTGAATTTGGCTAACTGTTTTGTTAGAAAATCTAATTGCTGATTGAATTCAGAAGCTTGATCTGTAGGACTGAGTTCAGTAGTGACTGTTTTAGTTTCTTCCTTCTTGGGAAGTTCACTGCTTAGGTACAGGTGCTGAATCCTAGCAACTGTATCAATGAGCTCTTGAGCTTCTTCAATTGTTTTTCTCATGTGTATAGATCCATCAGCTGAGTGGTCTAGAGAAATCTGAGCTCTCTCTGTAAGCCCATAATAGAAGATGTCTAATTGCACCCACTCTGAAAACATTTCAGAGGAGCATTTTCTTAGCATCTCTCTGTATCTCTCCCAGGCATCATAAAGGGATTCATTATCTCCTTGTTTGAAGCCTTGGATGCTTAGCCTTAGCTGTGTCATCCATTTTGGAGGAAAATAGTGACTCAGGAATTTTTTTGACAGCTGTTTCCATGTCTTTATGCTGTTTTTGGGTTGGTTATTTAACCACCTCTTATCTTGGTCTTTTACAGCAAATGGAAATAGCAATAATATGTAGACATCCTGATCTACTTTCTTATCATGTACTGTGTCAGCAATTTGTAAAAATTGTGCCAGAAACTCTGTAGGTTCTTCTTGTGGAAGACCGAAATACTGGCAACTTTGCTGCACCATGATAATAAGCTGAGGATTTAACTCAAAACTACTAACTCCAATGGAGGGTATACATATACTACTCACATATGAAGTAGTAGTGGGGTTAGCATATGACCCCAGAGTCCTTCTGGACTGTTCATTTCCACTTAGTTCCATGATGGAGCAAGGGAGATGGTATGGATGTTGATATTGTTTATTTTATTAAATATAAAAATTTATTTTCAAAATAGTAAAATAAGATAAAATAAAAAAATGAAATAAAAATAAAAATAGAAATTTAAAAATATTTTGTGAAGATTTTCGAAAAAATTGGGGAGAGAGAGAAAGTGGTTAGGATATTTTTGAAAAAGATAATAAAATAAAAATTTTATTTTTTTTACTTGACAACTAAGATATGATAAGATAAAATTTTGAAATTGAAATTTGAAAAATAAAAAAATTCAAAAATATGCTTTAAAATAGTTAGAAAAGATATTTTTTTTGAATTTTAAATTCAATGATGAAAGAGAAAAACACACAAAAGACACCGGACTTAAAATTTTTAGATCTAATGCTCCTTGTTTTCGAAAATTTTTGCAGGTTAAACACCAAGGAATACCAAACTTAAAAATTTTAAGATCAAAACACAAAGAAGACTCAAGAACACTTTAAAGATTCACAAGAACAACAAGAACAAAAGAAAGAACACCAAACTTAAAATTTTTAGAAAACTTTAATAAGATTTTCGAAAATTATGAAAAGATTAACAAGAAAAAACCAAACTTAAAGTTTGGCACAAGATTAAATCAAGAAAAAATATTTTTTAAAAAGATTTAAAAAGAAGATAACCAATTGCCAAGAGCATAAGCCAACGCTCTAGCCAACTGAGCTATAAATTTAATGTGTTTTTAAAGATGTATTATAATTATAGATAAAAATAAATTCTTGAAAACTAATGTTTTAAAAAAAGCACAAGAAAAACAAGAAAAGACACAGAACAAGACAAACCAAAGATCAAACAAGAAAAATTGACAAGAACAATTTGAATATCAAGGAAAAACAAAGAACTCTAATTCGAAAATTTAAAGAAAAATACAAGATATGCAATTGACACCAAACTTGGAACAAGAAACTAAACTCACGAAAAAAAATTAAAATTTGATAAAGAAAAATAATATTTTTGAAAAAAATTTTTGAAAAGGGAATAAAGGACTCAGAATTTAATGACTCTATAGCAACAAAAATAAATTATTCCTAATCTAAGCAACAAAATAAACCTTTAGTTGTTCAAACTCGAATAATCCCCAGCAACGGCGCCAAAAACTTGATGCACGAAATTTGAATCCCAATATCAAAATCAAGATTTCTTATGATCTCGTACCACTAACCAGCAAGTGCACTAGGTCGTCCAAGTAATACCTTACGTGAGTAAGGGTCGATCCCACGGAGATTATTGGTTTGAAGCAAGCTATGTTTATTTTATTATTCTTAGTCAGAATATCAATTAAAATTATCAGTTTGAATTATTAGAAGAATAAAAGAGCATAAAATAAATAATTGTTACTTTAATAATAGAGAATATGTTGGAGTTTTTGGAGATGCTTTGTCTGCTTTATTTCAGCTTTTCTCTTGTAATCCTCTTCCCACATGCAAGGCTCCTTCCATGGCAAGCTCTATGTAGGGTGTCACTGTTGTCAATGGCTACTTCCCATCCTCTCAGTGAAAACGATCCAAATGCTCTGTCACAACACGGATAATCATCTGTCGGTTCTCAATCAGGTTGGAATAGAATCCAATGATTCTTTTGCGTCTGTCACTAACGCCCAGCCTTCAGGAATTTGAAGCTCGTCACAGTCATCCAATCCCAGAATCTTACTCGGAATACCACAGACAAGGTTTAGACTTTTCAGATTCTCATGAATGCCGCCATCAATCCGACTTATACCACGAAGATTCTGATTTAGGAATCTAAGAGATACTCATTCAATCTGATGTAGAACAGAGGTGGTTGTCAGGCACACGTTCATGGATTGAGGAAGGTGATGAGTGTTACCGATCATCACCTTCTTCATAGTTAAGCGCGAATGAACATCTTAGATAAGAACAAGCGTGTTTGAATGGAAAACAGAAGTAATTGCATTAATTCATCGAGACGCTGCAGAGCTCCTCACCCCCAACAATAGAGTTCAGAGACTCATGCCATCAAAGAGTATAAAAGTCAGATCTAAAAATGTCATGAGGTACCAAATAAGTCTCTAAAAGTTGTTTAAATACTAAACTAGTAACCTAGGTTTACAGAGAATGAGTAAACTAAGATAATTGGTGCAGAGATCCACTTCTGGGGCCCACTTGGTGTGTGCTAGGGCTGAGACTTAAGCCTCTCACGTGCTTGGGCTGTTTCTGGAGTTGAACGCCAGGTTGTAACGTGTTTTGGGCGTTGAACTCCAACTTGTAACCTGTTTCTGGCGTTGGACGCCAGACTGCAACATGGAACTGGCGTTGAATGCCAGTTTACATCGCATATCTTCACGCAAAGTATGGACTATTATATATTGCTGGAAAGCCCTGGATGTCTACTTTCCAACCCAATTGAGAGCGCGTCAATTGGACTCCTGTAGCTCCTAGAATCCATTCCGAGTGCAGGGAGGTCAGGATCCAACAACATCAGCAGTCCTTTTTGGTGAAGCTCAAAGGCAAAGGCAGCAGCTCAAGGAAGATGAAGAAAGACCTTAGCAAAGTAACGTGTTCCAATTGCAAGGAAATGGGTCATTTCAGATCAGATTGTCCCAAGTTGAAAAAGGAGGAGAAGGCGAAAAGAGTGAAGAAGAAGGGACTGATGGCCACATGGGAAGATTTGGAAAATGACTCAGATGATGATGATGAAGAGTCTGAGACTAAATCACAGCCCTGTCTCATGGCAAATGAGGTAGATCAGGTATCATTTCAAAACCCTGACACTGAAGACCTTCATCTTATGATAGACCACCTTTCTGAAAAAATAAGATGTTTTCTAACTGAGAATCAAGATCTTGAACAACAAACTTTCATTCTTAAAGCTGAAAATGACTTTCTCAAAGAAAAACTAAGAGAGGCCGAAACTGCTTATGATCTTGTGGAAGAGAATAAGCAGTTAAAAGCCCAAGTTAGAAGCTGTGAAAGTAACCATTCTGTTCTTGCATATGTTGACTGTTTTAAGCAAAATGAAGAGTTGCTTAAAGAGGTTAAAAGACTTAAGGAAGACTTAGCCAAGTTCACCCAAAGTTCTGAAAATTTGAATCAAATCTTGGCTAGTCAAAAGCCTCTTTATGATAAAGCTGGGTTGGGATTTTATAAATCTGAAAAATCACATTTTGAAAACATTGCTTCATCTTCAAATGATACAAAGCATCAAGACCCAACTTACTTTAACAAAACAGCAACTCCAAGGTTTTGTAGACTATGCAATCGAAGTGGTCATTTTCCAGTTCAATGTTTCTTTGGTGAAAGAATGATAGGTGATAAAGTTTACAAGGTTGTTTTTTATTACAATGATTTGGGACATAAGAGATGGTTTAACGTGAAAGGATCCAAGAAAATTTGGATACCTAAAGTCACTTGAGTTTATTTTGTAGGTCTGCCTAGCATCCAAGAAAAAGGAAAATATGTGGTACATGGATAGCGGATGCTCTAGGCATATGACCGGAAAGACAACCTTCTTCATAAAGCTTGATGAATATGATGGAGGGCTTGTCACTTTTGGAGATGATGCAAAAGGAAAATAGTGGCTATTGGGAAAGTTGGTAAAAATTTTTCATCTTGTATAAACGATGTACTTCTTGTAAATGGTTTGAAACATAACTTACTTAGTGTTAGTCAATTGTGTGATTTAGGTTTTGATGTTATTTTTAAGAAGTTTGTTTGTTTAGTTGTTTGTGAGAAAACTGGGGATATTTTATTTGAAGCCAAGAGATGCAACAATGTGTATGGATTAACTCTTGAGGATTTAAAGGAACAAAATGTAACATGCTTTACCTCTTTTGAAACTGAAAAATGGCTTTGGCATAGAAAGTTGGGACATGCTAGCATGTACCAAATTTCTAAGCTAGTCAGAAAGAATTTGGTTAGAGGAATTCCAAACATCAAGTTTGATAAGGATCTTACTTGTGATGCATGTCAATTGGGCAAGCAAGTAAAATCCTCTTTTAAATCAAAAGATGGAATCTCAACCAAAAGGCCATTAAAAATGTTGCACATTGATCTCTTTGGTCCTACTAGAACTCAAAGTTTAGGAGGTAAACACTATGGTCTTGTAGTGGTAGATGATTACTCTAGATTTGGTTGGGTACTTTTCCTTGCTCATAAGAATGATGCGTTTTATGCTTTTTCCACCCT